>NC_022009.1:52665897-52702573 GCF_000317375.1 Microtus ochrogaster
TCAGACATGCTGAATCTTTCCCGGTAAGACCAGTGCTACACAGTTTATTAGAGATGGGTTGATCGGGATATCAGAATTAGCCAGTAACTGCTAGGGCTAATGGGCCCAGCAGTGTTTAAAAGAATACAGTTTCCGTGTAATTATTTCAGATAAAGCTAGCCATGCGGGAGCCAGGGCGGCCGGAACACAACCCTGCCGTTCCTACAACAATATTTGAAGAAGAAACAAATAAGATACATGAAAACCCTTAAATGACTAAAAAAGAAACCGGTATAAATTAGGAGACATGAGAGAGGAACAGCAGAAGAATAATTCAGGATGTGTCCTGGTTAGTTTTATGTCAATCTGACACAAGTTAGAATCATTTTGGAAGAGAGAGCCTCCACTGAGAAAATGCCGCCATCAGATTGACAAGCCCGTGGTGCATCTTCCTGATTGGTGTGGGAGGACTTAGCTCACTGCAACTGTGCCACCCCTGGGCTGGAAAACCCCGGAGCTGTAAGCGAGCAGCTGAGCAGATCATGAGGAGCAAGCCAGTAAGCAGCCTTCCTCGGTGGCCTCTGCACAGTTCTGCCTGCCTTGAATTCCTCCTCTAACTTCATTCAGTGATGGACGGTGATACAGAACTAAAAGCTGAAACAAACCCTTTTCCATGATTTGCACAGTGGAATGTTATTCAGCTGTTCAGAAAAATGAAATTTACAAGCAAATAGAACTAGAAACAATTATCACAGTGAAGTAACCCCAAACTCAAAAAGATAGTATTTCATGGTTTTTCTTATATGTGGATGTTAGCTTTTAAGCGTTAATATATTTTAGATATATTTATTTCAATCAAAATAACCACAGAGACTAAGCAGCTAGTAAGTACCAGTAGGGAAGGGGGCACCTCCCATGAAAGGGGAGACGGAACACAGTGTCCTAAGGGGGAAACAAACATACAAGGATTTCATGGGGAGAGGGTCGGGGATGCGGGTTATAGGAGTGGCCCAGGGAGGCCAGCTAACACTAAAGGCCTTTTGAAAAGCCCTGTGGAAATCTACTGCCATAGAAACCTCCTACTGTATACACATTTATGAAAGGAATTTAAGTGGGTCACCAAACAACGAAAAAGACATGCCCACATGTACGTCCACATGGGTGCTGTGCCCATGGAGGCCAGAAAAGAGCATCAGATCTCTTTGGACCAAAGTACAGATGGGTTCTGAGTTGCTGTGTGGATGATGAGAATCAAATCTCATTCTCTGGAAGAACAACCGGTGCTCTTAACCAGCCGGGCCAGCTCTTCAGACCAAATAATTATCTTTAAGCAAAATATATGATAGATACAATACACTGCGTAAATAAAAGCAATCCAGTCACACCTTTAAGAAAGAAAAGGGGCTGAGGAGATGGTTCGGTGGTAAGAACGCTGGCTGCTCTCCCAGAGGCTCTCAGTCCTCCACAAGGTCATTGGTCCCAGGACAGCCCCACATACTGAATGTCTTTGCAGTGGCTCTAGGGATGCCCCCTGTGATGACTGTTACCACAGTCCTCCTACTTTTCCATAAATTATACAGAAACGTCCTAGAGAGCCATTGATCATGGTGCTGTCTTGCTCACACTAGCTGCACTTTCCAAAGTCACTAGACTTCAGAAGGGTCAATCAGGTTTGCTAACTGCATCCTTATGAAGTTGGCATACTGCACTCCTGGGCTTCAAAGATTTCAACAATACATACACAAGAGTGAATAACCTTACATTCCGTATTTTTTTTAACGTAAACTAAATTTTTCTCCTTTTTAAAACTCAGGTTTCTGGTTTTGGCAAATTATATATAAAGTTCTTTATTCTAGAGCTGGTCACACCAGCGTGCTCAAAGGAATAGGGACTGAACTCAGTTAAAATCTGAAAACTTCCCCCAATTTCCTGAAGTTCAAAATATAAAATTATTCGTAGCTGTAAATAACAGAAACTATGTGACAATGTGTATGCTGTCAATATGCAATGACGGCCGAGAACTGACGTTTCAGCAGACCAAAGTTCACCCAGGAAAGTTAATATGAAGGATACAAGTGAGAAGCTGCTCGGTAGGTGTGAACACAGGAAACCCCTTGTTGATATTCACAGGAAGCTGACCTAGGCTGAGCCCTGAACTGATGGCTCAGCTCTGGTCCCTGATCTTGCATGAGGAGCAAGGAGAACTGAAGAGACTGGTTAATGTCTCTGGGGCCTACAAAGGTCTGCCTGGGTAGCCTGCACCATGCTCAGATCTACCTCCTGTTTTAGCTCTGCAGCGGTAGAGTCCCAGGAGTGAACGGACGAGGAATGCACACTATTACCATGTCAGTCACCACAGTATTACCGTGTCAGCACAGTCAGACGGGTCATAAATGCTCTCTTGAAAAACTTTACAGCATCCCATAAACTCTTCACTCATCGCACGGATTTGCGCATTTAGGATTGCTCCCTTGGTGCCACCGAATTCCAGTCTTTCCAGTTTTTCAAATTCTTGTATGGTAACAAACATGTCCTTTGTGAAAAACAGTAAAGATCTTTCGTCATCTTCAGCAACAAAAGAGATTTTTAAAATTCCAAACCAAACATTTTCAAACATTCAGAAACAATAGATGCTTCCAACACAATGAAGGAATGCTACTGAATTCACCGAACAGAGCAAATGCTTAGCTTTAAAACCACACTTCATTTTAAATCACTAACAGGTGCCTCACAGTGGAGACAGCGCATGTGTGCTGTGTACACATGAGCCTGAGAGCAATTCTAACAGTAATATAGACAGCTGCTGCGATGATACCCAATATCCCTAGCCTCCGTGCCTGTGCTGAGATGACACCCAACATCCCTAGCCTCTGTGCCTATGCCGGGATGATACCTAACATCCCTAGCCTCAGCGCCTATACTTTGCAGTGGTCCAGAGCCATGACAAGAGGGGAAATCAGGAGGCTGTCTACGGGGCAAAGGAAAGTCGCCCCTAGATGTTGGAGAGACTTTACTGGCATTCAGGCTGACCAACAATAAGAATTTTCACATAAATCTCTGATTTTGAATGAAACTCAGCAAAACTTACATAAACGATAAAATGCAAAATCTGTAGAAAACTCTACAACTTGAAAAGAAGGTACGGCCATCGGTTCTAAAGAAGGCATGGCCATTGGTTCTAAAGAAGCCTACATTGGTAGAATCAACACAAAAGTCTGTGCGTTCAATTTTTACATTTTAGATTTTTAAAAAAAAAACCAGTTATACACAGGACTGGAGAAAGGGTTCAGCAGCTAAGAGCCCTGGCTGCCCTTCTAGATGACCTGAGTCAGTTTCCCAGCATCCACATGATGCCTGACAATGAAGGGTAACTCCAATTCCAAGGGATCCTGGGCCCTCTTCTGGCCTCCACAAGAACTGCATGCATGTGGCGCTCAGCCACCCATACAGATAAAACCTCCATACACAGAAAATAATAATTCAAAAATACTTACACAAAGTAAGACTTGTATGATTTAGTTTTATGATTCTATGGCAGTGTGAATGACCGGCATCAGAGGAGTGAGCTGGAGGAGCAGAACTCTGAAGCCCGTGTGCAGTAGTCTGGGCTATCTAGTGAGACTTTGTCATAAAGAATTTTTTAGACAGGGGAAATAAAAGTGTGATACTTTATCAGATGGTATGAAATTTCCCTTTCAAGTTTCATACATTTCTTCTTCAGCATTTGCAGGAAGGCTGGGTCCTTTACAGCTTCCTGCTCCATAATTTTCTACAGGCGCTGACAGGGGACGAGATTTACTTACTCTCATGCAGTAAGTGTTTAAAAATGAAAACAAAAGCAGGGTGTGGTGGTACCCTCCTGTCCAGGGAAGGAAGAGCAGGAGAACTAGTTCAAGACTAGTTTGAGCCACATATCCGGGTCCTGTCTCAGCAGAGCCAAGAGTGCATGGCACGGTGAGGGGCTTCTCAGGCGTACATGCAAGGCCAAGTGTGATCTCCAGTGCCACAGAAAAGAAGGAAGGAGAGAGGGAGGAGAAAGGAAAGGAATAAAAAAAAGCCCCAAACCTAAACCTTTCACAGCCTTCCTTCTTCCCTTCCCCATCCCATGGGTCACATGACAAAGCCTCTTAACCTCACCCCCATGTGCCTAGATAAATGAATACCTCTATTCTTGTCAACCGGTCAAGAAACTGATTAAATCTGCCAAACACCATGTGAGACTGGAAATCCCAGGGTCTCCATTCCACATTTCCAGTGAAGTAGTTTGCCAATCCTTTTCTAGACTTGAAAAAATAGTTTTGGAAAGTCCTTAAGATACTGATGGCCACCTGCACCTTTTCCAGTGCGTCTTCGATTTCTCCCTTCAAAAGGTCTTCAGGTGACAGGTATGTTCTTGCCTAGGATTTAATTAAAAGGAACAATGATCAAAAATATATTTCTTTTTTTTATTGTAACCATCTGAGTTAAGCATTTTAAGTGACAGTTTCTAGAACTGAGCCAACAATGCTGTTGAAACAAGCACAAACACTAGAAATATAGGTGCTTGGGCTTTGGTGACATGTTTCATGTGAAAATGGTGTGAGGGGAGCCTGCTGCTTCCAGACAGACATGTACTAAGTCTCATATGCATGGCAATAAGGGCTTTGGACAGTTATTCTACCAACAAATATTCTGTCAGATTTTCACATTAAAATAATACACGAGCCAGCAGAACCATCCAGCAGAACACAGGTTTTCAGAGGGGGGCCACTCTAGTGGTGTCATGGGGTCACTGGCAAAGGTAAAAACAGCTGATTATGTGACGTCTGTCTCTGGAAGTTCTTTCCCATCAGCACCTTCTTTGCTGGGAAGAAAAGGCAGCACATGACCAAATGAGCTATACCACATGAACTTGAACTTGGTTTTAAAATGCAGGTGGGAGAGAGACAAGAGAAATAGTTCAAACTAGTTACTCTTCAGAGGTTAAAGAGGAAACGAACCCAGAGGAACAGAAATAAAGTTGGAGACAACATAATTTTTCCATGATACAAATTAGATCAAAAGAAATTGTGTCCGCCAAAGCAGCCGTACAGAAAACACTAGAAGAAAGAATAAACATGGTCAAGGGGCCTCAAGAGGAAAACAAATGACATCATGAAAACTGGTATACAAACACAAATGCAATAAATTGGCTTCAATCAACACACACTTCTCCACAACAACTTCAGATTTCCATGGTGCCAACTCCCCAACCAAGACAAGCTAACAGGATTCACCTTCTTGTTGTCTACAAGAAACCCACTCCACCATCAAGAACGACACTGCATTAGAGTAAACGAATTTAAGAAAAGATTCCAGGAAAGTTGAAGGGGACCATTGAGGAGGCGGGGCCGGAAAGAGTTTAAAGGAGGGATAGAGCATAGAGGTGTGAAAGAGAAAAGGGGGTCACCAGGGGAGTAGAGGATTAAGCAGGGAGAGGGGTAGGAGGGTAAAACAGAGGTGAGTAAGAGGAGAGATAAAAACATTAATCATTTTTTAACCCATATGGAAAATGACTTTTTATAAGCTTTCTAAAATACGTTGTTTCTAAAAATAGTTCAGTTGTAACTACCCTGCAGGGAGGAATAACGGTGCTCCTATAAACCATAGACTAGAGAAGAGAAAGCCCAGTCCAAAGTGTGGGATGTCTCCCTGGAGGTGGCTGGTTGAGGGGGTCCTCCGAAATTCTCAGAACAATAAAGCTATGACATTGCACTTGGTTGCCCACCAAACCCTGATAGGAAGACACTATTGCTGAAGACACTTTGGTCTCCTGGATTTGGAAAAATCAAGCTGGTGATGAACTGGAAGCCTCCTCCCCAGTGGCCAACTTTCATATTAGCACAAGGGAGTAGACAGGCTCCTGGGAGAGAAAGGTACCAACAGCGACACAGCTCGAACCTTGGGAACTACATTGAAGACGTTCACGATAAGAAACGCCCATTGGTGCCAGAGTGGCACAGCGCCTTGGGGGAACCAATGGCTATCTGATCACACTCATGCCTATTCAGCTGGAGGGAGCTCATGCCTAGCACCGTAAACTTGACCTTTTGACCGCGCTCCCCACCATGATGATAATGGACTAAACCTCTGAAACTGTAAGCCAGTCACCCCAGTTAAATGCTTTCCTTTATAAGAGTCATTGTGATCATGGTGTCTCTTCACAGCAACAGAAACCATAAGTAAGACTACACACACTCACATATACACACACCACAACATCACATCACATTCCTCCCCACAAGACTCATGGAGCATCGTTAGAAAAGGGACAGAAAGATTCTAAAAGTGAGAGTTTGTGGAGGACCTATGAAAAACAGCGTCTCTTGGACATGACGGGCAGCTGAACTCAGGAACTCTCAAAAACTTTGGATGCTACACAACACCTGTAAAAGACCAATTTAGTCACTATCCCAGCATAGATGAAGATGTTCACAAGGCTCCATCCTTTGTTAAGAAACTGCAGGCAGGGATGGCTACTGGGAAGAGAAAGTAAGCTTTCATGGGGGTGTGTTGTATGAGCTGCGGTGGGCTGCATTCTGACCGCCCCGGCTCCTGCATGGCTAGCTTATGACCCAAAATAATTACACAGAAACTGTATTCTTTTAAACACTGCTGTAGGGTTAAGCCAGCCCCCTTTAGGGGGCGGGTTTTGCCTCGGGAGATTGTGGACTGTTAAATCGAGCCTGCAGAGGCTGCGCCCTCCCTTTTTCTTTCCTACCTCCTGGGCTACGTAGGAACCTAGGTTCTATACGTTTTATTTAATCATTAAATTTGGATATATTCTTTAATATTTGCCTGCATTTATTCATGCCGGTACACACTGCTTGGCCCATTAGTTTTAACCTCTTATTGGCTAGCTCTTACATATTGATCTAACCCATTTCTAATTCTGTGTAGCACCACGAGCTGGCTTACCAGGAAAGATCTTAACCTGTGTCTGTCTGGAATGGGAGAATCATGGCGACTGACTGACTCGGCTTCTTTCTCCCAGAATTCTGTTCTGTTTACTCTGCCTACCTAATTTTCTGTCCTATCAAAGGGCCAAGGCAGTTTCTTTATTTAACCAATGAAATCAACACAAAACAGAAGACTCTCCCATATTAGGGGTGGGACTACTGGTAGGTTGCCCATAGAGCAGTGGACAGTCCTACATACATGTGCATGCAGACAACACTAATGGACTCAGCAGAGTTTGTATATGCATGGCATGAGGGTGTCAGGTGGATGTGGGATATGGAGAGAGGAACCTGGGAGGAGTTTTCAAAACAAAGTGTATTCATGTGTATAGTAATCAAAAAGTGTCATTTTGTGACTCTTAGAAAGTTGCCCCACACTTCAAAGGGGATTGGAATGAGAACCACCACAGTGTTCCACACAACACATGGGTTTCTCTCATGAAGATGGATGGCTTCCCCATCCCCATCAACACAGAAGCTCCACATGCAACATAGGCTTCATGCCATTTGCAAAGCAGTACAGAAACCATTTTTGTGTTTATCTTTAAACCCTAGTGATTACAATTCCACAAGTTCTAGCTGCTGTTTCCTATCTACACTCTTATTTCCCACTCAGATGAGATATACAGTTAATGGCTCCATGAAGTCTGCTAACACTTCACAGATAACTATGACGATTCCTTTTGTGGTGTGAGTTTCAAGACAGTTGTTTTTTGCTGTGGTGTATGGTGCACTTCATACATCTTCTACAAGCTTTCTGTAATATTTTGGAAGCTTAGGAGTTATGTTGATAATTCAGTTGCCTTCCTGCTACAGCAGCCTCCTTGCCCATACATATGAAGTGACTAGCCATGCCCACATTCATTCCTATACCTCAAACTGGCTCTCACAGAGCTCAGCCCATCACAGCTGTCTACACATGCATCACCTCCTGAGACAAGTCACTGGTCCTTGACATCCCAGACAACAACATTCAGTCTGTCTCCTTGTACTGAGCAGCAAAGGATGTCAGGGAGACACACGCTCAGGATCAAGCGAAGAGCTGCTCATTACATCGGTTAAGTGGTCTCATCGGTCATCTCTCTCACCTGCAGATCATTAGAAGCCATTTAAACTACAACACAGTCAGTTTTGCACATCTACAGGTTCTTTATTCAGAACCATGGATCACATGCAAAAAAAAAAAAAAAAAACCGCCACCTGAGCATACGGGGGCTCTTTGTCATCTCCCTTGTGGAGCAATGCACTAGAGCAGGCATTCCCACCTCATTCGCATAGCACTAGGGGCACTGCGAGCCCAGCGGTATGGAAGTGACTGAACGCATATGGGATGCCAAGCAGAGAATCCATGCAAGCACCACATCTTTATATTAGTAGGTCCTACAATGTTAGTATCCACACTCTTTGGTTATGTTTTTAACTGAAAAACACAGTATAGAGCCAGTGTGATGGCTCAGCAGGTAAAGGCACCTGCTGCTAAGCCTGATGACCTGAGCTCACACCCCGGGTACTAAGGGACAACTATAATGCTAATAAGTTTATTATCTACAAGCCTATTAATTGTCCAGTTTATTAATATGCCAGCTTGCCTCTATCTCCCAACTGCTTGCTTTCTATTCTTTTTATATACTTTTATAGACTCATAATTTTGTCAACTATTAACGCATCCAAGACATGCTGTTCAAGCTTAGCCCTTCTTTATCTAAAATCTGTGGAAGACAGCAGCTACAGGGAGAAATGCCACCAGGGACACCACAGATAAGTGAGACGCAGTAGTGTCAAGTTGATAGAGAAATGTGGCAAGGCATCAAGAGAAGACCATTGCCAGAGCTCATGTGTGTTGCTGTGCCAGCAAGCAGGAGCTTTTCATGGGGCTTGCCTAAAGGATGATGCTAATGGTCACTGTAAGACAAGCAAACACAAATGTTTTTGCTGTACTAAAGTAGAACCAGCTGATAACTGATGCAGCAGACAGGAGAGTAGACAGTTCTACTAGACAGCTTCTAACACACCTACAGGGGGACCAGGGTTCCAGCTATCAACTGTGCTAGTGGAGATGGCAAAGACAATGTGATGAGATCTTTGACTTTTCAGCGTAGGCTGCAGACTGGAACTGAAATGAAATCTATACAACTTGAGTATCAGTACCTATATTTTTTTAATTGAAAAGTCCTATGCAGGGTGGCAATGGCTCAGCAGGTAAAGGCCCTGCCGCTAGGACTGATGACCCGAGCTCAGCCCATAGACCCACATGGTGGAAAAAGAGAGCCAGCTCCTATAGCTTATTTTCTGACTTCCACACGGACATGGTGGCATGGCCATTGACACACACACATACATATATACACACACACAAATATAAATAAATAAAATGAAATCTTTAAAAAAATATTCAGTCTGGGCATGGTATTAGATGCCTTTAATCCCAGCACTCAGGAAACAGAGGTGGGTGGATTTTTATGAGTTCCAGGCAAAAAAAGGGTACACACAGTAAGACCCTGTGTTGCTTTCTTTTTTAAAAAAGTCCTGGCAGGGTATTGTATATCTTCTCATCCCAGCACTCAGAAGCAGAAACAGGAGGATCATGATCTCAAGGCTATCCTAAGCTACTTAAAGTGTTCCATACCAGCTTGTACACAGCTAGAGTCTACATGAACAACAAAAGAAAAATAGAGAGAGAGAGAGAGAGAGAGAGAGAGAGAGAGAAAAGAAAGTTCCTGGAAGTGGGGCTTACTCAGTAAAACAATGGCCTCAGAAGCATGAAGACTATGTTTGACCCCCAACACCCAAAAAGAAGCTGGCTGTGGTCTGGCATGTGTATAACCATAGTGCAGGACAGTCAGAAAGATGCATCCCCAGAGTTCCTGAATATCCCACCTAGCAAAGAGTGGCTACCAGGATCAGTGAGGGGTCCTGTCTCTAAGAATAATGTCATGAGTGATTCAGGAAGACTCCAGATATCACATGTGCATGCGCATGCACATGCATGTGCCCATACACATGCAAACATGCACATCACCACGTGCATGAGTGTGAGCACATGCACATGCGCGCACGCACACACACACACAGACACACACATTTTTTCTATTTTAAAAGATCCTGACAATAAAACAACAGGGAGGAGTTTGATCTTTAGAGGATCCAGTACCAGAGTTGGCTCAATGGTGATTTTAGATTCCTAACATGTTAGGGCAAGCTTACTACAAAGTTAATATGCTACTTGGAGAATCATGGAAATCAGGTCATTTTTTTTTTTTTTTACTTTATCAAATCAGCCAACACTCCTACAAAAACTGAAACTACAAAGTCCAAAGCATGACCACAGACCTTTTGCTGGAATCTACCTTAAATTTGTTTTATCTCTTTGCCTCTTAAATTTGATTAAATAAAAAACTCAGAAACAGTTTGTTCTTTGACTCTGACCTATTTCAAGAACGGCCTGAATCCATAAGAGATGAAAACTCACCTGGCTGTCACAAGCCTAATCTGAAAGTGGAAGGAAAATGGCACTCTCCTTGTCGGTTGGACTTGCCCATCATTGGGTTTATTCATTGTTATTGGACTAATGAAGGCAATGATTCTTATTGTCCTTAACTGTTACTGCTTCATACCTGGTCAATGAAGAGGTTACAGAACTCTTGCAGTAAAACTATAACTCGAGCAGGGGTGTTATAAAACTTGGAATGACTCCAGATAAGGCAGATGGTGTGGAACAACGGAGCAATTAGGATTTGTGTCTGTGGGAATTCTGCCTCCTGGAGACCTTGAATATGCCTCTTCAGAGGTCTTAGGTGAAGTTCCACATCACGAGCTTCGAGAAGAGCTGAAAAGAGGAAGTACCATTCATATCATATAGTATCCTATTGCTTTAAAAAAATTAAAAGCCCCTTAAAAGTCTAAGACAATTGTCCATAGACAGTTATAAAAGCTGTCGACCCTCCCATTTTGTTATCTACCCTACAGCCTACAAGTGAGCAGTTTGAGGGCTAGAGATTGTCCTTCTGTAACTCAGCCTCCCTGCGGGGCACTGATCTAGTTACTCACAAACCATAAGTAATTGTGGCTAAAGACCCACAGGGAAGGGAACCTCCAAATCTAAAAAGAGATATACAACCCTGTGAAAACCTCGTGGGGATGAAGCATCTGGTGAGGTTGTTACCTCACAGCTGGGAAGCCAAGCTTCTCTAGAATGCTCAGGACAGGCAGAATGCACCACTTCCTCTCAGTTTCTGTGAGTAATTGGTGCAACAAATAGGGAACCTTCTACTATGCTCTTTACTAATATTTGGTTAACGTTATTATGCATGGTGAAAGAAGCAGTTTGGAATCAGGTATAAGGTGTGATAATAAAATACTGTGACTGATCTAAATGTCACTAAACTCACACTATATGAAGACTAATTTTATAGGAACTTGCTGCAGGAGCTCCTTCAGCTAATAGCCTTTAAGGTACCAGCCCACTTGAGTGTGGTCTCTTATACTAAAATTGGCAAGGTAAAGCGTGCTCTCCCTCGCTTCCAGCTGCCGGATTCAGTTCCTGTTTCCTGTTCGTGCAGAGGATTGTGATCTAGGACTAAATCTATACCTAAATAAATAACCCTTTATTATATGCAACTCTGAGTTAGTGTGGGATTATTTTGTAACTTCCATTTTCATCTGGTGCCCAATGTAGGGCATGAACCCATGACGCTGAGATTAAGAGTCTCGTGCTTTACCAACTGAGCTAGCCAGGCTGAAGGTGGATCTTCCAATGGTACAGAAGAACTTTGGATTACTGTCCAGGCAGCAAGATGTCTCTGACAATTCTAGAGTTTTTGGAAGTTGCTTACAATGAACTTATTGTTTACTTAGGTAATATTATATCCTTCTGGAGTCTTTGATAGAGTTGAAAAATAGATATAGTTTTTCTTAGTTATGATAAAAGATAATGGATATAAATATTGTTATAAGTGTAATTCTTGCTTGATACCTGTTTTGTTGTATGTAATTTTACTATGTTAAAGTTAAAACCTTCCTTTTTATTTAGACAGAAAAGGGGAGGTGATGTGGGATTGCCCTCTGCATGCTGTGAATGTTTTATTGCCATTCATTAGTTAGGAAGCTGCTTTTGGCCAATGGCTTAACAGAATATAGCCAGGCTGGAAAAGACAGGGAGAGAGAGAGAGTAGGCAGAGTCAGGAAGAAGCCATGGAGGCACCAGAGGAGAAAGACACAAGCTGCCAGGCTGCCAGTCAGAACCTTGCTGGTAAGTCACAGCAATGTGGCAATACACAGATTAATAGATAGAAATGGGTTAATTTAAGATGTAAGAGTTAGCCAATAAGAAAATAGAGCTAATAGGTCAAGCAGTGATTTAATTAATACAATTTCTGTGGGATTATTTTGCGGTCTGGGCAGTTAGGAACAAACAAGCAGCTTCCAACTACAGGAACTTTTATTGGAATAAAAACCATGTTAAGCACCTAAGAGTAAGGAAAGTTTCTCACTTTGATCCTAACACTCTCTCTCACCCAAAGCTGATTGTGGGCTGTGTCTAAAGGTGAAGAACAAGCTAAGCTTCATGACTCGGTGCTGTTCCCAAGAATTCATGTCAAAGACAAGACAAACACTGACACCCACTGCGGGACTTGGTAAGTCCAGCCTTCAGCCAGGAATAAAACCTTGAGAAGAGAGAAGGCTGTGAACCCTTTCCTCTTGGAAATGCACATGCCCGAGTGTCCTGTGGTTGGTGTATATCTACCATGTTAATTTAGAAATTAAATAACCACACCACAGTTAAGTGCCCTTCACCTGTGCTAAGCAAGCCTGCTGATCTCAGTCTGAGATATGTCTTCAACATGAGTCTTCTACCTCTAGGTCACACGGGTTTGAGCCACCGAAAAGTTTTTTCTCTAAATCTCCAGGTTGTGCACTCTCGATGTTATGAAGATCCCTAGGACTCATTCCTATAGCTATGTTCACATGAAATGTTTATCTCATAGTAACAGAAGAGAAAAATGTCATTTGCTTCTATTTATTGAGGGTAAACCTATAACCTGCTTAGTGCTTGCTGCTGTTGAGTCTGAGAGCTCCATCCAGGCTTCTAAGAGGAGAGCTGGCCTCCAGGAGACATTTTGGTGATGTCTAAGGGACACTTACGTTTATCACGGTTGGGAAGGTAACAGTGGGTGCAGTGAAGGGTGCTATTGACAGACTGATAGCTGGATGACCAATCAGAACAAAGACTGATCTAGCTTAAACCATGACTAAAGTGGGAAGCACTGCCCCGTGTCCCATCGCAAGTCTGCAATGGAGGTGTGGAAAGTAGGGTTTGACCATTGAGAAACCAGCAATTCCATAAGCTGAGAGGGCTGGGAATCCGGATCTAATGAGACGCTAACCACCCTCCTCATCTTTTCAAATACAATTCCTGGAAGCAAATGTAAAAACAGACATTTCAAAGTGAATTTTAGTTACTTCCAAATTGAATACAGGAGAATAAAAGTGTTCTAATGTTGGAAACAAGCAAAATGCAAAAACAGTTATTTTCTTGGCTTTCATTGTAAGATGTATCCTTTAGTGCCATATATACTTATAGTTGCTTAAACATTGACAAAAAATAAACAAGTCAGGAAATTGGGAGAACTGTCATCTTTGGAAGAGACTAAAGGGGAGCACTGAGGACAAGCAGGAGGAAAGAATTTTAGCTAGACACCTTCTTACAATTTTCTCTGTTCTATGGATATACATCTTTACCAAAACATTGATGGTGACTGGGTACTTGTCAGCCAAGAAATCCGAAATCAACCCATGGAAGGTTCTGAATGGTGAATACTTAGACTATACACACATAGCCCATGTCCTGTCTAGAAACCTCTACCATGGGCTTTCATGGACACCCCTTGCCTCTCCTATACACCTTCCAGCTTAACCTTCTCCCTAAGGTTAAGTACAAAGTAGATGAACTAAAAAGGGTTTGGGACCACTGGAAGATTAAGTAGAGTGATGGAGACAAAACTGCCTTTGGAAGAACCAAGTGCTGTGCTCACTCCACGGCCACACGCTGAGTGGCAGGCAGACTTCAAGGCTGAGTAGGCAAATGGGGGGGACAATGGGCAGATGGCTATGCTGATGTCTGGGCCAGGGATGAGGATCTGGGGTCTTACCCTTTTCCACAGTGGTGAAGATACCATTCAGAGCCCGAAAATAGCTGCTTTGTCTTGTTGTCAGTATCTTAACCATCTTGAGGACAATAGGAGCCTGAAGCTAAAGTGATGAAAATACTTGAATAAATAAACAAACCAGATTATTAAATAAATTGACTCTCTAATTAAACATTTACATTATATACCACTCAGACAATATGCACAGTATTTTTTATTACATTTATTTTTTTATTTTGGGTGTGTATAAATAGGCATGTGTAGAGGTCAGAAGTCAACTTGCTGATGTCACCTCTCTCGTGGGCACTGGCATCAAACTTGAAATATCAGGCTTGGCACCAAGTACCTTTATCTGCTAAGCCATCTTACTGGTGATAGGAACAGGATTTGAGAATCGGGGGCATATTGGTTTCAAGATGAAACTAAGTTTAAATAAATTTTTTCAAAAGTTTGTATTTTATTTTGCATTTAGTTTTTCCAAAAAGTGGGTTTACATATTATACATATAAATTGTTTCCCCAATCAAGAGAAACAAGAATGAAAAGAATAGTTTTTATAATAGTATAGTCAGTCAGCACCCAGCAAAGAGATCACAGTTAGTTTTTCCACAGCCAAGCAAACTCTTACTCCTCTGCATAGCAAATGAAGCATAATAATTGGCTTGCTAGTTGTGTGTCTACTTGACACAGTCTAGAGCAGCGCTTCCCAACCTTCCTAATGCTGCGACCTAATACAGCTCCCCTGCTGTGGTGACCCTCAATCATAGAGTTATTTTCACTGCCACCTCGTAACTCTCATTTTGCTACTGTTATGAGTCACAATGGAAATACCTGAGGTCGTACAGCTGATCTGTGACCCCTGTCACAACTCACAGGCTGAGGACCACTGATCTCGAGTCACTTGGGACGAGGCCTCCATAAGATCTGCCTGTAGGCAGGTCTGTAATGCCTTTTCTAAATTAGTGATTGATGGGGAGAGCCTAGCTCACTGTAGTTGGGCCATCCCTGGGTTGGTGGTCCTGAGACTGTGCAAACTGTGGAGAGAAAGCCAGTCAGGAGCATCCTTTTTTAGCCTCTGCATCAACTTCTGCCTGCAGGTCTCTGCCTTGAGTGTCTGCCATGACATCCCTGGATGGAGTACAAACTCTAGATAAAATACATCCTTTTCTCCCGCAAGTTGTTGTTAGTTATGGTTTTATGACGATTCAAATCCAAACTAAGATAGCAATTAAACCTTCCCACTTCTAGCCCCCCCTCATTGAGCTGCTCTGTCTCCAGTTATTTCCAGTGCTCTCAGATGCTGCCAAAACATCCTTATAAAGGCAACCAGTTACCATCCTCATTAACTTGAAAAACGCATTTCCTTTAGACAGCACTGTGGAGTAAGAAAAGTGTGTTCTCCTCAATCATACAAAGGCTGATAGACTTTTAAAACGACCAAGCAATGCTGCCCATCCCAGAGCTGACTCTGCTCATTTGATGTAGAAGCAATCCCCGCAGGGTCTACTCACTTGATGATATATGCATTTCAAGTTATCAAGCCTCACAGCCCAGAAGTCCAGCTCTGTCTCAGGGGTCGGGTGGAGGCCACTCAGCAGAGGCTGTGCTGAATCCTTTTCTATAATTTCTTGGATCTGATGTGACCATTTAATGACTACAGATTCAATGGCATGGAGTATTCTCCTCTCATCTGATTGTGGCCTACAAAATATATATGATTAATGAAAGCATCCAACAGTGACTGTATTCAAATAAAGACCGGATATGTTACTAATAGTTTTTATGCATCTATAACCTAGTTTTCTTACTATAAAGCCTTCAAAATCCATTATTGTCATGCTCCTGGTTTGAGTCTGATATCATTGTATTATTCTGTGTATAGTACATCTCCAAAGCTAAGAAAATGATCAAGTTCAGAGAAAAAGCGCCAATGGATGCTCGACCGCAAATGCGACATCATTATCTCTCCTCTTCCAAAGTTCAGGGACCACAGGGGAGAAGGCAGAGAGCTGCAAGAGCCAGAGGCTGGGGGAGGGGCCGGGGAGCAGAGCAACTTGATGGGACCAGTGCACGCGAGAGCACACAGAGCTGTGGATGACTGCACAGGTGTGCACGGGCTCCCATGGGTGGCCCTAACCACATGAGCATATATTGGCAGCATATCTGGACTCGGTGGGTAACTTAAAAAAAAAAAAAATCCAGAACCAGAAGTTGGTAAGGAACAGGAAGGTAAAGAAGTTAGTGGGAAGAATAGAGGGGGGGTGTGTGTGATAAAAATATGTTGTGTGAAATTCTCAAGGAATAAAATTACTTATTTAAAAACTGATAAACGGGTCAGAGAGATTCCTTAGTGGTTGAGAAGGCCTGCTGCTCCACAGAAAACCTGAGTTTGGTTCCTGGCACCCATGTCAGATGGATCTTAACCACCTGCAACTTCAGGCACCATACCCAAACACAGGTATGCACAATTGCACAATATACCTAATCAAAAATAAAATAATAACTAGTAATAAAATTGATAAAGAATTCCCACATTCTTAAACATCATTTTCCCAGAGGACTATTTCTAAGATTATGGATATCGCTAGTTTTCCTTAGAAAGTGCCTCAGGTGCAGAGCTGGCCCAGGTGCACACATCCCAGGCCTGGTGGCTGATGCCTGAAATCCCAACATGTGATGTGGATGCAGGGGGAACTGAAGTTAAAGGCTACCCTTGGCTACATACTGAGTTTGAGGTAACCTGGACTACACAAGACTCCATTTCAAAAACAAACAAACAAAATATGTTACAGGAAATAAAATACATTTTTAAGTGACATGTTTTAAAGTAACTCTATTTTGCTAATAGTTTAAGAGGTGTGATATTCTGTGGGGATGCATGCCTTTCATTTTAATACACTGCATAGAATTGAATACACTGTTACTTACCTGGTCACTGAGTAATGCTGGTCCAGGTCAATATTTTCTGCAATAGTAGGAATTGGTAGAAGAGTTCTTTTTGACATTTTGCCCCTAAAAACATGCATCTTATTTTTCATGACTTCTATGTGATACTCCATATCTCGTGAAATAAAACATGACCAGGATTTGTGATTGTTCTTATTAGAAAGAATGGGGACTAATATCTAGGAAAAAGAGTAACATTTTAAAAGCAGTTAATTAGTGGACAGTGAATACTTTCAAAGACTTTTTTGTTGTACAAATTCTCCTGTCAACAAAACCACTCAACTCCACAAATAATACAAAAACTACAGGAAGTGGACCAAGTCAGTGTCCCTTTGACTCTAATTCACTGAGCTGTTGTCTTATTTAGGGTTACTGGGTTATTATTGCTGTGATGAAACACCATGACCAAAGTAACATGAAGAGGAAAGGGTTTATTTGGCTTACACTTCCTCATCACTGTTCATCATCTAAGGAAGATAAAGCAGGAATTCAAACAGGGAAGGAATCTGGAGGCAGGAGCTGATGCAGAGGTACTGCTTACTGGATTGCTCATTATAGCATGCTCAGCCTGCTTTCCTATAGAATGCAGGACCACCGGTCCAGGGATGGCAAGACCCACAGTAGGCTGTGCCCTTCTTCATCAAAAACCAGTTAAGAAAATGTTCCACAGCCTTATGGGTCTTATGGAGGCATTTTCTTAATTGGAGGTTCCTTCCTTTCAGATAACCCTAGCTTATGTCAACTTGGCATACAACTAGCCAGCACACTCTCCCAAATACTTGTCTACTAATATGAAGGTAACTATAAAGTCAAAGGAAAAGGTTGAGGAAGATCAGAAGTTCAACTTTAGCTTGAAATGTCAACTACTCAGTCAGCAGACAAAGCAAGCATGTGACTCTCTCTTTTGCTGGAGGGAGCTGAAGATTCCTAGTACACTTCTGCGAGCTACTGCATGTGTGCACGTAGCCATGCCAACCCTTGGGGTGTTTGCCCTCCAGATCTATACCTTCTGGCTCATTCACAGTCTTGTCAGAAAGGGAATGAAAATTACAGCACAATTATGATTTGCTTGCTTTTTTTCCCTGCCCAATGCTCATCTCAGACTCTTTCCAACACTGAACTCAATCTGTGTTTAGATTAAAAACTAAACAAAAACACAAATGGCATAAAAGCAAAGGGAAGATATTTGAGAAGTAGGAAGCAGGGAGGGAAAGGGTTAATGGGGGGTGAGTATGATCAGAATGTATTATATGCATATACTATTGGGACATTTTCTAATGTCTCAATAAAACCCCATAAATTATAATTAATGTACTTTAATAAAAACTAACCTCAAAACTCTGGATGTACTATGGGACAATGGTCTTGTACTCTGTAAAAAATTTGTCACTTGTGTTGATTTAATAACACACTGATTGACTGGTAGCCAGGCAGGAAGTAAAGGCAGGGTGACCAGAATAAGAGCATTCTGGGAAGAGGAAAGGCTCAGTCTGCAGTTGTCACCCAGACTTGCTCACAGAGGAAGCAAGATGAGAATGCTTCACTAATAAAAGGTACCAAGCCATGTGGCTAACACAGACAAGAATTATGGGTTAATTTTAGATGTAGGAGTTAGTTAATAAGAAGCCTGAGCTAATAGGCCAACTAGTTTATAATTAAAGCAGGCCTCTGTGTTTCTTTGGGACTGAATGGCTGTGGGACCAGACAGGACAGAAACCTTTGTCAACAGGGATGGCTTATGCCTTCTATGGATATATACATATACATTCAAAGCATATTGTAAAAACTATGGGGGTCTTGGTGTGAGACCAATTCAGAGAAGTATTGGGAGAGTTTCAAGATTATCTATTGCCTTTTGCCTAGCACAGCTCATAGAGTTAAACCTCACCAAAACCCACCTGGTGCTGCCAGCCCTCGTGTAAGGGCATAAAATTTAAATCATAGGTTGTTTCCAACTCTGCTGAGTCTTACAGAAGACCTTGTGCAGTGAAAATTCCTTGAGTACCTGCTTCATGCCACAAACCACTCCAAGTAGTAAGCACAGAAAACCTTCCCTACAATTGGCCATAACCAGGGGTGGGAGATCAAAGCATAGCACTAGAGGGAGAGGCAGACACTTGGGCAGCCAGAAGATTCCAGGAAGACAAGTGTCACACCTCCCAGTGCTGAAGACCAACACTTTAATGCCAACAGACTCAACCTACAGTGCAGCGCGAAGGGAATGCATGAGCAATTACTAACTTCATTACTGCTTTCCATTCTCTGACTTAAATGAAATTCCATTTAGTTAATACACTCTAACAGGGATTTGAAAAAAGAAAAAAGAAACGGATGATATCAGTTTTTCAAAATGTAAGCTCATCTCTACCCTGAATGCAACACCTTAAACCTCTAACCAACTGGCAGAGCCTAGTCAGCTCAAGTTGGCAGGAAATGTTTTCAGCATTTGAAAAGGGGTCAGGGCAAAGTGAAAGGGAGGAATGGGCTGACTAGTCAAGCTTATTCATGTACAGATGGGGTTGAGAAACAAGCTAACGGGATCACTCTGCACCCAAGGCCAAAGAAAGCTAAGGCTTCTACATGCTCTGCTTTTGAAGTAGCAGAGATGGCTCAACTAATAGCAAGTGTTTGGAGGTAAAGAGAAGACAGACAGACCAGTACCTCATCTAGGAAGGCAGTTACATGTGTGAGCAGTGACCAAGGTAGCTCTCCAAGTAAAACTGTCTGGGAGAAATCCCTTTCTTCCACACTTTCAGTCATCTTCTTGGCAAGATAAACCAGGTTGTGTTTCACATCTCTTGGGATCTGGAACAAAAGCCAAATAATTAGTTCAAGTTCACTACAGTCTCTTTGATAGCAAGCAGGATTGGCTGCACCCCACTGCAGTCTCTTTGATAGCAAGCAGCATTGGCTGCACCCCACTTGCAGTCATTGCCAACAGCAGTAAAACCCTGACATCTTGCCCATGTTTACAAACGAGGTTAGTCTGTTGCTCTTCCATGTCCTGGAAAAAGGAATTTTCTTCTTTTTAAAAATACCTCCTTCAGAGACACATCCATTCTAGCAGATCAGCATACACTGCAAGAACCCCATAAACAAAACCAAACATGAGAACATTTCAAACTTTAGTGGATTGGCGGGGGGGAGGGGTTATAATGTTCTCTTGTTTGGAAATAAGCCAACTGAGAAAACAACAAGACACAAATGGGTAATTTGTATTTCTGTCATCAAGGCAAAGAATGGAAATGTTTATTCAAGATAGTTTAACACTGCTATAAGTGGGGAGTGACTTTGGGAAACTATTTGACTGTGCTATGAGCTTAATAAGGGTTTTTATATTTGTATGACAAACTTTTTTACAAAGTTATAATGAGGAGAATACCAGAAAAAAGATATGCAAAACTTATAAAGTCATAATGCAATCCTGTTACATACTATACTCTTCAAACCTATCCTATGAAAACATCTGGGATGATGTTACCATTTAAAACAGGAACTCCAGATGTAGCACTGCTGAAAGATAACCCACTGGGGAAGGGTTCCCAATTCAGAAAGGAAGAAAGAAAAAGAAAACAGGAAAGGAGATGCCTGTTAACACCATGCCTGTGCAAATTACAGGCTGATCCTTCCCAGCCTTTCCTTTTGTATGTTATTGCATCATGGAACCAAAATCAGTTTTAAAGAAAACCACATCAGAGAATTATTCAATTGGACACAGTTTTAAGAACTGTATTTATTTGTAACTTTTCAGAGCACACTTCTTGTACAAACCATATGGGGTTACTTTACTTGGAAAGCAAGAATTTACAGTTGGAGAGGGCAGAGACAGCTCAGTTGCTAAGATGTTCCTTTCCCTGCGCTCACGTGGTAATAGTTGACTGTCGTTTGTAACTCCAGTTCCCTGCTCGCTCAGGGAAACCCTACCCCTTTTCTGACATCCATGGGGCTCAGGCACACACGTAGTGCACAAACATACATGCAGGCAAAGAACTCAAACACAGAAAAATAAAATAAGTATCTTTTCTTAAAAAAAGGAATTTACATGCTAATTACCAAGATAATGCTCCTTGAAATTACTAATAATTTAATTTATGCAACAAAGATGTTTATTTTGTGTTTTAAACGACAGCAGCCAGTCTTGTTTGGCCGTTGTTGTTGTTGTTGACTTCTTGGTTTATGTTTTTGTTTTGAGGATTTATTTATTTGTTTTTTGTTTTGACAGAGTCTCATGTATAACCCTGGATGTTCTGGAACTTGCTATGTAGAGCAGGCTGGCCTCCCACAAACTCACAGAAATCTTCCTGCCTCTGTTTCCCCAGTGCCAAGATTAACAGTATGCACCAAAGCGCGGCCTGCCTGTTTGTTTATTTTAGTTTTAGAACTCGATTCTTTCTTTCTGGGACAAAACGAAGTTAGCAGACACAGGGACAAAATACTCAAGCTATAAGGACTTTGCCAGACACTTTGTTGTCTTCGTTTAAAAGGCTACGACTCTGGAGTTCCCACCCACACAGAACTTATTTGATCCCAAAGCACGCCTAGCTCTGTACACAGGCATCATAGGCTATGCTAGGTGTTTCGTTTTGTCTTGCTTTGTTTATAACATCATTCTATATAACCAATTCTACCGGCAGGCATCCCTTCCAGAAACTAACCTATAGCCTCTTACTTGGATCAGATGTGGTGCATATGAGCACCTGGATTTCTGAGGAGTCCGGGAGGCTAGAGGTTAACTTTAAACCTTGAAGCAGGCGCCCCTCTCCTTACCTTGGGGGAAGCCAGGAGCCGCCCAGCGTCTGCGCCACAGAACAGCAGGCTGGCAGGACCAGCGCTCTCCAGAAAGTCTCCGAGGGCCTGCCGGTGATCCTCGCTCTCCAGGAACTGGTTCCACGTCTCCTCCTGGAACGCCAGCGCCTGGCGCAAGCGGCCGCCCAGGAAGCGCACCCGAGGGTCCAGGGCGAAGCGCTGCGCTCTCAGTGCAGCCGCAGCCTCCTCGTCTTCTGCTTCGTCCTCCTGCTCCGAGGGGCTAAGACGCAGCACAGTCCCTTCCTCCTGGGCTGCCATCTCCTACCTGCGAGGGGAGTTTGGGCGAGGATTTTTAGAGTCGTGCACCACGGAGGCGACCCCAGTCCTCTGCGATTCCCCCGAGCTGGCACCTGTAGCAGTGTGTGCAGTGTTAGACTCGCAGAAGTGGTGGCCAGGACTGCTGCGCGTCCCGTTGCCCGGGAGATGGCGGCCCCGCCCCAGCCCAGGAGTGGGGGCGGAGCGAGAGTCCAGGACTGCCCTGCAAGTCTTTGGCGGGAGCCGGGAAATCAAGCCAGGAAACCCAGGACTGGTTAGCTGCTCTCGACTTAGCAGTACTGTCTTGAGCAGATATTCCTGCTAAATTCACTATCCTGGCTAGTTCGTCTAACCCCTAGAAAGAGGGGCTAACAATGGGCAAAGTATGCCCAAAGCAGTTAGGTAGAGGAAAATGCAGCAACCCGGCTTCGCTGCCAGCTTTGAGTCCCCTTGTGGACATTGTACCAGTAATAAAACAACACTCCATTTAAGTGTCCTAATTGTCAGATTTTAAGGCTTAGACATCACAAGTCCCGAGGCCCATCTTCCGACTCCGAAAGAGACTGCAAAGCGCTCTTTGTAAAGGCCAGAATGCCCCTAAGCCTGCTAACATTAGTCAGAGCAGGGTGAGGGGAGGAATTTTGTAGCTGTGTCATTTGTTGTCCAGTCTTTGTGTAATGGGAAACTGCAAGGCTTATCTAAAGTCCCGATTGGAGTAGCCTGCGAGGCTAGACTATCTCAACCACCAGCGTTAAAATTGTTCTTGATGTAGAACTCTAAGGCAACTGCAGCCGAGCCACTCTGAGATGTTGGATTACCTGGGTCATCCATTTTTATTGGTGTCTGATCCCCTTGTTCTGAAAACACACAGACTTTTAAAGATAACATACATATCTGCATTGACATAAGTATGAATTGTGTAGTGTATATAGGTCTGCTAAAGATGAATTTTTTCCATGCTTGAACAGGTAAAAGTCATCTGTTAATTTTTCAAATCCATTTGAACTATATAACCAAACTGGATTATAAATCTTCATTTATACTATAGGAAAGGAATGGAATATAATACTAAGTCATGAGGACTCTATAGCCAATACAGTTTATCATGTCTTATCCAGTCTCAGAACTGTTCTCATGCAGAAGGATGGGTTTCCTACCCATTTCTGCAGTCAAGACACTCAGGTTTCTCCCAGTCAAATCTGATCTCATATTAACCTGAAAGAAATCCACAGCCTTTTGTTTCCCGCAGAAACAAAGGCATAACCTCTTCCCCAATGTAATACATTTTTTTTTACTTCCAGTTTATATTTAAGGCATTCCTAAAGTATATACATTGGTTTAATTCAGCAATCCTTTCCACAATCTAATGTCTGTCAGCAGCTATTGTTTGTTCATTACCATTCAAACATTCAAAATTAACAAAGCATCATATAATATCCAAATTCCCTATGTTATTGTATTTTCATCCTTACATGGTTTATACTTTTTAAAATTATTATTATTTCTCTCCTTAAAGATTTCATTATTTTTAAAGTATTTATTTTTTTATGACTGTCTATACCCTTTTCCTTTTTTTCCTTAAGTATATGTACATTAGTAAATACACTGTAGCTTGTTTAGAGGATTTTTTCCATCTGAACCTGATTACAGTATATGTGTAACCTTTTCTAGTCTAGGTTAGCCATTATTATCTTCCTGAACTTGAAACATATCCTTTCAGGCCCTCTCTAGACTTTAAGTTTCAGTTGAGAAGTCTGGTTTCATTCTAATGTGCCTGCATTTATATAGACTTGGGCTTTCTCCTGTGCTACTTTCAATATGATTTATTTTTTCTGTTTATCTAGTGGTTTGGTTCTAATATGCTGAGGGAAGTTCTTTTCTGGTCTTGTTGTTTGGTATCCTGCCGTGGGAACTCCTTTGGCCAATAGCCTTTAAGATACTGACCCCCTTTGGACATGGTCTCATGTGCTATAAATGCAGATATAAAGAATGTGCTGGGTCCCTTGGCTGCTGGATTTCATTATAGTTCCTAAAGTATGAAGAGGACTGTGGATCACTACTCTTTCTGTGAGTTTACCCCCTAATTAATAAACCTTTGTTATACTCCATTCTGGGCTAGTGTGAAACTCTTTTGTATAGCAACAGTTTGGTGCCCAGGTAGTCAGAGTCCATGCCATTATAGGGCCTTTCCCAGAAGGTCTGCAGGCTTCTCACAGAGCTCCCCTCTGGCATGCAGTTGTGCACCGTTTGGTTGGCCCACCATTCAGTGACTTGGCAATTTTCAGCTGGCATGACCACATAGCTTGGTTCCACCTAGCTGACTAACTTTCACCCATAACTTTTGCCAACATACCTCCAAGGCTTGTCTGGTTTCTGCCACTCCTGCTCTGATCAGGCTTAACTCCAATTCTGGGGGCACAGATTGCTCTGGCTTACTTTCCAATTCAGATCCATGAATGCCTAGGCTGAGATCCAGCCAGTAACCTCATGGCTTGTGACTGCCTACAAGCTCTGGGTTCCTTAATATTCTCCCCACCTGAAACCTCTCCCTTTTGTCTAAATCTAGAAGATGTGGCAAAGGCCAACACTGGACCAATGAATGTAGATCAACAAGAGAAAAACAAGGTAACCTGTTACCATCACGTAACTCCTGTGGGAGAGGGCTTCTCACAGGACTCCAGGTTAAATGTGGTCCAGTCATTCCCAGTTACTGTGGAGGACATGTCTTCCCAGGAAAAATTTAAAAACACAGTTTCTGTTGTAAAAAACAAAACAAAACAAAACAAAACATACTGCTCTGGATGATAGAATTATCATGGAAGATGAATCAAAAATTCTAAGAGAAAATAGGAAACATATATTTTGCCAGACTTCTATAAATGATCAAAGACAAAAGCTGAAAGTATGAATAAATAACACTGGAATCGAAAGGTTACTGGACATGGGTGGAGATGTACCTGTGTTATTATTACTCCAGAATCTTAACATCCGAATTGATCTCTTCAGGAGGCAGATGCTTAATTCCTAGGAATTGAAACCCTATCTCAAGTAAAACAAAGCATGAGATGGGTTGAACGCATAGGGCCAAAAGGACAGAGAAGAAGGCTGAGGCCATATGTGGCTAATATAGCAGTGAATCTGTGGGGTCGTGATCTGTTGAAGCAATGGAATACCCAGATTAACATTCCTGTAGTCTCAGAAATAAACATAAACCAACTCATATTTCTGGGAAGGATATTAATAGGGACTATAAAAAACAGTCACCAACCATTTAGGCTGTACAAAACCACAAAACAACTGGGAAATCTGCCAAGGTACCAGTGGCTCTACCTTTAAAATGGTTAACTAACAAACCAATATGGGTTAAAAAAAATGGCCCTTATCAGAAGAGAAACTGCAGACTTTAGAACAACTGGTGCAGGAGCAACTAGATGCTCACCACATTGAAGAATCAACCAGTGCTTGGAATTCTCCTGTATTTATTGTTAAAAAGAAATCTGGAAAGCAGAGAATAGTGACAGATAAGAGCTGTTAATAAGGTGATTTAACCAATGGGTCCTCTAAAATCTGGAATTTCTTTGCCTTCCCTATTGCCTAAAGGATGGCCTCTTATAGTTATTGATTTAAAAGATTGTTTTTTTACTATACCTTTACAAGAAAAGACAGAGAAAATTTTACCTTCACAGTGCCTATATATTGTAATAATTCCTAGCTTACTAAGAGTAACAATGGGGGTGCTTCCACAGGGAATGTTAAATAGCCCCACCCTGTGTCAATACTTTGCAAGTTGAATATAATACATAAGCAATTTCTGAAATCTATAGTTTACCATTACATGGATGATATTTTGCTATGTGATTCAAATGTATATACTTTAGAAAAAAATGTTTGAAGAAGTAAAGAAAGTTTTGCTTAATTAGGGATTAAAAAATGCTCCTAAAAATATACAAACAGGAAATTCTATCAGTTATCTAGGCCATAAAATAGGTTTACAGAAAATTAGCACACAAAACATGCAAATTAGAAGAGATTGATTGCGGGCTCTTAATGATTTTCAAAATGCTAGGAGACATTTCCAATTGATGGCCCACTTCTAGGATAACACCTGATCTAAAAATTCATTTAAACAAAACCTCAGATGGTGACAAAGATTTAAACATTCCCTGGGAATTAACATCTGAAGTTGAGGAAAAAATGATGTTGACTGAAGAGAAATTGCAAAAGGTACATGTGGATCATGTGGATCCAAATCTTAAATGCATTCTGGTCATATTACTCTACAGGGATTTTAATCCCAAGGGAAAGTATTGTCTTAGAATGGACTATCTAACCACATAAACTGAGTAAAAAAATTAAAATCTTATGTGGAAAAGGTCTCTGAATTGATTATAAAAGGAAAATTGAGACTTCATCAATTAGCAGAAATAGACCCAGCAGAGATTATAGTGCCTTTTAATAGTGATGAAATTGAAAAAGTTATGGGATGACTATAAACCTGGCAAAGAACTAGTATTAATTTTTGGGGAGATATTAATAGCAACTATCTCAAAAATGATAGAATTAACCTATAAAGAGAGCTAATTGGTTCCTTCCCTGCATTGTGACACACCAAAAACTGGAGCCCCATTCTATACTAATGCAAATAAATCAGGAAAGGCAGGTTACAAACCAGAAATAAAAGTGGAACAAAAGTCAGAATTAAATGGTATTCTCATAGTACTAAGGGATTTTAAAGAACCTCTCAATATAATTACTGATATAAAATATGCAGAAAGAGTTGTTTTGCATATTGAAACCACTGAATTTATACCAGATGATACAGAATTGACTTCATTATTTATTCTAGTTCAAGATATAATCAGGATTTGATGTTGTACCATATACATAACACACATCCTATCCTATACATGTCTGCCAGGTCCCTAGTACAAGGTAATGCAGAAATTAATCTGTTATTGATTGAAAATGTGCTGATGACCTTAGAATTTCATTAAAAATATCATTTCAACAACAAAGCTTTAAAAAGGAGTTTTCTATTACATGGCAACAAGCTAAGGAGATTATAAGGAGATGCCCTACTGTTCTTTATATAACCAAGCACCACTATCTGCAGGGAGTAACCCAAAGGGTACTCAAAGGAATGAAATCTGGCAGATGGAAGTGTTCTACTTTAGAGTTTGAAAAATTAAAATATGCACACCACACCATTGACAGCTGTTCAGGTTTTCAATGGACAACTGCTTTGAGTTTGGGAAAGGTTGATTCAGTAATCACATATTTACTAGAAGTTATGACCATCATGCGTCATAACTGTACAAATAAAGATAGTCATGACTCACTTAAAAATCAAAGCTGGCTTTGGAGTTGGACTGTGGCTATCCTTTTCTAAATCCAAGCATGCTGTTAAAAGAAAATTTCAGAGTTTCAGCCTCATATCAGAGGCCACCTGGTATGGGACAAAAGGAAGAAAAAAAATTAGGAAAAATTTTACTTCTCCCCATACATATTTTGTCTCTATAGTACCTTCCATATGAATATATGTCTATATGATTAATGTTTAAGTTTTACACAATGAACAATAGATTTTCCTGCAGTAATCTTTGAAGTTCTCAGCAAGAGTATGGAACCCACAACAATGATTGGGTTGATATGATGTCCTTATGCTGATAACACTTTAGGATCAGTTTTGGGTTAGCTGAAATGGTTCAACTTTTTACATTGTTCTGGCCAGAACTTTAGATAAGAACTTTTGAAAAACCTAACCAGATACTCAGAGACTATCTGCAATTATACCAGACAGAAAAATAGAAACTTAACTATCATTTTAGTTTTTATAGGATTCCATAGAAATAACATTGCCTCCATGAGAGCTGGAAGTAATTAATTATAGAAGATGATGTGCCCTCTCCCAACAAGGTTTGTCTTTAGGGTTAAGGACATCAATTAGGGGTTGGTTATAATTGGTATAAGGTTGGGGGTGGAAATTAAATAGGCTCAGGGATCTCTTTAAAAGAATGGGTTAGGTGGAATAATAGGTAGATTAGTGTGACCTTACACTAATAATAATAGTGAGAATACTTATGAGCTATTATTTATAGACAATTTACATTGCTATAGACTTTTGTATATTGATACAAATTCAAATTACATTTGTTGTATTGAATATGCTCCTATTTCTGTTTACAATATTTGTACACCTATGCAAAGTTATTTTGTCATATTGTATGCATGTATGTTTCTACCTCTGCTTAAGATATTTTGTATATTGATACAACTTTAAGATATATTCATCATATTACACTATACATTTCTACCTCTGACAAAGATACACACACACACACAGAGAGAAAGAGAGTTTACATTTTGAGGTCATTGTCCTCATCGCTGTACATTTGTTTAAAGATTATTTAATATTTTAATATGAAGCCTTAGTCTTTAAACTATATAGATATTAAGAATTATAGGTCAATAGTCAGCCATGTTTGTCATAATTATATTTATACTATCAGGTTCTTTAGATGCATAGAGATTGTATTCCACATAGATAGGTAATCTTCAATCACTTCAAAGAACTGTAGAATATGGCATTTAAATAACTTAGGGTTCTATTGACATGAGACACAACTGTTCCTGGCAGCACCTATCTATTCCTGAGACAATGTTGGGCACTGAAGACACTCCACTTGGAGCTTGCTTTCTTCTTGGTAAAACTGGCCTTTGGGCAAAAAACTGCCCATGCCTCAACCACTACAAAATATACATTGTCCAGACTGGACAAGCAGGATAAAAACAAAAAGATTGCCAAACTTTGCCAAGACAGGGTAAGATGTCTTTTAAAAATTTCCTGCCTCTGAAAATGATCTGTCAGTTACTGTAGACCTTAGCCAAAGTTGGTTGCCCCAACATTACAAATGAGACAACATTACAAATGAGACTTTGGGTGATTGCCTAGGTAGCTGGTTGTCTCTGTCATTTCTTGTACCTTTTGGAAGTTGTTTGATTGTGCTACCTATTTACTCAAGTAATATTATTTCACTTCTCAGGTTTTTGGTGGGGTTGAAGACTAGAGAGTTGTAGTTACTTTCCTCATGACTTAGCCAGCCATTTCTATTATACAGACTTAGACTCTTTAGGATAGGATAATATCCTATAGATACTATCAATATACAAAACATCTTAAGCAGAGGATAAATTGAAGCATTGAGCACATGTTTCTTGCTTGATGTTGTTCATGCTGGTTGCAATTCTATTTCTTATACTTGATATTTGTTCTTATTGTATATAGTTTTGTATTAGGCTTAGAACTCTTATTTAGACAAAAGGGGAGGTGCTGTGGGAACTCCTTCAGCCAATAGCCTATAATATACTGGCCCACTCTGGGCATGGACTCATGTACTATAAATGCAGATATAAAGCGTGCGCGGTCCTTTTAGCTGTGGGATTTGGTTCCAGTTCCCAGGGCATGTAGAGGACTGCAGATCACCACTCTTTCTGTGAGTTTACCCCTAATAAATAAACCTTTTCTGTACTCAATTATGGGCTAATGTGAAACTCTTTTGTGCGGTAACAGTATCCTAAATGCTTCCTCCATCCAGTTTGGCATCTTTACTAACTCCAAGAAATATGCTATTATGATTCTTTAGAAAATCATTTCTATGCTTGTAGAGAGAGACTCTCTTCTGCCTATATTTTTGTTATCTGGATTTGATATTTTCAGAGTCATGTATACCTTAGAAATCCCACTTAATACCTTCTTATTATTTGGTTCCTTGTTGGATCATTCCATTTCTACATGTCAAGTCCAGATGTTCTGTCCTCTCCTTGATTGTTCTGTTGTTGAGAATTCCCATGATGCTTTTTATTCGACTTACTGTGTTTTTCATACCTAGCATCTCAAATTTGCTTTTATTCAGCATTTCCTTCTCCTTGCTAATTTTCCTTTCATTGTTTGAGTTATCATACTCATTTCATTCAGGTCTGTGTTTTCTTGACCAGGAGCTGATACTCCTCTTCTTTGATTTCTTTTGGGTTCCCTATCTAGGATGTCATCTAACTCACACTAACTGAATGCCATTGCTGTAAGATCAGTTAAGTTCTGCAGAGTTTCCATTGCCTTGGTTTTTCATGTATTTTTTCATTAGGGTTTATGCATCTGGGTTTATTTCATTGCTTGGTCTTTTTTGTATTCAACTGTATCCTTTCAATTGAAGCATTTGCAATACTCAAGTAGGACTCTGATATGTTGTAGTTGGAGTGCACCATTCATAAAATGCTCCTCAGTGTAGATTTCGGGAATATTAACTGCAAGAATAAACACAGCATTGTACTAACTAAATAACACCAGCGGTCCCTTTGGCTTCAGTAAGTGAGAGGATAAACAACAGAGGAGAGTGTGGTGTGTACTTGTGTTTCAGTGACTAAGATAATGTGTGGGGGAATGAGGATAGGAACAAGTACTAGATTGACTTTGGAAAACAAAAGAGAAAGTTTGCTGAGAAGAGAAAACTGTAAACTGGTAGGATCTACAAATTTTAGAGATAGTTAAAGCTGTAGATGGTTGTAATTAAAAGGTAAAGAAGAAGGGGAGAAGGATGAAAGAAAGAGGAATATGACTTAGCAATGGGAGGAAATCTGTGAGACGCAGGTGACGAGTATGGTGGAGAGTGCCTGGAGGTAGATCAGGTGAAAAGAGCATTAACAGCTATCCTATAACCTACCTGAGCAAGGTCCAGACAAAAGCAAACTGCTGTGGCACATAGATGCCAGGGGGAGGATAATGGAGACTATGAAATTAATAGAATACTGATGGAGTGAATTACTGGCACAGCTTTCCCTGAGTTCAGAGGTGACGTTCTAGACCTTGCAGGTACTGGGGACAGTGGGAGTCCTTGGTCTCTGCAGCGTTCATATTCTGTGTAGTTTCTCATCCCTCAGGTTCAGCATTTCTCAAGCCATTCTCAGGCAGTTTTATCCAACAAATGGGGCTGGTTCAAGATAACTTACAGCTGGGCCCCAATTCCCAGCGCTTCAGCCTTCTTTCTCTGCAGAGATCTTCCCAGCTACTGAGTTCGTCTACAGACCTTGACTCTGAAAATGAGTATACTGTGTATGATCTTGACTATTTTCTTGGATGGGTTTCAGTGACCATGACTCTAATCTGCCATCTCACCCGGAAGTTCTACTCTCTGCTTTTTGAGTTCCATCCCAAGTTTTAATGGAACTCATGGTGACCCAAACTATACAATTAATTTCCAAGTTTCCCTTGGAACTAATGGGAAGTGAAAGTCATTGAGACATACAACATCTGACTTCTTAGCTTACTACTTCTCTTTCCAATTTGCTGGCAAGAATACAAATATGGAATGTTGAACCTCGTTCATTTATGCAAAATACAATAAGCATAGGAAAGATGCTGAGTCGTCCTCCCAAAATAAAAAGGCAAACTATAGTACAATTCTATTATTTTATTTTTAAATTTCTTATTAGTTCTTTCTTATTCAATATGCTTTTTTTTATCATATTCATTTACTCTGCTGACACTTCTAAGATCCACTTCCTCTTCTCTACTCACCTGGTTTTGTGCTCCACTCCCTGTTTAACCCATCAGAGCAAATACTCATTGACGCATGGTCTTCCACTCACGCATGGTTCACTTGACAAGGGCAACACTCTTAAAGAAAATGTCTCTCTCTCCCAGCAGCTAACAGGTACCAGGGGCTCCACGGCTATGGATGTGGTTGCATCCCCAACTCCCTGTTTTGTGCTGGGCTTGGTCTGGCTTGGGCTTACACAGGTCTTGTGCATGCTGTTGAAACCTCCCTGAGCTTCTATATGCAGTGGCCTTGCTGTGTCTGAAGACACTGTTTCCTTTAGTCTAGTAGAACTCTTTCCACCCCCTCTTCGACAAGGATCCCTGAGCCTTGGGGCAAGAGGATGTGGTTTTTGTTCCTTGTAGGACTGAGTGTTCTGTAGTCTCTTATTCTCTGTACCTTGCCTGTTGTTGGTCTGTATTAAATACCATCTGCTTTCTCTGGCTCTCCTGTAGACCAGGTTGGCTCTGTAGACCAGGCTAGCCTCAAACTCACAGAGATCCACCTGCCTCTGCCTCTGAGTACTGGGATTAAAGGCATGCACCACCACTAAAAAAAAAAAATACCATCTGCTTAAAGAAGGTTCTCAGACAAGGGCTGAGAGAGACACTAAGCTTTATAATTTACTCCTCACAGGAAGGCATGAGAATCACACCTTCCTAGCTCTCTCTGTAGCCTGCGAAACCCAATCTGTGGGTGTGATTTCACTGGCGAGGAGGAAACTGCTCCCATCGCTGAGAAAACAGATGCTCTCACCCATCACTACAGGGAACTCAAGATGACACAATCACAGAACACTCAGGAACTACTGGAAAAGTGATCTGTGCATCACTTCGATGTTGTGAGCTTCTCTCTGGAACACTGGACATAAGGCTAGTCACTATATTAGGAGCTGGAAAGCTGGAGTAGCTAAATGTGCAGCAATCAGAGGGTGGTTTGATAATTGTGAGATAAAATGGAGTAACATACAACTATTAAAAAGGATAAGGAATTTGTCTACATGTTTCCTGAAATGCTTTCTAAAGTATTTTTGAGCAAAAAAAATGAAAGAGACATGTGTGTACTAGCTACCATCTATGAAAGCAAAGGATTATAACACATACAGTGCTGATGATTTATTGTTTTAAGAAACACAATGAAGTAACTCCAAACTAATCATCAAACATGGGACAGGATAGAGGAAGCTAGACTTTTCAGCATGCTTTTCCTAGATGACTTGGAAGCACATAAATATATAAAAGTTTAAAGTTTGAAACAAAGTGTATAAAAACCAAATGCATTAACTGTGTCGATTTGATGGAAAAATCAGATAGAATGATGTCATGTGACTTTAAAGTAGCAATTAGACAGTATGTCCTTGATGTAAATCTGTCCCAAAAACAACAGAGCTGCACAACAAAAATAGCATTTTTAAAAGATTTTCCAAATTGTTGTGTTGTTGATGTGTCCATGTGTTGGGAGCATGAAGTTGGATTCTCTGATACTCATTGTCATTTGTAAAGAAGCACTCTTGTGGGGGCCAGGTGGAGGTAAAAGCTGGACTGTTAGGCAGTTGCAAGAGAAGCCTTGCTCAAGTCCATGAGGAACTTGAAAACTCTTTAAACTGAGACAAGAAAGCCACACCTTCAGTGTTCATGGCCTCAAGCAATATAACATAGTTTTTGGATGTTAGTTCACCTGGGTAAAAAGTACATACTGGTCAAGAAAGCTGTTTTGGGGTAGTATCATGGACTATCAGCTGTGGGACACTGGGCAGCAACAACTGATCGGAATACTTCAATATTGCCTGAAGGGTAGGGAAGTGAGGGTTGGAATCTATGTAATCTCTACACAAAATCAAATGAATTGAAAATCATAACTACATTGAGATTCCACCTCACTTCAGTCAAAATAGCCAGCACCAAGAAAACAAAGGTTAGCAGGACGGCGGTGGTGCATGCCTTTAATCCCAGCACTTGGCAGGCAGAGACAGGAAGATCTCTGTGAGTTCAAAGCCAGTCTGGTCTACAGAGCAAGTGTCAGGACAGTTTCCAAAATTACACAAAGAAATTCTGTCTCAAAAGAAAAAACAAAACAACAACAACAAAAAAAACAAAGAAAAATAAAAGCAAACAAACAAAAAAGGAAAACAAAGATTAGCTGGGTGGTGGCACATGCCTTTAATCCCAGCACTCAGAAAGCAGAGGCAGACAGATCTCTGTGAGTTTGAGGCCAGCCTGGTCTTTGAACTAGTTCCAGGACAGCCAAGGCTACGCATGGAAACCCTGTCTCGAAAAACTGCCCTCCCACCCCCACCCCCCACCCAAAAAGAAAAGAAAAATGGAGAGACTGCAGTGGACCTGAGTTTGGCTCTCAGAACCCACATCTGGTGGCTCGCAACCACCTGCAACCATCTGGCTCCAGGAGCTTTGGCCTCTGTGGACACCTGCATGCATACAGCACACATGCAAACAAGTAGGTACACACACATAAATAAAATTAAATGCATTTTAATGTCTGTAGGGTGGTGCTGAGATGGGAAAGGATGCAGATCTACACACTATGGGTGGGAATGCATATGGATACAGTCACCGTAGAAATGAAAAACTAATCTAAAGCTATGCCAAGTGTGACATTACATTACTGTGTAATCTCAGTATTGACATCAGCACTAAAGTGGTGGAGATAGGAGGATTGGGGTTAACAGTGAGCCTCATTCACTAACAAGTTGGCTGCTAGTTTGGGCTACATGAAAGTGCAAGTCACAAAATCAAATACCACCACCACTACACACACATGCATGCACATACACACACACACACACACACACACACACACACACACTCTACATACACACAGAGATAAGAAAGATAATCAGAAATAAGATAGATGAAAACCCTTCATAACCTCGTTTTGAAATTGAAGTTTCAATAGATACTCACATTGTACTTTATCTTTTAAAGATTATTGCTTAGTTTTGCTTTCTGCAAAGGGTTTATTTAAAGTTAGAAATAAGTGGAGTATTGGCATGATAATTACTTAAGATATGGGAGTGGGAAGAAGCTGCAAACTTTCAGGAAGTGCTGATGTGTGTGTGTGTGTGTGTGTGTGTGTGTGTGTGTGTGTGCACTCCCCCCACACTCTTACATACAACTGCGTGCATACACACACACACATACAAACACACACATATCACAGCATACAAACATGCAAACAAAAACACTGCCAGAGACCAGAAGGAAAAATGGTAACAAAGCAACCAATATAACCACATTCTGATAGGGCAAGGTATCAGTACACTCAGGAGGGAAATATAAATAATTATGAGTAATTGCTAAAGTTTCTCATGGAGAAGGTCAGAAAGTAATTTGATCAAAGTGATAAAACTATTTTAAGAAAAACTCATAGAAACGCTAAAATAACACACACACACACACACACACACACACACTGTATAAAGAATGTCTATGACAAGATCATCAGGAGTTTCAACAGGGATAGTGAACTCCTCAAAATGAAACAAGAAGAGAAAAAAAAAACAAAGAGAAAGGCATTCGCACCCCCATGCTGGAGAATAACATCAGTCTCCAAGTCAGAATCAGAATCCTGGACAGAAAAGAGAATTCATGAGAGAAATGTTTTAAAATAACAGCTGAGGCATTCTTCTGATTAACAAACATCAGATCACAGATATGAAAATAGTTCTCCTTATGTGCAGCATGCCCACTGGATAGGCTATCTTTTGACGCAATTATTATGTTTGGTATAGATAGTACACAGGTTGTTGTCTTCAAGATGGTCACTTGCCTCCTATAAAGCTTATATAATGGTACACTGAAAGCTCAAATTGCTTTGAAGACCTAAGTGGTTTCTTGCACCAGTCACTAGAAGGGGAGTGAGTGTCTTAGTCAGAATTCTATTTATGAAGAAATGTCATTATCACAGCAACTGTTAAAAAAGAAAGTATTTAATGGGGGTTTGCTTACAGTTTCAGAGGTTCAGTCCATTAACATAATGGCAAAGAACATGGTAACACACAGACAGACATGGTGTTGGAAAAGTAGCAGAAAGTTTTTCATCTAGATCCATGGGCAACAGGAAGAGAGAGACACTGGGATTGGAGAGAATTTTTGTAACCTCAAGACCGCTCCCTTCCCCCCTCCCCTGCCCCATGATACACGTCCTCCAAAAAGGCTACAGCTACACCAACAAGGCCACACCAACTCCAAGAAAGCCACACCCAATCCAACAATGTCACACCTCCTAATCCTTCTCAAGTAGTGCTACTCCCTGATGACTAAGCTTTCAAATATATGAGCCTGTGGGGAGCATTCTTATTCAAACCACAGAGAATGTGCTGATCCTAAGTTCAGTGGACTTCTGGGTTGTTCAACCAAGCAGAATGAAAGATATATGAAGTCTGAGAGTGGAGGGAGGGGTCTACAAAGACATACTGTGGTCTTGAGAGGGTGGCTTGGCTGGTAGTGAGATAATAAAACAGTCCTTTATAGTTACTACAACAGAACCAAAGAAGTGTGAGATCATTGTGCAAAGAATGAGAAACTTTGGAGCACTCAGCACTAAAAGGGATGTCTTCCTCAACCCCTTTCCCATAAGCCTCAGAGATCTATGAGAAGAGGAAGTGGAAAGCTTGTAAGGAGGCAGGAGCGGTAGATAACTCCACGGAAACTGTGTCATCCAGACACAACAGGATTGATGCACACACGCACTCACAGAGACTATGGGAGCACACACCAAATCTGCATAGGTTTAAACAAGACAAATCCCAACACTGAAGACGGGAACTGTACACTGGGTTTACACCTAACCACTCAAGCTAGCATGGCCACGAAGTGGGGTAGACAGGGAGGTGGGGAGGAACTGGAAGGAGTTGGGGGAAAGGAAAACATGATCAAAATATATTGCATGATAAAAACTAAAAAATAAAAGAGTGAGTGGGGCCAGCACCTGGAATAGAGTGAATTTCAAGATCAATGTTA
>NC_022009.1:52702673-52703808 GCF_000317375.1 Microtus ochrogaster
TATTTATTTATTTATTTAATAGGGAGTTATTACTGAAGTGCTGGAAATTCTTACAGAAATAGTATCTAAAGAGTACCTGAAAGCTATGAGCTCTGACAAGGAATAGCCCAGCAATAGAATATGATGACGAATTTCATGTCATCCTTGTAGCGACTCCAGACATAGTTCATGTATCATATAACAACCAAGTAGACATGAAAGAAATCAAATTCATTCCTAAAGTTAATTACATGATATCTTCTTCAGAAAGGTAAAGGTGAATACTCCAAAGAAGAATTCAGATTTAAGACTTCAGGATTAGACTTAGAAGTAATGGCACATTTCAAGTCCAAACAAAATGAAGTTAAATGAAATAGAGAGTATCTACTATATGCTAATACCTAACATTTTGCCATTTTATTACTAACACTGAACATGGTTTATTTCAGAGCCACTTTTGGCTGTGCTTAAAACTTAAAACTTCTGAAGGCAACCAAAACAGCGCAACCCCAAGAAAATCCACATAACTTGAGGAGCTGTAATATTTGGCCCAGAGGTAGCCAGACAGAAGAGCTTGGTGCTGCTGTTCAGGTTGCCAACAGAAAGGGGTGAGTGAGGGTGGAGGCAGACAAGCCTCTGAGTCAAGTGAGATGATAAGCAGATTTCTGTCAGGAAAGCTAACTCCCTAGAAAGGTCGTTCCAAACTAACACAGAAGTGACCTTTCTCTGCCACTGTTAGCTTGTCATAATGACTAAAATAAAATAAAACAGAAGAGCTCAAGTATCTTTTTAGACTACAAGCACAAACTTAATAATTAAAGGGGTAAAACTAGAAAAATTCTGATAGACTTATAGGTAAGACTGATGTTGTGACATCTACATAGAACTCAGGTGTGCAGTCTGATAGGCTTACAGGTAAGACTGACATTGTGACATCTACATAGAACTCTGGTGTGCAGTCTGATAGACTTATAGGAAAGACTGATATTATGACATCTCATAGAACTCAGGTGTGGGGTCTGATAGGCTTACAGGTAAGACTGATGCTGTGACATCTACAAAGAACTCTGGTGTGCAGTCTGATAGGCTTACAGGTAAGACTGATGTTGTGACATCTACATAGAACTCTGGTGTGCAGTCTGATAGGCTTACAGGT
>NC_022009.1:52703908-52728222 GCF_000317375.1 Microtus ochrogaster
AAGACTGATGTTGTGACATCTACATAGAACTCTGGTGTGCAGTCTGATAGGCTTACAGGTAAGACTGATGTTGTGACATCTACATAGAACTCAGGTGTGCAGTCTGAGACTGGACCCAGCAATCAGGCCCAAGAAGAAGCTACACAAATTCACCTAGCACTTGGTATGGTGTCTTCCTTGACCAGTGATACATTCTGCCTTACATCCCTTATTTTTATTACTTGCTTCCCATTAGCAGTAACTGAGCCTTGTGAAGGTAGAGATGTCAGCAGAGTTTGGGCATATACAGGAAGTTCAGCTTCTTATGTATCAACAAGCCATGGAGCAGAAACACTGGGCTGCAGCAGTAGCAAAGATGGTTCATTTGGAAAAGAGACACCTCAAGAATCACAAGCTGGTTGAGCAGCCCAAGGACCCAGAGATGTACACAGGCCTGGGAGGGCTGATTGTGGAGTGGTGAGGCTGTTCCATAAGCAGGATGGCAGATAAGACAGTGGACAGCAAGGAGCAGGGCTGTGTGAGCAGTCAGGGACTCTATAAACTATAGTCCGGGGGAACTCAGAGCAACTGGTGTCAGACTACACACAAGGGTGAGGAACTTGAGGCTTAATGCACTGTCCAGCAAATCAACTAATGGTGTAGGAGGTTCTTATATGTGTTGCTTTCATTGGTCAAATAAAGAGACTGCCTTGGCCTTTTGATAGGGCAGCACTTAAGTAGGCAGAGTAGACAGAACAGAATGCTGGGAAGAAGGGTAATGCAGCAGACGCCATGATTCTTTTACCCAAGACGGACTCTGGTTAGACTCATGTCGGTAAGCCACAGTCAAGTGGTGATACACATTAATGGAAATAAGTTAATCAAGATGTGAGAGTTAGCCAATAAGAGGTTAGAACTAATGGGTGAAACAGTGTTTTAATTAATACAATTTCTGTGTGGCTACTTTGGGGTATAAGCTAGCCAGGCGGCAGGATGCAGCCCACTCCTCTTACTACAAACTAATGTACCTGTCTGCTTTAATCTCACTACAAATGTCTTATTTCTGCCCCTCTCCTCTTTTCTGATTTCTCCACTCTTATTCAACATAGATCTAGAAGTCTTAGCTACAGCAATAAGACAAAAGAAGCAAATAACAGGATATAAATAGAAAAAAGAAATTCAAGTCCCCTTGTTTGAAGATACTGTGAATGTATTCATAAGGGACCCTGGAGACACAACATAAAAGTGGCAGGGTAAAAATGAACACACAAAAGTCAGTACCTTCCTATATACCAATAACAGACATGCTGAAAAAAAGTTAGAAAAACAATTCCACTCACAATTCACCCCCAGAAACAAATGGACTAAATAAGAGTCCCTGGGAGTAACCAAGGAAGTAAAATACCTCTACAGTAAAATCCTTAAAACACTCCAGAGAAACTGAAGAAGGCACCAGTTTCTGGAAAGGCCTCTCATGCTCATGGATTGAACAAATCAATACTGGGGAAATTCTTCTCTTACAGAAACAATTTATATACTAATGCAACCCCAATTAAAACTGAAACTCCATTCTTCAGAGACCAATAAAAAAATATTAAAATTAATTTGAAGTCCATAAGACCTTGGATAATTTTATAGAACTAATGGAGAAAAAATAAGGTTTTGTAGCATAACTTGGAATCAAGTTATGCTACAAAACCACAGTAACAAAAACACGGTACCAATACAAAATTACAGCCACCTGATTTTTGATAAAGATATCAATAATAGGATGGGGTCTTCGACAAATGGTGATGGAAAAACTGCAAGTTTGCATACAAAGAACAAAAGCAGACCCTTATCTCTTACCACACACAGACACCAATTTCAAATTGTTTGAGGATATCAATGTAAAATTGAAAACTCTGAAATTGCTAGATGAAAAAACAGGGACCACACATAAAGATGATAGGGCTTCCTGAATAGAACTCAACCTGTTTGTGGAGGGGCCATGGGAGACAGACAAGGCCCCAAGTCAACAAAGGGACCTCATGAAGTTAAAAGCTTTGCATAGCAAAGGAGAACGTAGGCCTGCAGGATGGGAGGAAATCAATGCTGATTGTGCTTCTGTCCGAGGATTAGTGTCTAAAATATACAGATAACTCAAAAAATAACAAAAACTGAAGAATAAGAAAACAAGCAATCCCATTTTTAAAAATCAGGTAGGGAACAAGAGTTCTCAAAGGAATAGACTGAAGTGGCCAATGTATGGCTTTAAACATGGCCGCCACCTTTAGCTATGGGGTGCTTCAAGTATGTCTCACTTGAGTCAGATGCTGGAAAGGCTGTGTGAAGAGATAAATCCTTGTTTACTGTTGCAGTGTAAACGGGTGCATCCACGATTGAAATCACTGTGGGAGCTTTGCAAAATAAGAGTATTACTATATGTAACCTCAGTATACCACTTCTGGGCATGCATCTATATCTGAAGGAGTCCATCGCTGACTAAAGAGACACTTGCCTATCCACTATCACTGCTTCTCTATTCACATTAGCACGGAAAGGGAACCAGCCTCCATGCTTGCCAACTGATGAAGGCATAATGAAAATGTGACACACACATATATAATGGACAGGGAGCTCTGCAGGAGGACAGAAGGACCCGGATAAAGTAGGATCAGAAGGACAAATGCTGCATGGTCTCTGCCTTATGAGGAGTCTAGATTATAGTTTTATATATTGTATTTATGTGGGTAAGAGTGTGGAGAGGCCAGAAGGCTAGAGAGAGACCCATGAGAGAGAAAAGAAAGGCCTTAAGGGAGTGCAGCACAACACAGCACTAGCAAGTAGAGAGGGGGCTTCTGGAGGGCATAGTGGGGGTGGGGACCAGAGAGATGTGAGATGGCAGGAGATGGTGGGGAGAGTCACCAAAGCTATGCTTTAAAATCCATATCAGTTACTGTCCTATTGCCGGGAGAAAATGCCATGACCAAGGCAGCCTATAGAAGGAAAGGTTTATTTGGGGCCTACAGCTCCAGAAGGACAGGAGTTCGGTCATCTTCATGGCAGAGAACACTACACGAGGCAGGCAGGCCGGGTGCTAGAGCAGCTGCTGTGAGCTCACATCCAACCCACAGAGCAGGAGCAGAAAGCAGACACTCTGAGAGTGGCAAAAGTAAATACTATCTCTGTGGCATATCTCTCCAAAGGCCACACCTTCTAATCCTTCCCAAACAGTTCCTCTAACTGGGGACCAAGTATTCTCATTCAAATCACAACATACCATAAGAATACCTGCTGCTTTCCAAGGTAACTAAAAATATAGAGTAATAAAATGGTTGAAAAAAGGAAAGTGATATACTTCTAAGGGAGGAAACAGGCTGGAGCAGAGGGTTTAGCAGTTTAAATACACCTGGGTAAAGGATGGATACTTTTGTGGTAGGTGGGGCAGCATTTGAGTTTATTTGTATAACATGGACTTTTTTTCCTTGCATGCTCAATATATATATTTGGTTTTTTGAGACAAGGTTTCTCTGTAGCTTTGGTGCCTGTCCTGGAACTCACTCTTTACGCATGTGTCATGTGCCTCATTGTCATCTTTAATTTCTTCCAGGGGCGTGTACTTCAGTGTGATAATGTCACACTAAATAATGTCATCTTCAGTGTCAGTGGGCATCGGTAAGTTTTCTACCTTCCTTTTGGCCAGGTTACCCCTGCCCCTTTTCCTCCACATACTAGTTATAAAAACCTTTCTGTCAGACTCTCTGCCTTCTCTCCTAACTCACAGAAACCATAACCATGTCTTCTGTTTGTTTCCTTACAGCCTTCATCATCTACCACAGACCCTCCAGCAGCATTACTGTCCAAATATTTGCTAAATTGGCTGGGCATGGTGGCATGTACCTTTAATCCCAGCAGTTCCGAGTCAGAGGCATGTGGATCTACATAAGTTTGATGGCAGCCTGCTCCATAGTGAGTTCTAGGCAAACCAGAGATACACAGTGAGACCCTGTCTCAACAAACAAATGTTTGCTAAATTAGAAAGGACACCTCAGAGACAGAGAAGGAACGGACTTCTGAGACCAGCAAACCTCTCATTAAGACTCAGAGTCTCCTGAGGGGAAGGGGCTAAAGTTATTTATAAAAATAGATTAACGAAATGATAGAGTCTGAGCAGGAAAGCAGATTTTCTTCAGGAACTTTTAATTTTTATCTCCAGGGAAGGAATGAGAATAAACCATCCAAACAATATAAAGGAGCAAAATTACAAGGAGTGTGGGAATAATTACTCCTGACTTCTCTCCTCAGTGGTAATAAACATCATCTTTCTATTTCTGTCAGTTACACCTCAACTGGAGGCCAGATTAAGAAAAAAGATAGCAAGTCCTGTGCTGGGAAGGGAGGGAGGAGGGGGGTAAAGAAGGATTTGCCATGGTGAAGGCATGGAGGCAATAGATGGTGACATTCATCTTTACATTTGCTAGCGCTGACCAGTTTATAAAACTCTGCTCTGTAGGATTTGTTGTTTAGGGGATCAGGATTGAAGGAGGGCACCCATGTGCTCTGGTCCGGCAAATCTTCGATTCCTTTGTCTGTGTGTCCCCTTTACCATTCACTCTGTGTGCACATGACAAGCTTTCTTCATGGGCTATGCATGCTGTTGGCTTGTTTCTTTAATAACTCTAATATGCTAGTGATAAATTTTTCCAGGATATAGAATATCATATGGAACTAGAATATTTTCAGCTTTCCAAGGACAAGTACGCTCTTATTGATGCATGAAATTTCACCAACATAGGATCCGTCAGCAACTACCAAAAGCAATCTCGCTCATACAAAGACCACATGCACCCCCACTGCCTACTCAGAGTTGCTATGATTAAGAACCATGGACAGTTAAGATATCCTGTCACTATGGGACACAGAAGATGTCAACAGAATTGTCTCTGTAAACATGTTTGTCCTAAAATGGACAAAATGACTGTCTTTTTTTCAATAATTTATTTTTATTTATGTGCATTAGTGTTCTGCCTACATGCCTATCTCTGTGAAGGTGTCAGGTCCCCTAGAACTGAAATTAGAGATAGCTGTGAGCTACCATGTGCTAGGGATTGAACCTGGGTCCTCTAGAAGATCAATAAGTGCTCTTAACAGATGAGCCACCTCTCTATCCCCTAAGATGCTGGTCTTAACAGAAGAAAGGAAATTGGTTGTGTCTGGGTTTCTATCCTGTCTGGTTTCTGCCCTCCCACCAGGTCCCATAGCTGTTTAGCCACAAAGAAATCACACAGAGGTCTATATTAGTGATAAACTGATTGGCCCATTAGCTCAGGCTTCTTATTAAATCTTATAACTCATATTAACCCATTATTCTTATCTATGTTAGCAACAAGACTTGGTACCTTTTTCAGCGGGGCATCACATCTTCCTTCTTCTATCATTGGGATAGGACTGGAGAGGGAGCTTCCCTCTTCCTAAAATTCTCCTGTTCTTATTAACCTGCCTCTACTTCCTGTCTGGTTGGCCCACCTATACTTCCTGCCTGGCTACTGGCCAATCAGTGTTTATTTAAAACATAATTGACAGAATATAGACAGACAATTGTCCTGCACCAGTTGGTGGCAGTTGAAAATAAATAAAACACAACTTAAAATGTAGTTCATGGGTCCTGCAGAGTACATTGTCCCCTCCTCCCATTTTAGTATGTTTCAAATTGGTATCTTATATTTGTGGTCATGCAGAAGGCGAGTCTATTGTCATTCTTTTCCCCCTCTATACATCTTCAGTAGTGCTTGCTTGGATATGGTCAGTGAGAGGAAATCTTGGAGACCCCGGTGGAGCATCCTGTGAACAGTGTGAAGTGTCAACGCTCTGAATGACCCAGATGATGAGACTGACTGAAAATTGAGGACTCGTGGGATATTAGTTATCTATTGTGGTCTAATAAATCACTCTCCACCCCAAACACAGCTGCTTTGAACAATACCCAACAAATCATATCGCACTGATCAAGAATTCATGAGGCATTCTGTTAGGCATCTCTGCACAGAGTCTCACAGGTTGAGGCTGCAGTCACCCTAACAGTGGACTGGCTTGGACAATCATTCTGGGCTCACTTGAGAGGCTACTGTGCAGAGAAACCATTGCCTTGCCACCAGAGCCTCTCATAGGGTTGTTTATGTGATAGGATCAGGACTCTCTGGAAAGACAAATCCAAGAGAACAGCTAAGAGGGAGGCCACAGTGATTTCTAATGATTTAGTCTCCAAGTGTCTGGCCTATAGACTGTATTCTGTGTTTTAGAAGCAAGTCATTATGTGCCATCTACACTCAGCAGAGGGTGGTCAGTCTCCATCTACTGAACCCTGGAGTATGAAAGAACAAATATGGCAGCTTTAAAACTACCACTCAAGAGTAGACATACGGGCATCCCAGCACTTGGAGGATCAGAAGTTCTAGAAGTTCTTTGATACATATCAAGTTTGAGGTCAGTCTGGGCTACATGAAAATCTTAATAAGCCGTGAGAGGGGAGGGGGTAGAAAGAGGGAAAAGAAAATTAACATTTGAATCTGCCCTGGTGCTGTATGTCTGAAGTCCCAGCATTTGGGACAGACATTGAGGCAAAATGCTTGGGCGTTCAAGGTCTTCCTAGGCTATATATCAAGTACAAGACCAGCCTGGACTACATGGAAACCCCACCTCAAAAACAAGGCAAAGAAAACAAAAGTCTAACACCCAGACAAAAACATGAATAGAAATTTCAGCCCTGGTATGAAGGAGAACTTTCATGTTTTCTTCATGTATGAGAGCAAGGCATATAGAAATGTGTAAATATCTAGCAAGCTTTTTCAGAGGTATAAACGAAAACATTTAGGCAATACTGTAACATCAACGATGAGGCTTCTCAGTGGGGGCATAAAATTGTGTCCTACATTCAATAAATTGATGGAGAAAGGTCATTGGTTAATTAAATAAAGAAGCTGCTTGCCCTGATAGGTTAAAACATAGATGGGAGGAGTAAACAGAACAGAACTCTGGGAGGAAGAGGAAGTGAGCTCAGACTCCACAGCTCTGCTCGAGGGGGCAGATGCCTCAGAGAGACACGATGCTTCACTCTTGCGGGCAGAGGTGAGAGCTCTGCTCTCTGAGGCACACGTGATGAAGCTCCAACCCAGGATGGACATAGGCTAGAATCTTCCCGGTAAGCGCACGTTGGGGTGCGACACATATGATAAGAAATGGGCTAGTCCAGGTGTGAGAGTTAGCCTAGAAGACGCTAGATAGAAATGGGACAAGCAGTGATTAAAAGAATACAGTGTCCGTGTAATTATCTCGGGTAAAGCTAACTGGGTGGCGGGACACAGCCCACTGCTCGTATTACTACAATAAATAGCAAAGAAAATTTTGGAAGAAATCGATCTTGTTTATCTGTTACTGTTGCGTTTATTAACCATTTCTCTGATTTACCTTTTAAAATTGTTCAAAATATGACAACCAGATCAATTGGCATCCTATGCCAATTTTATGGGAAGTTTTGAGTCAGCCCTAAGGATTTTGAAGGAAAATGACTTCTTCCCATCTTTTCTTGATTTTCATGTTTAAGCACAATGCTATGTAAAAGCATGGGCTTCATCACAAAGTTAGTTTAGCAATTAAATGGATGCTTGATTGACTGGGTTTTTCCATTCAAATATTGAAAACAAGGGTATAGATTGAGCATAAAGTCATCTGGGATCATATACTGGTTATTAAAATATTAAGGAAACTGCACACACCAGGAAGTAACAGATACTTCTAGTCCCCAATTCCACTTTAACCCAGGATCCAGCGAGGATGGGAGAGAGGAAGAGCAGTTGCTCTGGGAGCCTGCTTCTGTCACTATGCACAACTCCTTTGCAGAATGGACTTTGTGCTTTGTGCCTCATTAACTTCTTGCCTGTCACCCTAGTCTCTGTTTGCGTTGCTATAATAAAAACACATAAATTAGGTAGCTTATCAACATCAGCAATCCCGAGGTTCTTGGTGCTGGGAAGCACAAGATGATGGCCCACAGATGCTATTTTCTCTGTGTGCACTCATATGGCAAAAATATCCAGCCAGCTCTCTGGGGCCTTTCACAAGGGTACCTCTGGGACAGACACTTGTAAAATTCCCACTCTTGACACATGAGCTCCTTAAAGATTAAGTTCTAACATTAATTTCGGAGTGACCCCAATATTCAGAACATAGATATGGAAAAAGAGAACCCATAACTATCTTTATAATCTCGGAATAGGGTAAATTGGTTTGACATCTAAATACAGAGGAAATCTATTGTTCTGCCTTGTTGCATAAATTCAAGATCACAGCATGGACACTGGAACGAGCTGCATGGACTTCAGGGCTACAGCTTAACCGAGGAAAATTAATACAGGAGGGCTGTTGGAATCTCCTGAAAAATGACACTTTGGGATTATCCTGAATGCTGGAGCGAAAGACATTTTCTATTTTCCTAAAAGACATACATAATTCACAAATCAAAATTCCATTAGAATATAATATATTAGCAGAAGATAAGCATTCTATTTGGATTTATTTTCAGGGGGAGTCTTAACTCATATTAATATTTTCAAGAATTGCCAAGATCACAGATTCAAGTCAGTTTAATTAATATTTAAAATTTGCTTTTATCAGCAAGATAATTCTCTTCCTAAAAATACAGAAAAAATGCCTGTCTCTGTAAAATGATTACTCCAAGAAATCTGCCAGGTTTGCTTATTTCTTCCACTTTTTCTTGAATATGTCTTGCTCACAAATGGGTTGTAGGAGAAAGCACTTCCAGTGATTTGCAGAATCTGTGGACCAATTTACACAGACGTCTAATACAAACCACCATCCACATCGTAAGAAAGAACGTAGACCTCTAATACAAACCACCATCCACATCATAAGAAACAGCATAGACCTCTAATACAAACCATCATCCACATTGTAAGAAACAACATAGACGTCTAATACAAACCACCATCCACATCGTAAGAAACAACACAGACGTCTAATACAAACCACCATCCACATCATAAGAAACAAAGGCAAATGAACGAGAAGAGGCAACGACAAAAATACTTCAGGTTCTTTAAAGAAACTAATAGAGGACCACCAAATTGGGACTTTACTTTCCAGTAATGATATTTTTTCTGTCCATGAAATCAGAAAGTAAATCCAAAAACTCATAAATTTCATTCTTACAACGCATCTTTCCACAAAGCACAAGCCAGTGTAAAGAAAGCTGTAAAGATATAAAGTGATTGTGTCAATTAAGGGTGTAACCAGCTACACTTATTGAATTTGGTATGTCTTTTTTGTTAGCTTGTTTTCTTTTATGGTATTTACTCAGTAGTAGTTTTCAAACCTGTTAGGTGATCAAATACTTAGAAATCATGATGCTTTTTACATTGTGCTATGAATTATTCATATATTTAATTCCAGCATAAAGTTATATAAACTAGAAACAATTTTATCAGCAGAAAATATAACTTTATTATAGCTTTCACATCACAAAAATACTACTATAAATAAAATATTTATTAGACTGAATTTCATAGCAAGATAATAAATAACACAATTTAAACCAAGCCAACCACCTAGGAAGGTAGGGTGCAAAGCATAATCGTTGCTCCAGGCATCTGTGCAGGCTCATCTCTTCCTGTCTCCTGTCCCTCGGTGGTGTGGAATCCATCTCTGGATGAGCTTTCTCAGCTGTCTTGAAACCTGGGCATCCTCACTTGGCCTGCTTTGGCCCCTCCCAGGAGGCACCATCTCAATATGCTTCAGTAACTTCAGTCTTGTTCCCAGTGTGACGTGTCACTCCAGAGACTGTTGTCTCGCAAACTAGCTCAGCTTGAGAAAAATGTAGCTGAAATGGATAATTCTCGATGAAGTTTCCTTCCTTTTTGTGCAGTTTTGAGTTAGCTTTGCACCATGGTGCTCCGATTCCAAGCATCTGGCTGCTCAGTGCCCCCTGCTGGGTCTGATGGGTTGTCTCCCCAGACCCCAACACAGTAGAGGTGTGGCCTCCTTGAGGTTGTAAGATCTTAAAAATGGTGAACTCCTGAAATGGTGTTAGTGCCCTCGAAGGGCCACCTCACCCCTTCTACTGTGTGAGGGTTGTCAAGGCAACACATGAACCAGGGCTGGCTCACAACAGACACTGAACCTCTGGCCTGTTTCTACTGTTCACAATGCATGCAGTTTATGCTATTTTGGGACAGTAACGGGAATGAAGTACCTTCTTCTAGGTTACTGACTGTGAATGCTGCTGCTTACCAGGCGCTTGGTGGGCTCACTGACAGTATCAATCAAGACTGTGCAAGGAAGGGCAAGATGCAGGAGGAGTAACTGAACACTTGGATCAGCAACCACTAATCCAGCCCAGACTGAACTCTGGCTTCTTTTCCAAGTGCCATCACCATGGAGAGATGACTCCATTAGTAACAGCCCTTCATGCTTTCCTCCGGCCCTTCCCATCTCTCCTTTCCTGGATTGCTTCTACTATTTCCTTTTGAGATCGTGCTCAGGTATCCAAAAATAAATGATTTCACTGCCACCTGCTACTAAGAGGAGCCGAACCCAAGGCCATGCCAACCAGAAAAATCTTAGAAAATGCCTTTAAATCAACACAATTATAAACTGAGGGAGCCTATTATGTACATTACAGCACGAACAACAATCCCTGAAGAAAATCCAAGAATTCCACATCTCTTCCTGGCATCTGAAGTCACTGTACCCTTTAATTAGTACCTGACCTTTTAGATAGGGTAAGCTATGTGCAACACAAGGTTGCTGACTTCAAGGTCATCTTTAACAGCAGCGCTGTGGACTACAGGTGCCACATTATCGCTCTAAGCATGGCTTCTGCTCCACACCGGTCTCATGTCAGCAGCCTGATTGTGACTGATCCCAACTTGTTCATGCACTTGACATTCCTAGTTCAGAGACCAGACCATTACTGTTTTCAAAGTGAAAGTCTCAGGTTTTGAGTTTCATCTTTTCAGGCAGTGCCATCCTGATGAGTACATGTTAATCTTTCAGGAAATAGAAACATATATTAGTCTGGGGAGGGATAAAAAGAGGAACAAGCAAACAAGCCAAAGAATTCCAAGTGTATCTTTGGGAACTGATGTTAAGCTTTGGGCTAAGAACCACCCAGAGGAAAAAAGGACAGGCATAGTTGAACAAGCCTGGTCAAGATGGGTACCTTTACTTTTGACATGAAATCTTTTGACCAAGTTGTTACTTGGTGGGGGAGCATACATTTGACTGTCCCTTGGTTTGATCACTGTTAAGGACATATGCTATGCATGTACGTTGTAGCATAGTTATGCCCTTAGGCTGTGCTGTCCAAACTATGTACACACACAGACACCACCCTACCTAGGCCATGTTTAAACACTACTGGAGCCGTGTAGGCAGCTCACTTCCCTTGGTGCCTAACATCCTGCAGTTCTCTCCAGCAGATCTGCTGGATATAGACTTGGAAATGTGTCCACTAAAGTCATACTCAAGTGTATTCATAAGGTTTTTGTGAAACATGCAAGCTGCTAGAAGGAAAAGCAGCTCTGTTCTCCTTTACAGACCTCCCCACATCTAGGTGGCCTACACTTCTTCTACATACTGCTGTGGGCTTAAATATTATTTGAATTTTGTTTTCCAATTTTTAGACCATCCTACTATTTCCTAACATTTATTGCTTAAAATTATTTAAATGAAGTGTCTCTAAATCAAAATTTAATTTCCATAAATGCCTACAGCAACGGCCACAAGTTAACATGCAATCTAAGCTGGAGTTCTTTGGTGGTATATTGAGAAGAGTGTTGATCAGATCTGAACACCAGGATTAAGAAGGGTTGCCAATACATTTTCTAGTGAGAGGCATTTAAATTTTCAGTGTTCACTGTGATGAGAAGGTTGATAGTTTAAACACTTTATTGCTGCTCTATGATATACATAATTAAATGAAGCATGTTCAACCCAAGGGGACTCTAAAAGGTTACTTGCAATTGTTACTGCAGGCAACAACTTGTACATGATTTTATTTCCAAATCCACAAAAAACAAATTTTATACAAATCAGCACTGTAAAAATGTCAATTACAGCCCCAGAGGCTTTGCTGGCAGAATAATTGTCTAAATTCTAGGATATGGGAAAACAGGTTCTTCTTTTTTTTTGTATTCATCTTTTTTTTAACCATTTTCTTTTTTACAAAAAATTTACAAGTGAAATGTTACTACGAAACTTTTTATAAGGAATTTTTGCAAAACATTTACATTTTACCATCAACTATTTCTGTTTTAAAATCATTATGTAGATTTAATACCCTATGCTGCACATCAATTTATGTGAGATGACAACTTAGTGACATGCATAAAAAAACACCACAAGGCATTAAATGGAGACTCAAATACAAATATTGTTGCAATAAAACAGTTATAAAATTGAAAAATAGGACCTAAACATCATGCTTATCTAAGTTTGACAAATTAACTTTTTCTCCTAGATTACACACTTTTATTACTGCTCTCATGAGTGTGATAAATAATGACTTAACATCAAGTTCTAATGTAATCAGCAACACATACACAAACTTAACCAAAGAAAGTATACTGTAAGAGAAAACTATTCTAACACTGGAGTTCTACCATGATAAATACAGAGCTCTGCACTGATAATTTTACAAAGAAAAGCTTCAGACCGGTGGCAAAGAGAATGAGCAGTGAAATGCCATTAACAAGACTCTACCGCACATCTGTGTCCTACCACAGCTATATCCCACGGAGTCAAAGGACACTGAAAATTACGACTGCTGTACGACAGAAAGGTGGACTCAGAATGGTATGCAGAACAGATTGTCCAAATATTTCTAATTTCCGTGGTGAAATGTGTCTGCTGACTGATTGTTTTATATACCATAAGGACGTCCAGATTTGTCTGATTCATCTACAATAGCTCACTGTTGGTGAGGATAACTTGCACTTCGGATGAGCATATGAGTTGCATGAAACTGGCTGGGGAATAGTGATGCAGAGTGCTCATACTTGGTGCTAACAACAAAAGTATAGCTTGGAGAAAACATGATTAAAACATTAAGAAAGTCTCTTTGCATAAAAAAATTTATAGCACTGATTGTGTAGCATGATAGATAAAATATATATTTGATGTTTCAGCTCCTATATAATAAAATTAAAATTAACACTACCAAATGCTCCTCTGTACCAAACAAAACAACAAACTGATCCTGATGTTTTAAAGCCAGATGCATCAGTTGTTAAGAGTACATTAAATAAAATATACAAAACAACTTACAAAATTCAACTGAAATTTAAAGACTTTGTTACAAGTCTACAAAAGCTTTAAGAAACTTGAAATTTATAACCACAGTGTAAAAATTTTTTCCTTTAATCTCAAAGCTTTTTTATACAAACCGAAAGCACAAAAGGCCTTCAGTTTTATATAACGCTACAAAGGGCTGGCTTGAAGTGTACATAGTGTAAACAGTGATCATTACAGTATTTCTCCTTCATCAAAAAGACAACAAACATCATGATTCCGGAAGAGAGTCCTCATGAGCAGTATTTTTCCTGAAATAATAAAGAATGCACAAGAAAACATATACCTATTCTTCAAACCAATAACAAATGAATTAGGTAAAAATTTTAGTTTCCAAATGGTGAGTTTCAATAGTTAATGATTCTGTGTAAGCACGCTCTAAAAACATTAAGTGTCTTACTAATGTTTAATCTAGTAGAATAATCCAATTGTTTTTCATATGAAATGTTTGGCCATCTTTCCTAATAAGACACTGTTCTCTAAGACCCTTGCACAAAAAAATGAAATATATTTTCAGTCACTATTTGACTGAAAAGTATTCTGGTTTTCCAAAAATATTTTTTTTTGCTTCATAATATCATTTTTATTATATATTTGCTAAGCTGTCTAGACCTTTAGGGAAAACTTTGTTATTGATACAACATAAAGACATCACTGTGATATAAATTCTTATAAGCCTAACACAGTACTAGAAATAAAATTGGATTTGCCAATTTTTAGCAAAGGAAAACAAAATTATAATGTAGTTAAAAATAAATTTCTGCTGACCTGAAAAAAGCATGATAATTCTTTCTTTGGCTACTAAGTCAAAGCATAAAGAATCCTACACATTGTCAGCATAACTCATATTTACAGAATATGAAATTACATAGATTTGTAATCTATGCAAACATTTCCAATATGAGCATTTAAAATGAAATTTTGCTACTGAACACAGCGTTAGGCACACAGTCAACCCTAACTTCAAAACTTGTTAAACTGCTTCCTCTCACCTTTTTGAAGCTATTATGATTTTTGTTCTAATAAATTTTCCCCCAGCATTTTCCTAAATTTTCAATCTAAAATTTAATCTAAGATTTCGCTCTAAGGTCCTCTTGTGTCTCCAAAATGGAGAAAATAATTGGGCTTCACTGATTGTCTGCATACACACTACTATAATGTAGTGGTGATAAAAACCCGAGATAGATCTCAGGTTGGTATTTTGGAACGTAACCTAATTCAACTTTTGAAGAACTTTTGATAGTTAGAAAAGACGGCCAAAACTATTTTAAGTGGATTTTTCCCCAAAAACCAAGCTAAAGAAATACAGTATTATCCCTATTGTCATATCACAATCTGTTTTCTGTGCTAGAGAGTAAAAGTGTGTGTAAATTATTACTGACTAGACTTTGAACAAGGTCCATCCAAACAGATCTTTAATTTGTCCAGCTTGCAAAGGTGTCTCTTTAGACATGTCAGCAACTGGGATGTTAGAGGGAGGGTCTGTTTAAAGGTTATGTGATGTATTTCCAAAAACTACAGCAACTTATAACATGGAAGAAATACTTTTCTGTTTCCAGTACATAGGTTTTCTTTTTCTGTTTTTAAAAATTCAACACTTTATGTGTTGAACCAAAAATCCCTGGAATACATAAAGATTCCAAGGTGCAGATGCGATTTCCCACTCTGATCCACTTGACCAGCCCATTTCCAGATTTCAAAGGTGTGTAAACTTAAGTGCAGCACTAGAGGTCTCTGTTAGAAATAGCGTTTCAGAATTCTTCCATGTTTGTTGAAACATTGGGAGTTGCTGGATTGGAATCTTGAGAAATGGCTGCAACTGTGACAATCCGTGGAGAGCCAAGCACCTCTGTGACAGACGAGTCCAGTTCTCCCGAGGTAACAATGGCAAGAGCTGTCCCACCTCCTTTCTTATTCTGGTGAGTTTTCACATGTTTGGAAAGGTGATCACTCCGCATAAACCTTTTAGAGCATTCTGGACATTCAAATCTCTTTTCACCTGTAAACATTAGAAGTAAATGAAATTATACACATATTTTATTAAATGAAATTTTAATTTCTAGTAATTTCTCTTCCAAGAATATTTCACTTTTATAAGTTATGATATATAGAGATATGCCTAGTTTGAGTAGGGACACAACATTTTCTTCTTGTTTTAAGGATGGTAAGGAGCCAATCCTAATTCAGAGCCTTGTTCAGGCTTGTAGGCAGGCTCTCTATCACTAAGTTATCTCCTAGCCCTTTCTATTTAAAACAATAACAAAACAAACAAGCAAACAATGTAGAGGAAAACCAAGTGGCTTAACTTAAAGACCTGAGCTTAACTTAAAAGTCCTCTTTTGCCATGAACTAGGTGGGTAAAAGTTGGAACAAGTAAAGAATCACGTTGAACCTTAATTTCTCCTCTACAAAATAAAAAGGTTCCTGATATAAGAGCTCTTGATGTCTCTACCAAAAAGCACAGTACAAAGGGAAAAACCTTGTGTGCTGTTGATAGCTGGGTCTCATCTTTAAACCTGAGATTTTTATTTTTTTTTAAAGTTTTTCAAGACAGGATTTCTCTGTAGCTTTGGAGTCTGTCTAGAACTAGTGTTGTCGTTCAGGCTGGCCTCGAACTTACAGAGATCTGCCTGCCTCTGCTTCCTGAGTGCTAGAATTAAAGGTGTGCACCACCATCACCTGGCTCTTAGAAACTATTTTAAGCTAAGAATTTAGTAGTATGCTAGGTTTTTATGAGTAAAAAAATGAGAGCTGGGAACATATATTTCAAATTAAATCCAGCCTTAAGCTTCCAAAGAACAATGGTGCTATTTCGATCCTTAAACATGTTTTCTACAAAATATAAGCCAGTTCTAATTAGAATCACTTCCACTTACTAGAATACACATCAAACGTTCACTAAAGAGGGCAAAGGCCCCTCTCTTCTTTTTGAGTAAAGGAGTAAGACATATGAAAGCTTGGTTGACTGTTCCATCCTGATGTTTACAAAGGCTACCTAGCTAACAGCTTTAGTCCTTCCTTTTACAACTGTTATGGCAGTGAAATAGGGTTTTCCTGGTGGGAAACAGAATTTAGATAATATGGACATTCATTTGTCTTGGTTTCCTTGGCCCTTCTTGACTCGCCAATAGAAAACCCACAATTCCAAGTTCTGGCATATCAGATGTTCCCCCATCCAGCCCTTGTCTTCACTACATTTACAATATAGAATTTTTCTTCTAAAGGCTAAATAAATGCACTGGACAAAATTCTCAGAGGCACTGAAAATATAGGCAGTAAATCGCTAAAGCAAAGGAGTCCAGATATTATTAATGTTGATACTCAGCAAGGGTGAAAATTAAATACAATTGAGAAACAGTTTTGCCATCATTTTCTATTTGATCATAAATGACTTCAGTTGATGACGTTCAAGCTAGAGAAACCGTGATGATCTAGTTTTAGATTTTGATTTTATAGATGAGTTATTTGAGGCTCAGAAACTAGCTTGCCTGGAGAGCACAGCACCTACACATGTGCTTCTTACGTTCCAGCACAGGGCAACTAGACTGCCATTACCTCACAGCAGCCAAGGCTGAGTCCCAGGCCAGAGGGTGATGGCCTGAGATGTGGGAGCATTTCTAAGTACACAGCTGGAGATAAAGCCGCATGGCGGCTCTCTAGCAAACCTTATTTAATTGCAATGTTCATAAACTCAGTCACTTTCCAACAGTATTTGTTGAGTATGCATGGCACTGGCCACAGAAAGACTGGACATGTCTGACTTTTAACTCCTCTCTCAAACTTTCAGCCACCATGTACAGCCACTGGTGAGCAGTCCAGATAGTCTAGCCCGCAGCATTCCATGACAGATGGCAAGAGGGAAACAATGGGGACATGCTTAGTGGGGACTTCCCTAGCCTTTCTACACATCCATTTGGTTACCAAATTAACTTCAAGCCACAAAGGGTGGGCTAAAATCTCAAATATTCAACTTATATTGTACAAGGAAATGTACACTAGGGAAATGATTCCTTTTTTCTCAAGGTCCTTTTCCAGAGAAGTGTTTTCTGTTATATTGGGTAATAATTTCTTATTTCCTAACCTTCAGCAAACACCATCAGTGGACTTTACTTCAAGGAAGTAAAGAATGTTTATGTTAACTACAGATGATACAATTTTATAGACAAAATTATTTTAATTACTCCAAATCTACTTGAGGTTTCAGAATTTATGATCACCTTTTCTGATTAAAGCATCTACTTATCAAATCTGTTGATACTGGCTACTGTCACAGACAACATGGCTTATGAGGATGTATATGTCCCAATCCCCAGAAGTTACACATACGTTACAAAGCTTAACAGCTGTGACTACACAGGTTATGCAATTTGGTACAGGGAAATTATTCTCCACTGTCTAGGTGCTCCAATCTATTGCACCAGCTGTTCAAAGAGACCTCTCCGTATCTAGCATTAGAGGGAGTAGAAGTGTGACAGGAATCACCCAGAGTTTTGAGGTGTTCCAGAACACATACGAGAAGAAAAGCACACACCATTCAAGAGCAAACACTGGACAGGTGACCAACGGCAGGAAGCAGGGACCTGATCTAACTCCAAGGCTGAGCTGGCTGAGTGTGGATGGACTTCAAGGCAGCTTCTTTTCCTGAGTGCAGCGCCATGCTCACCCATGACCCTGTGACCTAAGGAAACTAAAGGACGATTGCGTTCTTTTGAGCTGCTAAGTTTGTGTTGTTCTCTTCAGTTCAGTTTTATGAACTTTTATAAAAAAGGCCAGAGAATCTTGTCAGATACTGTGTCATTTAAGTCAGTGTAATTTCTTATTCCATTATTAATCTGCTAAGTTACCTTGCCTAAATGACTTTCAAATGCTCAGATTTGCACACCTGGAATGAAGTCTTCTTAGATTTGGATCCAGGATATTATTTCCTGGAAGTTTTTAATAATAAGTTCTATTTCTTTACAAAAGAGGTATTTTGTGATATCTATTTTTTTTTCCTTTTAAATTAATTTCAAGACGGACTAGGTTGGCCTTAAGGGCTCCAGTGAACAAATCTTCAACTGTACTCACAGTGGTCCCAGGGGCAGCTTCAGTGTGCTATCCTTGGTGCCCGCTCACTCAGCTACATCCCAATCCTATCTACTTCTCCGTGAGCCAGTCCTGATCCTGGGCCTTTCCTGGGTTATTTTCACATTTAGAGTAGAGTCATGCAGCTCGTCCATTGATGCCCATTTAATGTCTACTCTTCCTTCAGTGGTGGTCACTTTCTTGGTCAATGTAACTGAGGGATGAAGAAGATTCTCAGCAAATCCAATTTTGGGTTCAGTGGTCTGGGCACAACTAGCTCAGCGGCTCAGCATGTGTCTAGTCTGCGTGCAGCCTTCGGATCCGCCTCTGGCGGTACAGAAATGACTCATGCCCACAGGCCAAGGTCTTGAAAGGTTTTCAGAATTGTTTCCCTATTTCCACTCATTATTTAACTTCTCATTTTGGATCTCTTCATTTTCTTATTTCTTAAGGTAAAAAACATTAGATTACTGACTGAAAAAGAGGATTTAATGGTATAAGTTCCCTCTTCATCTGAATCTTATAAATTATGTGATGAAACTTTGATTCAGTAGAAGTTATTTTCTAATTTCTCTTGAGATTTTCTCTTGGCTCATGGGGAACTTAGAAACATGCTGTTTGGTCATTTTGGGCAAGTCAAAGGCCAGCATGGGCTACAAAGCCTAGTTTCAGTTTCTGCCTCCATTTTCATTTTTACATTTTCTTTTCTAAGATTATAGGAATGTGCTACTACAGGTGGCTAAATGGTCCCAGTTTGCTTTCAATATCAAGGATATCCTCCCTCACTCCTCGACCCCCATAATTTTTAGGGGGAAGCTACTATCATTTAAATTTCCATTTCCTGTATATGCATATACATACACAACGGGTCATTTTCTTTCACTGCCTTTCAAGATTCTCATCATCTTTGGTCTGCAGTAGACTGATCTTGTGACACACATGGGCATGTTTTCCTTTTAGCACTTCGCTAGGATTTAGCTAACATTTGGATCTCTAATTAATATTAATATGAGAAGCCTTGGCCACTGTAAGATGTTTTTCCTGTATCCACCTTTTCCCTTCTTTCCTTTATTTCTGCCCCATGCATCCCTGAGGTCCGCTCACTCTCTTGCTGTCTTATCTTTTCCTTTGCCTTTCAGACTCTAATTTCTATTGCTCTGTCTTCAACTGCACTGCTCTCTTGTTACAGTTTCCATCTGGCTACTGAACATTTAGTCATTTCTTACTTTGAAGATTGTACTTTTCCATTGGGTTATGGCCCATAGTTTTAATTTCTCTAATTGCAAGTATCTGCTTTTCCATCTTTTCATCATGTTTGCTTCTAATCAGTCCACGGACCATGGTTTTAGTGGCTGCTTTAAAGTCTGAGAAATTCTTAAATCTGGATTATTTTAGCATCCTGTTGTACTCTAGACAATTGAGATCGTATCCTGTGGAGATTATGAGTCCTTTAAAATCTTCTATGAAATGTTTTTGTATGAGAAGAAAATACCTCCACTTATGTCCATTCAGATTCAGTTTCGTACTTCTTTTTTCGAATTTCCAAGTTTCAATATTAACTCCTCTTTGAAGGCACTGTTAAAGGGCTAGGGAGATGTCTCAGTGGGCAAAGGCACTTGCTAGACAACCATGAGGACCTCAGTTTAAACTCTAAGTACAAAAAAGGAGGGGGTGTAATGGCTGTGCAAGCTATAAGCCTAGCACCGTGGACTGGAGACAGGTAAATCCTGGGAGTTTGCTGATTAGCTAAGCAGCCTAACCACAGACTAGCCTAAACCATAAACTGCTGGTTCCGTAAGAGAGGCTATCTCAAGGCACTAAGACGGAGACTGATGCCTCCTTCTGGTTTTTGCATGTGTGTGCATGGCTATACATATATGTGGATTTAGTGCATTTTCTCTCTCTATCTCTCTCTCTAACACACACACACACACACACACACACACACACGATAGGGAGAATGTGCACATGCAAGAATTAGGTGATGGTTTATCAGGTTTTGTGTCATTCTATGTTGACCCTGTGTATGCACAGCTTAGGAATGAGCTAGTATTTCTTTTGTTGTACACACAGAATTAGTGATCAGCTTTTATCTTTTTTCCCTCATTAGTTCCTCCGTATTTTTCAAGGCACAAATGTATCTTTTTTTTTTTTATTTCATCAACTAGAACACCAAGTTTTATGGCCTCTTATAGCATCTATCTGGGGCCACAGTTTGAGCAAAAATATTGAGAGAAAAATAATGGTCATTCCACTCACATAGTATGGTAAACATAGCCCCATTTTGTGGATCCTCTTGCTAGAGATGTGAGCATGGAAAAACCGTTTGGTATCTATGTTGCCACAACTGCAATGGAATGTTGATGGGCCTGGTTTGGGAGCCCACTGGCCCCTTTTCTGACTTCTCTGGCCATATACATGGAATTTCTCTTATTTTTTTGTTGCTTGCACCTCTAAACACTAACCCATAGGATGGGGAGACAAAGTAGGCAGAACAATGTGAAACTTACCTGCACTGGGTACTTATTTAAATTTGAGTTCATGCCTCAATTGTCTGCTTTGTTAATCCCATCATTTAGATAAGAAAACAAGCAAACTACTCAGTTATAAAACGTTAGCCCTGGTACCAAAAGGCTGATTCATTTTGGCTGGTGGCCAAGTCACAGGAAATAGTTCTGAACATTCTCCAAACTTACTGAAGCAGCGAGCAGCTACTTTCTGGGAAAAAAAAATTTAATGTAACTATAGAGTTTCTGACCTTATCTATTTCACCAATTAATCCTTTTTCTTTTGTACATGAAACCATAGGCATTTCAATTATCAACTGTCCTTTCCACTTGAGCCTCTACCTATACCTTATACAGGATATTGTGAAACTCTCCGCAACACATTGTAAAGTCTACTGTAAACAGCACTTCAGGTGCATCTCTGGGTTTTTCTTAGCTGGTGAAAAATAATAGATGTGGTTGAAGATGAAACCTCCCTGTAACGTTACTTATCAGAAATCATCCCTGGATTGACTACTTCTTGGCACAATGTAACCGGCCAATGAAATATTCTAAAAACATGGGTACCATATCTACAGTAAAATATTCACTGAAATGAGCTATACTATTATATGAAGTATGCTCTATGTACATATATATCATTATTATGTACAATAAACACTTGGTTCTATTCCTATAATATTTTCCAATGAGCAGAAAAGGTAAATGTAATTCTTTATTGTTTAAAATGGCAGCATGATCATACCTGACTGCCTTCCCCTGAAACACCATTAGATTAGCAGTCATGGGGGAGGGGGGCTTAAATCTGCAGCATAAAACCAGAGGAGAGTCACAAACAAAACAATGGCCGCACTGCATCTGAGTACCAAACAATAAGGGGATTGTTCTAGAACAGTCACTTCTGCATAAAACCCTAAATGTCGAAACAATGACATAAAGTTTTGTTGTTTTCTTTTGAGGCAGGTTGTCCCTCTATATGCTGGTTGGTCAGGCTGGCCTACCTCACAGAGATGCACCTTCCCCTTCCACCTGAGTACTGCTGCTCAAGGAACGAGACACCAGGCCAGCCATTATTCACAAAATTAACCTGACTGTCATAAAGTCAGGCAAAATATTTCAGTGTATCTAAAGAGATACTATCACAGGGTAGCCATCACAGGGGGAGAAAAAAAAAAAACAAAGCCAGGCGGTGGTGGCGCACACCTTTAATCCCAGCACTCAGGAGGCAGAGGCAGGCAGATCTCTGTGAGTTCGAGGCCAGCCTGGTCTACAAAGGGAGTTCCAGGACAGGCTCCAAAGCTACAGAAGAACCCTGTCTCGAAAAAAAAAAAAAAAAAACACAGTGCAGTAATTTTCTCTTGTGACCAGGATGAGAGGTGAGGAAGAGCTTCCTTCACAAGTTTATGTACTATCGATTTTTAAATACTGTGCATGGATCATTACAGACTTTACATTATTTTAGCAAAGCAAATTAATCCTTACTACTTTCAAAGGGGATTAAAAATAATTTTTTAATTATTTTTTTTACCTACTCACAGTCAATCAATGTGTTTCTATTGTGAGTGATGGCTAAATACTGAACAAAAAGCCATGAATGATCAAAGCTTTTTCAACTTAAACATATTCAACTTTTAATCAATACTTATTTCAAAAGATATTTTTGTTTGATACTGTTTTCAACAAAATTAACAAGCACTGGTATGGCTATTTTCAACCCTTTCGAAGTCCTCTCTATAAGCACATCAACACAGAGCTTAGGAGTTTTGGTGCCAAACAGGTTTCACCTTGTCTCACTGCAATACTGGGACCTGCACTTCCTGCACACTATGCCAGCATTCTACCACCAAGCCCCAATCTCAGTCCCTAATAGTTTTGTTGATTTTTTAAAACACTTCCTAACGTTTTAAAAAAGATTTTAAAATATAATGTGAAAGCAGCTCTGTCTGTGGAGGAGAACATAGACACAAGTGCCAAAACCCCTGGCAGCCAGATGATGGAGATGCTGAACTCCCTGGAGCTGCACTTAAAGGTCCCTACACTGATGCTGGGTGCTGAACTAGGGTCCTCTGTAAGAGGAGCACAGACTCTTCATATAGGCATCTCCTCATATCCCTCAATATGCTTTAATTAAATAGTTTATATAGAATAATATATATTCAAAACATTTGTATCAATGAGCATAAAGAACATCTGATTCTGATGTTCTACTAAGAGAGCAGATGATTACAATCTGGATCATATTAAAAAGGAGAGGGAAGAGAGAGGAAGGGAGGGAAGAGGAGGAAAGGGAAAGGAGGGATGAGGCGGGAAGAAAGGCTAGAGATGTGGCTTAGATGGTGCATGCTTAGCAAGCACAAGCCCCTGGTTTAATACCAAGAATGGCATAAGCATTTGTACCTCAGGAGGTGGTGGCAGGTGGGTTAGGAAAAGGATCCATGAGACCCTGACTCTAAAAGGTGGGGCATACCATCAGTTATTAATATTTGATTCTGTAGCATTTATGTTTTGTGTACCTGTATGAGTATGGATATGTGACACAGAAGACTTTACAAACACATCAATTCAAACAACTGCAATCACAAAGCAAGGCTTCAAGTCAAATGGCAATTCTCTTCAACTTTGTTAACCTTTCCTCTGCAAATCCAGAGAGGAGATGGCAAATATTCTCATGTGGGCATACATAGCAGAGTCATTCTCAAGATCACACACAACATTGTCACGGCATTAGCTTTGAATCACACTGTATTTGATAATGTCAAGAATGAGGTGGCATTAGAAGTACCAAGCAACACTAACAGATTTAAATACTTGTAAAAACTGAAGTTCACAGAGGTAACATAATGCTAAGCTCCTGGGCAGAGCAACATGCTCATTTGTGTTGCTACTCCACGGGCGTGCCAAGGTGGATCATACCATGCTTGTGCTTTGTAATTTATTACCAACTGATGGTGCTGGGAATGGAGCCTAGGGCCTCCGTCCCTCCTAGTCATCCCCAGATATCGGAGATCACTTTCTAATCTAAGGACAGAGCTTGTTTCTACCTCATGGTGAGGCTTGAGCAGCAAATGAAGTAATACCTTCAAATACATAAGAAACAGCAGCTCCTAAGAAAGGCCAGTTCTAGGACCTCCCACGTCTTTAACATACAACTTCAGTTTCTGCAGGTTAACACCTAACTTGAAACGTACTCAGTAAGAACCAGGTACTTTCTCAATACAAGATTTCATACAGCTTACAGTAACTGAAACTGGACGGTGCTGGTGCAAAAACTGAATACAAAACGCTTCGTCACAGGGGACCTAGAAATTAGACACAATTACAGAGGATAGTTTGAAAGAAATGTTAGTGCAAATTAGTACAGAGAAATAAACCAGTCAAGACATGGCTTGAAAATATCACAGCCTTAGTTCGTTCATTCTC
>NC_022009.1:52728322-52775266 GCF_000317375.1 Microtus ochrogaster
AAAAAAAAAAAAAAAAAAAGGAAACAAAATTACTCGTCTGGGCAATCTAAAGACCAAACTAGAGGCAAAGAACAAAAAACTCAAAGCTATAAGAATAAAAATGTTCCAATAACATCAAAATTATTTTAGACTTGACTTTCTCATTAAAAAGGCTTTGCAGCGAAAAGTGTAAAAGTTCTGTATGACAAAAGGAAACAGAAAAACATGGGGTAAATCTGCAACATATAAATGACATGACTAAGAAATACCCCAGAAGATAAATCAAGAAGAAGTAGGATGGCAAAGAAGTCAAACAAACAACACACATAAAAAGATGCTTGATCTCAGGGAAAACCGTGAAGAATGCAACTTTAAAAAGAGAAACTAGTTTAAACAGATACAAACTCTGAAACCTTGGCACTCCAGTAGTGAGAATACATGAGCATGGACTTCTGACACAGCTGGTCAAGCAGAAACGTTGAGGGCCACTGTAGAGACACCATTAGCAAGTCCACATGCTCTGTGATCCCTTACATGTCCAGTGCTGTCAGAGCAGCAGAGAACCTACCAACAAGCAACACTGCAGGACATGATTTCATGCTCTGTGGTTATCATGTGAAGGAACACTGGGAACACTGCAGGACATGATTTCATGCTCTGCAGTGACCATGTGAAGGAACACTGAAAACAAACAAATGTGTAATTGAGTAAAAAGGAAAATAAAGTACGTAGAATGCTATTGTTATGTAACATTTTATGACCTGTATAAAACATTGCTTTCTATGGAGACCCACAAATAGTATGCATGAGTATTAAAAATACACTAGAAACATGACACCAAAACACAGACCGATGGTGACTGCTGTTTTTGATACTGACTTCTTTGGTGAATTGATTTACTAAAAATAACAAAATTATAATTGTGAAAGAATGTTAAGTGGATATTTATTATGCCATTCTTGATATTTCCTGTAAAAACAAAAGGAAGATTACTCAAAGACACCAATATGATCACTGTAGGATCAGGCACTTAAATTTACCATTGCCTACCTGCTAGTGGTCAAGGACTTGCGCCCTGATGCTCCTTGTCCCAGAGAAAAACTCTGCTGGCTCCTATCACAAAGTTTACAAAGGCACGGTACGGCAAACGCATGGTTCAGGTCCCATCCCTTCTCAGTCCTGGGTTAACTGGTGATATCACCACTGGGCCACCAGGATTAACTACTTCCCTGATGACCTGCTGTCAGCTCTCCTCTCAGTTCACCCAGGACCTCATCCTCATGCTCGAGGGCCAAAACGACTTGCTGGCTCTGTGGTGTTACAGAACTGGCAAGGATTAGATCTACTAACCATAAAGAATGGTGGTCACTTCTAGAATATTAGTAAAGATGTGTTACATTCATTTACACTGTGGAATATTTGTTTAGTGATGCAAAGATGTGTTGCATTCTTTTATGTTGTATTTGTTTAATTCTGTGATGTTACTTTTCCTGCCTAAAACACCTGATTGGTCTATTAAAGAGCTGAATGGCCAATAGCTAAGCAGAAGAAAGGATAGGTGGGGCTGGCATACAAACAAAGAGAATAAATAGGAGGAGAAACCTAGAAAGTAGGAGGAGCAGAAAAAGGAGAAGGAGAGGTGGACACTAGAGGCCAGCCACCCAGTCAGCCATGGAGTAAGAAGAAACTAAAGATGAAAAGAATAAGGAAAGGTAAAAAGCCCTGAGGCAAAATGTTATTAAAGAGAAACAGGATAATTTAAAAGCTGGCTAGAAACAAGCAAAGCTAAGGACTTCAAAGGTAAGAAGAAGTCTCTGTTATTTATCCAGGAGCTGGAGGGCAGACCACCAAAGATAAAACAATAAACAAAACAAAACAAAAAACCAACTAGAGTGGCCTTTGCTTCATCCTCAGGGAGAAACATTGCTTTTATGTTGACCAATTAGGTATGCTAAAAGACAAGATCCGACAACTCTAGACATCTCCAAAAATGTAAAGAACAGCTCAGTGTTTCTGGCTGATGGATTGTTGATAGTCCAATATGGAAGTGGATACCACCTTTCTTAACCCCCTTTCTCCTCCTTAAAAATACTGACAATCATAATCCAGTTTTTGTCTTACATATTTAAACTTGTTTAAAAAATTGTATGAATGTAACATCCTAAAAAGCAAAAGGAACAAATTCCAGGTCACATAAATATGGTGATAAAGTTGCAGAAGTAAAATAAATGTACGTCAGAAAGTGGTAAGGTGTCTTGCCCTTCACAGTGTGACTGTCAGTAAGCACCGGAGAACTAAGTAAAAAGAACAGCTGCAGCCTGAGCTAAACAACTCACCTGTGTGGGTCCTTCTGTGCCTCTGAAGCTCATCGCTCCTTGTGAATCGTTTGCCACAGAACATCCAGTTGCAGATGAAAGGCCTTTCTCCAGTGTGCCAGCGCAGATGTGCTCGGAGGTGAGAGGTCTTGCCATACACTTTCCCACATCCTTCAATGTGGCAAATGTGCTGCTTCTTCTTTCCTGGTTCACTGCTGCCCCTAACAGAAGAAAAGCAACATCATTACATCCCAAACTCAGCTTCTATCTGTGCCAAAATGGTAGGCCTCTACATGATTAGAAATTTCTTTTCTGAGTATGTTTGCACATAAAGAAACGTGAGAAAATTGTGCATTAATGAAAAAATAAAATATGCTCATGTACTACATAAAAAAACTCCCATGAAAATGTGGCAAATCTCAGAATTTATGTCTACTACATAGCTCTAGTTGTCTGGACTTGATAATCTCCCTGCCCCCGTGTCCTTAGCGTTGGAGTTCAGGCATGCTACTAACACCTGGGGAAAGAAAAACAAAACTCATGAAAATTCTCCTCTAAGTACCAAAAAGCCTGCTAACCAAGATGTGGGATACAAAGACCCACTGGTAGCAGGCCGGTGTGTCAAGGAGTTCCATGAATCCCTCCCAGCAAAACCAGGATATTATAAATCTACCTCCCAACCATTGTCCAAGAGTCTCCGGTCATGGTCCTAAGAACAAATAACAGCAAATATTCACTCAATGACATCTATAGAAGTATATAAGAACAGTTAGGGCAGTACGGCCTCCCAGTCAAATTGCTATCTTCCAAAGAGGGGCGGTGTGCGGTGTTTCTCACTCTACCTCCAGCACCCCTGTTCTGAGGCTGAGTTCCAGCTGGGAGTGGTTAAAAGGCACCCAGTGCCAATCCATGGACACGAGCTCCGCATTAACTGTGATTTGATGAAAATGACATGGTCCGAGTGGTTCTGGACCTTCATTCACATAGTTCGTAAATTAGAGCAACCAAGCTGGGGGAAGCAGCTGTCCCTTCCCCATCATTGCCCTATTTCCCAGCTAAGAGCCTTGATTCCAAAATTCTACCCAGAATAAGCCCCAGATCTTCTCAAAGAAGCTGACAATCTGCAAGAAAGCTGAAGTTTAACTGAAGGGATCATTTCCCAAAGGAAACAAGCTGCTGCAAAGCACTTAGGGCACATACACGGTAGCCGGAGATAAGGCTTAACCACAGGCCGGCTAGTCCTGGGAAGAAGCAAGTAGACAGGCCCAGGGAGCTTTCAGATGTGAAAAATGTCAAACATACATATGCTCTCAGACATCAACAAAATGATAATCCTTCAGCTAAACTAACCAAGACAAACAGACTCAATTAACTCACTCATAAATGAAAATCATTATCAAGCTCATGAAAATAGAAAGGATCTTAAAGGAACATTAGGGATAAATCTGTTATCAACCACTTAGATGAGACAGATGAGTTCTTAAACAGAAAATCTGAAAACTGACAAACAAGCAAACAACCAAATACAAGTGGCCAATCAAAATAAATCTGTAACGAAAAGAATTAGAAATACACAAAGCCTAGGTTCAGACAGCTTTACTGATGAAATCCCATCCCCTAATACATATCATTGTTTGCTTTTAAGACAAGATTTTCCTATACATCCCTGGTCATGTATAAAAAGAATTGTATGATCAGGAGGATTTTATCATAAACATGCTGACTTATACTGACTACTTATGTTACAACTTTATAGAATTTCCTTAAAAGTTCATGATCATTATAACAAATGCAACAAAGTGTTTGTCATAATAATCCTTCTCTGATTAAAATGAGAAGAAAAGAGTGTCCTCAATTTGATCCAGGGTTCTACAGCTGGAGTCATAAAGGACAAACTAGATGACCTGCTCCCAAAACCCAAACAAACAGAACTTCAGAGTAGAAAAAGAAGTAAAACAGAGCTAATTTTTTTCACAGATATAATTGGAGATATAGAATTCATTGTTTGTAATTTTGTAGTTTTCCTCTCCTTTGACTCTCCTAGGAGCTCCCCATCTCCTTATCAACTTTACATTGTTTCTCATTCTCAAAAAAAAAAAAAAAAAAAAAAAAACCTACGAAAATCAGAACACATAAAAGATCAACAAAAATTGCTACAACAAAACAGAATGCGATCAAAGGCCTCCCCCAGATAGAGTGAGTTTTGTGCTGGTCAACTATTCCTAAAGATAGGGCCTGCTCTGGAGCACGGTTGTTATACCCAGTGCCATTCCTTTGGAGAAAACTCATTTTCCTTGGCTAGTAGGTATCAATTGCAAATAGCTTCTTGGTTAGGAAAAGGAACCCATTTCTGCTCCCTCTTCCCATCTGCCTTGAATGTGTGCAGGTTCTGTGTATGTTGTCAGTCTCTGTAAGTTCACATGTGCACTGGTCCTGTTATGTCTGGAATACACTGTCTTTTGATTGTATGACACCTCTGGCTCACACAGCCTTTCCTACATCCTCTTCCACATACATCCCCCAGCCTTAAGGAGAGGAGTTTGATAAAGACATCCTATATAGAAGTGAGTTCTCCAAAGTTTCTCGCTGCCTGCACACTGTCCAGCTATGGATCTCTGAAGTTTCTCTGATGAGTGCTGAGGGAGGCACTCATCTAAGGTACAGCAGTTGGTCATTAGGAGTCACTTCACTGCTCTGTTCCCTTAGCAGACTAACAGTAGAAGGTTTTCCCTTAGGTTCATGTCCTGTCTAGTCTCAGATCCTTAGCCACTTGATCACTTTCAGCTATGGGTTCCATTTAATGGAGAAGACCTTCAGTACAATTTTTTAAAGTGGCTGATTGTGACAGAACATTTGTGCCCCTACTATGCTAGGGTATCTTATAAGGTTGCAGTGTTTGTAGCTGGGTTGTCTTTCCCTTGCAGCATGCAGAATATTTTCTAGTACCATGAATGCTAATCAGGAGTGAAGCTTCGTATTAGGTACCAGTTTGACTTTTGTATATCCAATGACGAACTGTCTTTAGAAATGGGTCTTATAAATAAATTGTGTAGAGCAATCAATAACCTTCAACAGTCTGTTATGTTTCGGGATTCGATGTGACCCTTCGGTTAATATCTCAACAAGATGTAGGCTGTGAGCACCAGTATGTGTCTACTGCTGGCACTGACGGTATTACAGGAACATAAGATGTCTAGCTGAGTCATCGTCTCCCTACTAGTTAGTGGCTCCACTTAAATCCCTCTTACACATACCCATATCCCAATGGCCTTTAGTGCTGGTTATCCCTCTCCATCTTCCCTCCTTAATCCTCCTATTCTAGTCGCCCCTTTATTTCTCCATAGCTTTATCTTCCCTTCCACGGGAAATTACCTCTTCTTCCCTGGTCCCTTACTTGGTACTTAACTTCTGTGGTTGTTTGGATTGTACACATATTCTGAAAGCTCAGAGCTAACAGCCACATATAAGGAAGAACATGTGCTATTTATCTTTTGGGATCTGGATTACCTTACTCAGCATGATTTTTTTTTCTAATTCCATCCATTGACCTGCAAATTTCATTTTTTAACTGCTCAACAATATTCGATCGTGTAAATGTACCACATTTTCATTATCCACTCATCAGCTGATAGACATCTGGGCTGTTCCCAACTTCTGTCTATTATCAACAGAGCACAATAAACATACGCGAGCAAGCATCTCTGTAGTGGACTGTCATCTTCTGGGATAGAAACGCCTAGGAGAGGTAGAGCTGGATCTTGAAGTACATCAACCCCCAGCTTCCAGAGGAATCTCCACACTGTTTCCATAATGGCTGCACAGGTTTTCACTCCCACCAGCGACAACCCACTTCCCTCAATCCTCACCAGTGTGAGCTGTCGTTTGTTTTATTAATCTTGGCCATTCTGACCAAGATAAGATGAAATCTCAAGGTGGTTCTAATTTCCCTGAGGGCTAAAGATGTCGAACATTTTTAAAAGTATTTCTTAGCCATTTGAGTTTCAGTTTTTGAAAACTGTTTAGTTCTGTACCCTGCTCTTTAATTGGATTATTTTCCTGATGTTCAGTTTTTTTTAGTTCTTTATATATTCTAGATACTAGCCCTCTGTTTGTGTATAGCTGGTAAAGCATCTGAATGACAATGTCCTTTGCCACCCAGAAGCTTTCCAGTTTCATGAGGCCCCATTTATTTTTTAAACCATTTTACTGTATTTGTGCCTTCTGCTTGCATGTATGTCTGTGTAGAGCCTGCATGACTGATGGCTGTGAAATCCAGAAGAGGGTGCTGAATTCCCTGGAACTAGAATTACACAGAGCTGCAAGCTGTCCTGTCTCCCCAGCTCTGAGGTCCTATTCACTAGTCACTGGTCTTATGTGTGCTCTGTTCAGAACATCCTTTTCTGTGTCAATGAGTTAAAGCCTAGTCCCTGCCATCTCTTCTATCTGACTAAGGATATCAAATCCTATGTTGAGGTCCTGGATCCAATGGGAGCTGAGTTTGTGAAGCACAATGAATAGGTGCCTATCTGATTCTTCTACATGCAGCCATCCAGCTTGACTAGCACCATCTGTTGAAGATGCAGTTTTTTTTTTCCCAGTGTGTATGGTCTGGTTTATAGAAATCTTCAGTTTCTTTAAACGTGTATAAGTGCTTTGCCCGCACATATATCTGCACACCACATGTGTGCTACGAAGGCCAGAAGAGGGTGTCCAATCCCCTGGGAATGGAGTTACAGACAGGTGTAAACTACTATGTGGATGATGGGACTTGAACCTGAGTTGTCTGGAAGAGCAGCCAATGTTCTTAATTGCTGAGCTATCTCTTCAACCCAATAGATATAGAATTCTTAAGCAACCATTAAGAAAACTACAAGGAGAGATCATCAACATTCCACAATATAAGATCAGTACACAGAAGTCAATGTGATTATGTACACTTGGAATGAGAAATAAAAAACGGTTTCATTTATAATAACATCAGGAAGATTTAACAGGAATAAATTCAACAAATGCTAAGCTTACACTCTTTAAAAAAACACAAAATACTGATGAAATAAATTAGCAAAAATCTAAATGAACAGAAAAATGCTCTTTTGTATGAACCTGCAATATTGTTAAGTTGTCACTACCCGCAAACTGACCTGCACTTTCACGTCAACTCCCATCAGAACACCCCTTCTCATCTCCATAGAAACTGACAAGCTAATGCTAAAATTCATACAGAATCCCCAGTGTTGTTAAACACTTAATGCAGTTTTGAGAAATGGAAGCTAAGATCATTCAAGAGGAAAAGAAACTTCAGTAAATGATGCCAGGTGAATCCTTCCTTCATAACATATTTGAAAAGGGAACTAAGAATTATCCTATCTAAATCTCAGAGTAAAATATGTAAGATTAAAAAAAAAACAGAACTATGAACCTTTCTTAGAATTGTAATGAATTCTTCACTATGAGATCAAAAGCAAAAGCAAACAAGGAAGAAGAAACAAACAAAAATTATACTTCAAAAGGTTTCGTGCTTTGAGAGACACAATTTTGACTGTGTGTGTTCATTCCACATACTAGGAAACAATACTTCCAAATCATGTCCTTGTGAGATCTTACACCAGAATATATAAGGAACTAGTCAGTGATTTTTAAAAAATGATACAATTAAATGTGGAAAAGGATCTAAATACACATTTTCTAAAGATACACAAATGATCAAAAACCACATGAAAAGATGATCAACATTACTAATTACTAAGAAAACTTCAATCTAAAGCATACTATGATATCCCTTTCAGACTGATTATTAAGTTGACTTTAAAAAACAAAAAAAATTAAGCAGTGAAAAGACCTAGCAATTCTACGATGAAACTGGAACCTTCTTCATACAGTGCTGGTGGGAATACAGAATGGTGCAGCCACTTTAGGAAATAGTGTAACAGCTCCTTAAATGGTTAAACAGTCACCATACAGTAAGGCAACTCTATTTCTACACACACACACACACACACACACACACACACCGAGAAATAAAAACTGAATGTCTGCATGCACACTTTTATATACATGTATACAGTGGTCATAGTGGACAATAATGGACAATTCTGCTGTATATCAATGGGATAAACAAGTATGATACATAAATATACTAAATATTTCACACAATGGAATATTATTTGTCACAGAAAAAATGAAGCATTGATCATGCCATCACAAAAATTCAAATACTGTCTGATTTCATTTGTGTGAAATGTCCAGTATAGTAGAATCTATAAATACAGAAGCCAGGTTAGAAGAGCTGAGGACTCTGGGGGACAGAGCTCTTGTGAAGAGGACAACAGTGGTTTAAAACATGTAGTGACAGCTGCATGGCTGTGGCTGATTCCAAACCACTGCACTGTATACAGCAGACAGGTAAACGTCATGGCACAGGAGGTAGCTTGAAATCAATAAAGGTGTTCCAAGTTTTTACCTAATAAGTGAAAAAAAAATTCATTTATTAAAAAATTATATAACGCAAAACAAAAGACTGCTCCTCAAACAGCCCACTGTAACAAGACTGCATTCCAGCTTCTGAGAGAATGCTCAGAGGCTCAGGTGATAGAAGTGGCCACTGACTGCTTACTAATTCCAAAAAGCGAGGGTGAGAACAGCAGTTACCTTCCTTCTCCTTCCCTACAGTTAGGACAGGAGCAGGCAACTCTTCGGAGCCTCTTGCCAGGCTGCACCTCTGCATCCGAGGTCTGCTGGCCTTGCTGCAAATGCACTTGTGTGAGTTGGTCAGGACTAACAGCACCTATCGTTGCATTGGCAATGCCTCCAACCGCCACCGTCACAGGAGCTATCGTAGCTTGCTGGACTTTCACTCCATCCTGTCCTTGCTGCTGACCTAAGAGAAAGATAGAAAAACAGAGCATCAGAATGCCTCTTATTCCTAAAGAAACGATGAAAAGAACCTCCATGTGGACATGGAGCCCCAAAACCCAAAGAGTTAATTGTTTATACCAAGCTAACCCTTCCAAAACATACAGCATTTACCTTAGCCACTCTTTTTTCATCTGCTGAGATTATATATAAACACTGTGAGGACTCATGGATATCTGAAAACACTGACCCCTAAGTGGAAAATGCTGTATCAATACAAACCATCATTATTACTTACAGTCAACAACATTATCTCAAGAAAATGCAGGAATAAAAAATAACCAGTATAAAGATTAAATATTACGGACATTTCTCATTTCTAAGCAAACAAACACCTCCTTACTGATGATATTTTTTTTTAAGAATACAAAAAGAATTAAATGTTCTCTTCCTTTATTCTGTTGAAACAGGGCATTGCTATGTAGCACAGGCTGGCCTGGAGATCACTACATAACTCAGCTGGCTTCAAACTCAACAATCGTCATGCCTCAGCCTCCTAAGTGCTTGGGTTACAGGCATGCCACCACCATGCCCATCCTAAGTAGTTTAATGCAAAATCAACAGTGACATATATACAGTCACTACAGCAAACACATTTTTTTTTCTAACTTTAGTCTTTTCTTATACTTTTGCTTTTACTCTTTGAACTACGTCAAGTATGTACTAACTTTGCTTCTTTACTAGAGAAACTATGAAAACTGTATAATATGACAGTGTTGTAGGATATTAGTACACTGTGTGAAGATGTATTTGCTGTGATTGGTGTAATAAAAAAGCTGAAAGGCCAATAGCTAGGCAGGGTATACAGGCAGGATTTCCAGGGACAAAGAGGACTCTGGGAAGAAGAAGGTGGAGTTGCCAGCCAGACACTGAGGAAGCAGCATGGGCAGTACAAAGAAATGAAGTAATGAGCCACATGACAGACTGTAGATTAAAGTAAATGGGTTAATTTACATTATGAGAGCTATAGAGATTTGCAATGATATGGATTTTGGTTTATTGATACAAATTTAAGGTCAATTTTGCTATATGTACACGTATTTCTGATCTTGATTAAGGTATTGTTTGTGTAGCTCATTTAAAAATGTAATGGATAATTAAAAATACAGGTTAATAGAGAGTCATCTATAAAAGTCAAGCTTGTAGTCATGTTAGTTAGGTTTTCTAAGTGTACTTCAGATGGATAGATATTCTTCAGATCTTTCAAAGACTATAGTACATAGCACTTAAAATGTTTTAAGAACTTAGGACTTTTCATGACAGTGAGACACATCTGCCCCTGGCAGTACCAATCTACTTCAAGAGGAAGACAGGCATTGAAGAGGCTCCTTACAGAGTTTCCTAGCCATTTGGACAAGAAACTGCTCTTGCCTGGACTATTTGGTGTTATGGTATATTAACTGGACTTGCAGGAGCCACAGAAAAATGACTGCTGAACTTGCCTAATGGTGAGACGGTCCTTCAGGGTGCCTGCTTCATAAAAGAGTCTGCCAGACATTGTGCAGTAAACAGAAAAAAGTGACCAAAATAACTGCCAGTATAGGTGGAACTGTCTTTGAAATTTCCTGTTTTATAGAAAAGTCTGCTGGCTATTATGGGCCTGCAGGCTGAAGATGGATGCTCATCGGTACAAAAGAACTTTAGGTAACTGTCCAGGCATCAAGATGTCTCTGTCAATTCTAGAGTTTAGGAAGTTGCTTACAATATACTTCCTGTTAAATTAGGTAATATTACATCATTCTAGGGTCTTTGATAGAGTTGAAGAAAAGAGTTGAGTTTTCTTAGTTATGATAAAAGATAAAGTAGATATAATATAGTAACTGTAATTCTTGCTTGATATCTGTTTTGTTATATGTAATTTTATTATGTTAAAGTTAAAGCCTTCCTTTTTATTTAAACAGAAAAAGGGGAAATGGTATGGGAAGTCCTGTATATGTGCTGCTTTTATTGGTTAATGAATAAAGAAGCTGTTTTGGGCCTGGCAGGGCAGAATAGAGCTAGGCAGGGAAAGCTAAACTGAATGCTGGGAGAAATAAAGCAGAGTCAGAGAGAAGCCATGTAACCCTGCTGGAGACAGACACTGAATGGAACATTTTCCCAGAAAGCCACAGCCATGTGGCAATACACAGATAAATAGAGATAGGTTAGTTTAGGATGTAAGAATTAACCTGACATACACTTAAGCTATTGGTCAAACAGTATTGCAAAGAATACTGTTTCTATGTGATTATTTCTGGGATGAGCAGCCAGGAATGAACTAATGGCCTTCCTACAACATTTTATCTTCTCAAACATAGAACAAAAAAATCATCTTTGGCTGACTTGTAGATACTACACATTCCAAATTTGTACTATTGTAGATATCTATGTTACCTTTAAATGTCTGTGTATTTTCAGAAAAAAAAAAAAAAAAAGAGGACCAAACACCAATGAAGACAAGTAGCCCATGTGATGATCTAGGCTCTCAGAATGTCTCTGTTGGATAAAAAAAAAGAGGACCAAACACCAATGAAGACAAGTAGCCCATGTGATGATCTAGGCTCTCAGAATGTCTCTGTTGGATTTTCCTCTCTATAACTACTTCAAAGTTGCTAGCTGAAATGGTTCAGTCTCACAGACACTCAAGCCAGGGCTTCAGATAAGCACTGTACTTTCCCATAACACAGTAACTGGACAACAAAAGATACAGCTAGCTCTCCTAGGACTTGACCATTATCCCAATTTTCTCAGAGTCCCCTTAAGATGCTGCTGGCCCCAGATAGCAGGAACTAATTTTAAGAATATGACACCCACATCCCTACGCGGCATGGCGGATAGTTTTTGGTTGTTAAGTGGGTTGTGAATGTTTGTCATCATTTAGAGAGGTTGGTTTCAAATTCTTACTGGTCAAGGTAAGGGAGGAAACTAAGTAAGAGAGGGTTAGATTTAAAGATCTCTCTCTGAAAAGAAAAAATGGGGATATGGGAATGATAGAATAAACGGGTAGATTAATCTACTTTTAGATTAAAAAGCAAATACTATTCTCAAATATTTTACACTGGTATGAATTTTTGTATATTGATACAATTTAAGATTATTTTTGTTGTACTGAGTATATGTTTCTACTCTTGTTTAAGTATTTTACCTATGCAGCTCATTTAAAAATATCATGTAAAGTTCTAGTCCTTGAAAGCTAAAATTATAAATCATTTAGGATAATTAAGAAATGCAGGTTAGTAGTCTGTCATCTATAACAATAAAACTTGAAGTCATGTTAGGTATGTTTTCAAGATCAAACAGAAATAAATTTTAGATAGACAGATGGTCTTCAAACACTTCAAAGACCTACAGAATATGGCATTTAAGATGTTTTAATGATCTAAGGCTTTTCATGACAGTAAGATATGTTTGTTCCTGGCAGCACCAATTTACTTCAAACAACAATAATGGACATTGAAGAACCTCCTTAAGGAGTTTGCTTTTATTGTAGCAAAGTTAGTCACTGGACAAGAAACTGTCCTTACCTCAACTGCTGACAGTACACTGTTCAAATTGGACAAACAAAATACTAAAGGCAACTGCCAAACTTTGCCAAGTCAAAGTAGGACAGTCCTTCAAAAACTTCCTGCTTTACAAAGAAGTCTTAAGATATTCTAGGCCTGTAGTTTAAAGATGGATGCCCCAACATGGCAGAGGAAGCTTGGGTTTCTATCATAAGTTGCTTGCTCCATGTTTCCTGTTTACTCAGGTAATATTATATCCTTCTTGGGTCTCTGATAGTCTGAAGATGAGATAGTTATACTTACAGTTTTCCTTGTTACCAAATTCAAAAAAGAAACTCACAAAAGAGATATAAGGTATATAAGACATAAAAGCTTAAATGGTTTATCTAAGAAAATGTTTTGAGATCTAAAAAAAAAAAAACAGTTTTGGCAATCCTGTATAATAAAGGAACTTCTGAAGGCATCATAATCTCTGACTTCAAACTCTACTACAGAGCTATAGGACTGAAAACAGCCTGGTTTGGGCATAAAAACAGACAGGAGGATCAAATCGAAAACTCAGATGTCAATCCACTCACCTACAAACACCTGATTTTTGACAAAGAAGTAAAAAATATAAAATGAAAAAAAGAAAGCATATTCAAGAAATGGTGCTAGCATAACTGGATATCAACATGTAGAAGAATGAAAATGGATCCCTATCTATCGCCATGCACAAAACTCAAGTCCAAATGGATGAAAGACCTCAATATAAAACCAACCACACTGAACCTCAGAGAAGAGAAAGTGGGAAGTACACTTGAACGCATTGGTACAGGAGACCACTTACTAAATATAACCCCAGTAGCACAGACACTGAGAGCAACAATTAATAAATGGGACCTCCTAAAACTCAGAATCTTCTATAAAGCAAAGGACATGGTCAATAATCAAAACGACTGCCTACAGTATTGGAAACGATCTTCACCAATGCCACAATCAGACAGAGGGCTGATCTCCAAAATACATATCAATTTTAAGAGTTCTCTACCTCAGAGAGTTGATATAAGGATAATACATACAAATCTCTTGCTATAGTTCATGGCACAGAACTGTTCACAACACATTAGCTGATGTCACCCTTAGCCACTGAGTTGGGTGGCACTACAAGGATGCACTATGCTGGCAGAAGCAAACACAGGCTTAAAATAAAAGTGCTTATTTTAAAACTGCACTTGCAGTCCTTTGAACATATGAAAAACTGAAAACCACAAAGTAAAAAATATGACCTTTTCTCAACAAATAAACCTGAGTTGACTCTCCCATCCAAATTAATCTCAACTTCCACTGTTAACCCACGACACCTTGATTCCTTAGGAGCACCCATGGCTAAAACACAAATGGAGGCATCCTTCTGCATCCAGGAGAGCTGATTTCAGAACTTCCCTCTCCATCTAACACCATACGCTGAAATCTACAGATGCTCGAGTTGCTTAGACAAAATGGCATAGCTTTCTATAACACACATCCCCCATTAGTTTTAATAACCACTAGCATACTTATACAACGTATGCAAGACATTGTAATACTGTATTCTTTTGTTAAAAATCTCAGAAGTTGCTGGGTGTGGGGCATACACCGTTTATCTCAGCCCTCAGGAGGTGGATCTCTCTGAGTTCACAGATACTCTGATCTACACAGTGAGTTCCAGGACATTCAGGACAGCCAGGGATACACAGTGAATCCCTGTCTCAAAAATAAAAACAACCCACAACAAAAATGTTAGCCAAAGTCATACATTGGTACCCTGCCCCAAATACTTCACCCAAGGGTTGGTTAAATCTTAGGCTTGAGCCTGAAGATACAGTAGGCTGAACGTAAATTAAGAACTATGTTAGAGTTTTAGGAAGTTCACAATGTCTTCACTTTTGAATAAGTACATACGGTAAAGTGACCCAAGTGAGCCCACAGCTGTGAAGTCAGCATTGCACACTCAGGGACTCTGTGTTCTTATCCCAAAGCAGTCACTTGGACCTCCCTAAAATTCATGTCTCTTACCAACTTCAAGAATCATTTCTGGTAAGGTGAGCATCCAAACTGCATAGGCTCCCACACAGCCAGTACAGTACGTGCAGTAGGATCAGAACCCAGTGCCATTGTTCTTGAGTTCTCAGTAGTCCTCATTGTCCGCTATGTTCGTTAAGCGAGTCTGGTTTTATCCCATGCTTTTTCAGACCCAGGCCAGCTGGCCTTGGTGAGTTCCCAATAGAACCCTGATTGCTCTTTGGGCTGATGAGGGAGGGGGACTTGACCAGGGGAGGGGGAGGGAAATGGGAGGCGGTGGCGGGGAGGAGGCAGAAATCTTTAATAAATAATTAATAAATTAAAAAAATAAAATTAAAACAAAAGATAAAAAGAAAAAGAATCATTTCTGCCAAGTACTGTGGTGCATATCTTTAATTTTAGCATTAGGGAAACAGATCTCTGTGAGCAGGATGCCAGCCTGGTCTATTTAGCAAGTTCCAGGCCAGCCAGTGTTACCGTGAGAGAAGGGTGTGTATGTGTGTGTGTGTGTGTGTGCGTGCATGCATGCATGCGTACCTGCCTGCTCCTTTCTGATTGTCTGTCTCTGTTGTCCCCCACTCTCACACAGACATGCACACTATTCTGGGGGCTGAGGATGAAAGGGCTTGCTTCCCCAAACATTCAATCCCCACTGCTAGCCCCCACCACTCAGAAAGAATAGGGGACACTTTTGATGATCAAGTTGGGTTTTCATATGTAAAATCTTATATTATAAGCCAATATACAAATACAAAGCATAATTACTACGCCTCATTGTACCTTGAGTATTTACAAGTTTTAAATATTCTATACAAGAGTCAGGTGGTGCTGTATACCTTTAATCCCAGCACTCAGGAGGCAGAGGCAGGTGGATCTCTGTGTGTTCGAGGTCAACCTGGTCTATAAAGCGAGTTCCAGGACAGGCTTCAAGCTACACAGAGAAACCCTGAAAATAAAAAAAAAAAAAAAAATCCATAAAAGATCCTTGAAGTATGACCTTAGCTAAGCAAACCGCTCAAACTACTTTCATCTCTCTCTAGTTGCTCACCATACTTCTAAATGCTGAATTCCAAAAAGTAAGTTAGTTATGTTCACTGCTCACATATTTAGCACCAACACCAGAACCTAACACATACCCACTCAATAAGACAGGTAACAATAAAGTTTAAATGCCCCGTTTTGGTCAATGATAGTCCTACTGCTCTATGAGTTTCAACACATTTTTTTTTAGCTGTTCCTACTTCTTGATTTCTTGAACTAATCTCACTAAATCATGCTCCATCAGCCTCAACCTCCCATTTGAGTACTAAGAATATAAGTACAAGTCAGCAAGCTCAATTGAGGGTACCTCCTCCCCCCAAAAGTCTACTGCATCCAATGACTGTGGAGTTAATGAGCTACTGGAGGCTAAAGACATGGCCCAGCAGTTAAGTATGTGCTGTTTCTGTAACCAGAGTTCAGTTCCAAGCATCTGTGTCAGGTGCTTACCAAACACCTCTATTAGCCCAGTTCCAAGGGATCCAAACACCCTGGTTCTGGCCTCCAAAGGAACTACACTAATGCATACAACCCACATCCCAAGATAATTCAAAATAAAATCTTTGTTTTTCTTAAATGAGAAGATGAGAGGATACTACTGCATAAAAACTATTCATTTATCTTTATCTTTTCTCTTCATTTTTTTTTTGAGACAGAGTTTCTCTGTATAACAGTCATAGCTATCCTGTAACTCTCTTTGTAGATCAGGCTGGCCTCAAACTTAGAGATCCACCTGCCTCTGCCTCCTAAGTGCTGAGATTTCAAAGCGTGCACCACCACCGCCTGGCCATTTATCATTTTGTGTCTCTGCCAGTCTAAGTAAACCGTTCTTCCAGGAGGCGACGGAATGCAACCAAAAACATCCAAAGGATGTGCAGTGGTTTAAATGCAATTGGCCTCCATAAGCTCAGAGGGAGTGATAATATTAGGAGGTGTGGTTTAAATGCAATTGGCCTCCATAAGCTCAGAGGGAGTGATAATATTAGGAGGTGTGGCTTTGCTGGAGGAAGTGTGTCACTGTAGGGGTAGGCTTTGAGGTCTCCTTAGCTTAGCTCAAACTACACCCAGTGTGATAAACAGACCTGTTGCCTGCAGGTCAAGATGTAGGACTCTCAGATCCTTCTCCAGCACCTCTGTCTACATGTCATAGCTTACTGATAATGGACTAATCTTCTGAAAATGTGAGCCACCCCAATTAAATATCCTGCTTTATAAGAGCTGCCGTAGTCCTGGTGTCTTCACAGCAATAGACCCTACCTAAGCCAGGGTGCTATTCTGAACAGAGCATTTCCATGCTCACTGTCCACGGTTGACTACAGTAGTTTACAACATGCAAACTATTCCACCACATGGACCTCATTTCTGCTCACAGACTTTCTTCCAATGACGATGCAAGACGTTACACGGTTGCTATGCTTCATCTGCGCTGTTTATCACTCCATCTGACTCTCTACTCTCTGGGTTTTCAACTGGTCAGAAATGTCCCTTCTCTCAGTTTATCTTTGAACAAGCATTTTAAACCCACATTCTTACAGACTTATCTGCTTTCTTTGTTCTTTACCACTCGTTCTCTTCACAAACTATTCACTAGGTATGTCTCCTATCACTGCTAAATATCATGGCAGAAGTAACTGACAATTCATCTGTTTGTAAAGATATTCTTCAATGTAACTGTACTCGATTCCCAGCCCCCTCCCACTTTCCTGTGCTTTCCGGCTCTCACTTCATTCTGACCGCTCCACCTCATTGTCCTCACTAAGCTTCTCTCTCCCTTGAAACTCCCCTGCTGCTCTCTAGGGTTCTGCTTTCTTAGTTTCTCCCTGTAAGAGTGTTCTCACCCACTTTCACATTTACTGTCGGGCATAAGCTAATGCTTCCCAATTCCATCCCTTCTACTCAAGGTATCTCTTAGGAGATATCTGTCCGTCACTCTTGTCAGGAAGCATTCCCAAACAGATCCTCAGAAGCAAGCTGTCTAAAAACCAGACAAGTTAACCTAGCTCTTTTGACTGTCCAAATAGGAAATCTGGAAGTCCTTCCCACCTCCCCTCTATTTTTCCATCTCCTACAACAGAAGCTATCATTTAATACCTACTGTGAGGTAAGAAATTTTTCCACGTTTTATATACTAACATCCCAGTGAACTTATTATTGCTGTCCCCATCTTCAGATTTGAATATTCAGGTTTTTAGGGGTATGGAAAACACCCAATTTCACAAAGTAGATATGAAAAAGACAACTCCAGAGACATCTTTATTTTACCATACAAATTGCTTATGTTGGTCCATAGTCCCCTTGAGATACCTCTTCAAAATATCTATTTGTCCACATTCTCCGCCCTACTGAAAGTTAGGACAGGCAGACCCTTATCAGCTTTTATCAGTTTTGATCCTTGCAACAACATCCCTACTGCATGTCTAGTTCCCCCAGTCCGTGAGCCCCACATGCCAGTATTTCCACCACATGCACAGCTGCCGACTGACATCTTCTCCTCTTGGCTTTCCTCTACTCTACTCATGGCTACATTCAGGGAGCTTCTGTTTCCTGTAGTGGCTCTTGAGTCATCGTCTTTAGGGCTTGGACACATTCTTCTACCCAGCATCTCAGTCTTCCACTACTCACAACAATTTAATGCTCATGCTCTCAATTATAGCTCTACAATCAACCATGGCCCAAAGGGACAAATGAAAGTTTTAGAAAGGTACATTGTATGATTCCTGTAATAGTAAAAAGCTACTGGGTTAAGGCCTTTCAAAGACAACAATATACAGCTGAGAACGGGCTTTCGCAGCTTAGAAAAGCATAAAGGGTTAGCGAGATTCTGTGGTGGGGGAGTAAAAAACAAAACAGCACCTGAGGTTTTTAAGTCTCTTTTGCACAGTGGAAAGGTATCTGAGATCCTAACTTGAGAGAGGAGGATTTATTTTGACTCACAGATCCAGACGCTTTAGTCCATGGTGTTTCTGGGCCTGTGGTCATGCAGCATGCCATGATAAAGGACATGACAGAAGAAAAGCATTCACTAATGAAGACCTAGATGAAGTTTTTAATGAAGCAGGAGAATACTCCTGGAAGGAGATTATGGATCCTGGCTTCTCTCGTTGCCTGCCATTGTCCCGGCTCTGGTGTGGATGGCTTTGTTGTAGCGTGTCCAGTGAAGGTGTGCTGAACTCTTCCTACCCCTACAGGCAAAGGGTGAAGCCTCTAGAACTGTGACTTATTTTAGTGTTTTCTGTCTGTAATTTCATTATTTCAGGCATTTTTATAATAATGGAAAGCTGTTGAACATAAGAATGCAATCTACAAGTGAGATTTATTCATTCGAAAAGCTTCTGAGTACCTGTTTATGTTTGATGTTTAAAGCTCTAGCAAAATAAAATCTGATCTAAAACACTTACATGTAAGGATAATGAGGCACTTACAACATGCACAATAAAACAATGGACAAAGCGCAGCTAAGCTACATAAAGTGATTTACAATAGAGAACAATGATAAGGACACATTTAAAAGCCTAAACCCAATGTAGCACTATGCTAAGGATTTAAAGTTTAAAAGATTGAAGAGATAAGGAGCAGAAAATCCTCCAGGAGCCAAGCATGATGGTATGTGCCTATGATGTATAGCTGTATTCCAGGAGTGGATGCTGAGGCAGGAGGATCATGCATGGGTTCAAGGCCAGCCTGGCCTACATAGCCAATTCCAGCTCAATATATCATTACAATTCCCATTAGTGTTGGAGGAAAAACAGGAAGGGTCTTTTTTTTTTTTTTTGGATTTTCGAGACAGGGTTTCTCCGTAGCTTTTTGGTTCCTGTCCTGGAACTAGCTCTTGTAGACCAGGCTAGCCTCGAACTCACAGAGATCCGCCTGCCTCTGCCTCCCGAGTGCTGGGATTAAAGGCGTGCACCACCACCGCCCGGCAAACAGGAAGGGTCTTAATCAATTTAAATGATCTAGATTAGAGAAGGGAGACCATTGTTAAGCTATGTCACCCCCTCCCATTCAATCCAGAGAAGAGCTGCAATATGTCATTCATGCTTAAGGAGCTAACTAAATTGTGGGAATGAAATTCAACATATTATATTTAATCATTAAATGCTCTCTTCTAAAGCACAGGGAAAATATACAGATTTTCCAAATTTGTACACATTTACTACTCTGAGTAGTAAAACACAGATATGAATCTAGGTTAGCCAGAATCCAGAGCTATGAATTCTTTTTTCAAAACGGCTACATTCTTTCCTTGAGAATTGGGGATACTATTTGAGGCTTGGAGACACAAAATATCTCTAGGCATATTACCTGCCTATCAAGGCATATGTCTAAAGACATTCCTCCTCAGAATATCCCTAAACTAGGAAGGAAAGCACCCAGGCATGACTTTGGCTACATATACATAAACCCTAGCTTGTGGGTGGTAGGGTGGGGAAGACAGGCAGACCACTGGCACTCACTGGCCAGCCAGTCTACCGAATCAGTGAGCTTTGGGTTCAATGAAATAGTGTCTCAAAAATAAAGAAAAGAGCAACTGAGGAAAATACCTACCACCAACACCTTTGGCTTTTACATGAAAATGTGCACATGTGTATACACACATACAAACACACCTATAAAATGGATGCAAGTGCACACACACACACACAGAGTCAAAACAAAGACACTCCTTTTTTACTTCTAATTGTTTCTACTTATTTCAACTTCTTTAAAGAAGTACAGCCTCCTCTCAGCCATGGTCCATATTAAGCCATCTATAATCTAAATATCATGACAAATATTCCACAAAAGGAAGACTGAAGGTGACCTTTAAAGATAGATTTTAAACTCCTCCTGTTAAGAGAAGAATTCTCATGGCCTGATCCTCGTTGTCAAGATCATATAACGAGTACCAGAGTACTATCCTTAATGCCCTGGTGACATCATGTTATTAAATGGATCTATCCTTTGACCACGAAGGTTCTTTCTCTGTCGATATGACTAATCTCTAGCCACACAAATACCCTCAATGATTACATGCCAGACTCCTATGTTCTCACAGGTTTTTGCGTTTGAAGGCATCATCACACTATCTTTATAACTAGAATCTCAGCATCCCCAACAGACCTCACCAAACATGTATGCTAGAAAGCTCTCTCTCACATCAGTTTCTGTAGCTACTGCAACACCTGCACCTAACAAGCTCAATACTATGAGATGAATAAACACAATCACACCAAAGCCTTTCTGTGTCAGCCCCAAGGTATCACCCTCTCTGTCTTGAAACTTCTCTGAAGTATATCCTATACTTGCAAACTCTCAATCATCCTATTTCAGTAGCTGAAGGTTTGGCTAGGATTCTTAAGCTTTATGGAGTAGAATCATCCTGCTGAAGTTCCTGCGCTGGTAACAATGTGCCACAGGGCTCCCAGGATGGCTTAAATAGTAAGGGAAGACCAGAGTTCAATCCCTAGAACCCAGGTGAAGATACCAGGCATGGTCGTGCATACTTGTAATCTCAGTGCTAGTGGGGTAAACACAGGAGGATCTCTTTGTCTTGTCTTATGAGTGGGCTGTAGGCCAATGAGACCCTGTCTCAAAGGAGGTGGACACCCTTTCTGAGGATGACACCCGAGGTTGTCCTCTAGCTTATGAACACACATATGTACCTGCACACATGCATGTGCACATGCACACACGTATCACAAAATACATGCACATATTTAGAGAGAGACAGCAGAGGAAACCCTGAGTGAACATGCATTGCTGTTAAAACAGGCATAACCATGGCAAGGCCTCAAAGGACTCAGGCCCACTAGCTCTGGCCATGTCATTCCCCATATGGCTGAGGCTCTTCAAGGTGAAGCTTTCCTCAGGAGTCCAAATATGAGCTACTGAGACTGAGGGAGGAGTGCAGCTGAAAACTAGCAACTCCAGCTACTTCCTCCAGAATGTTTACAGCCCAAGACTGCCAGCCTACAGAGACCTCCCACTGAAACTAGCCAACTCCTCCCCATGCCGCATCTGATAACCATGTTGAGGCTCTAGCTTGCAGTGACAGTAGGCGGCACTCCATCAGAGCGCACACACCCCACAGGACTTCAGTTTTTTCTGTCCTTTCTTCCTCAACGTCCCTTCTCAGGGTTCCAGGATCCAAGCCAAGAAGGACCCAGCACACATTAAATAAATAAATAATAAATAAATAAGTGGGAGGAGAGAAAGAGAGAACAAAAATAAACAAACATGCACGGCACCCGTGCTGTGCAGCACAGCCTCTAGACATCCGTGCCTCCTGACACTAGAAATGCAGTGGGTCAGTCACAGAGTGAATTTATCTTCTAAGTTTTACCTTAAGAAGCCACATTCAGCTAGGGATGCTACACTAAACAGTAGTCATTAGCTTACAAACGATTCATACACAAAGCCCAACGATACTCCTTACTGTCCTATGTATCCTCTTAGTGCTCATACTACCTGATACAGCCGGTATATCGTTCTGTTCTTTACTTCTGCCAGACAACTTTCCATTGTCATGGCTTAAGTTTTTCCTTCTGTTCCTCAGAGACTGAGCGGAGCCCTCATTCAGGTTCTCATCCTTCAGCACTTCCAACTGTGCCCCTTGTCACCTTCCCATCCCACCACCATCTCTATGAAGATGACTTCTAAATCCAGAATGCTGACTTTCTGACAGACAATCTCCAAGGTAAACCGAGCCGTTTCAGGGGGATGCTGGACTACTCTTTAGGATCACAAACACCAGAACTCTAGCTTGTTCTAGCTTCTTTTTTTTTCTAAATGCCATTTCTTCAAATTTTTACATTTAATCCAGGCGTGGTGGCACATGCCTTTAATCCCAGCACTCAGGAGGCAGAAGCAGATGGATCTCTGTGAGTTCGAGGCCAACCTGATATACAAAGTGAGTTCCAAGACAGCCAGGGCTGTTAAAGAGAAATCCTGTCTCAAAAAACAAAACAAAATTTACATTTAATTGTGTGTGTATGTGTGTGTGTGTGTGTGTGTGAGAGAGAGAGAGAGAGAGAGAGAGAGAGAGAGAGAGAGAGAGGGGAAGAGAGAGAGAGGGGGAGGGAGGTTCCAGCATCAAACTCAGATGGTCAGGCTTACTTTTACGAATACTTCTTAACATGCTATTGGCTACAAGGTTTGATTTCTTTTTACTGATATCTAAGTTATATATATGGCCCAGATACTGGTTTCTCCCATATGTACTAGATGATAAACCACTTTCTGAATGTATTTACCTTCTCTTACCCCTCAAACCCATACACATTTACCATCTCCTCTGTGATTTACCACCCACCTTACTATCATTTGAAATCTGGACTTCTATCCACACTGCCATCTTCATTCTCTGACTGTTCTGCCAAACGCACTTACAATCCCTTCCTTCTAGACTCTGCTCATTAGGGCCTCCCTCAGAGCATCAGTTCAAGTTTCACGTAACCTTTATTTCCGCCCTGGAATTCAGTGGCTTTGCCCTACTCTTAATTCAGAATCACTACCATTCGTCATTCATTTCGATTTTGGTATCTGCTATTGTAGATTACTCCTATACAGTAGAATATAAGCTTTCTAGAAGGCAAAGGTGTACACCTCCACTGTCTCATAATTTGACTTTAATTGGACAGGATGGACATGTCTGTAATCCCAGCATGCAGGATACAGAAACAGCGAGTCTTGAGTTCAGCGCTGGTTATACAGCAGGAACTTAATAAAAACAAAAGGACTCAGGTCTTAACGATGCATGTTCTTAATGAGAATATAAGAAATAACCACAAAGCATATGTGTTTGAGAGACAGCAAGCAGCAAAAGACAGCAACCAAGGACACTGGCTATTAAAGGGGTAAAACAAGAAGAGAATAGCAAACTGGTATAATCACAGATAATATGAGCAAAGGCAGTTAATTTTATTATACTAATCATCTAATAACCCTTTGGATTCTTTTGTTCTCAAAGTACATGAAAAAACATGATTTCTATGTCTACACATATCTCTCCATAAGCACACACATACATTAATATGTATTTTAATGAAATTACAAGGAAACAAGCAACTCATATAGATAGGTTTAAGAATTCCTAACAGGCCTTAATTCCATAGATGTTTCTAGGTGATCTTTCCAGCCCTGGAAATACAGAACTGGCACTCGGGGTTAAGAGGGTACAGTATACTCTGTCAGTTCTTAGGGTCATCTCTTAAAATAGATGCACAGTTTAGGGCCAAGAGAGTCTAGTCCAACACTGTTCCTTGTCATGGAGCATAATCTAACCTCACAGAGACGGCTATTTTAAGATGCATCTCCAAACAGCAAATGGAATGATCAGGAAGATGCTTGCTTTCTACTTGCAAGTGTAAGTGAAGTAGCCACAAATTTTCTCTAACAACTCAGAGGAATTACTTCTGCCATAAACACCACACAGCACATTCCACTGTGCAATGCAGCCCTATCATCAACAGCACAGGGCTCGGCTGTGGCCAGCTCCTCTCGCTTCCTCTCAGAATGGAAGAGGATGAACATTTGGAGGAAACCATCAGATAGCTAGCATTTTTCTCTTGGATACAAATAGCATTTGGCTTATTCTGGAAGGGTAAAAACATGCAAAGAAAAGGCTTTGCTCACTTTCCCGATGAGCTCAGTGTGAATGTTGTCCTTACAGTACTTAACCTGGACAAAAGAACCGTGCGTAAATGTGATGGATCAGACTAATCTAAACAGTATGAAGAGGTCCTCAAAGAAAGGCATGACCTTTACTGTAAAACTATCTGTTATCAAGCTTAATCCCTTCTATGGATAGCTACATTTCCTTTTCAACTCAAATTCTGAAGTATTTTTAAATTTCTTCATCACAATAAACTTTCAAACCCGTGATACTGGCATTATAGTTCATTTAAGAAACCATACAGTTCTCCAGAAGAAGTGTAAGGGTTCAAATATTAGCCACCAGAGAAACACAGATAGAACTCCTCAGAGATCCCATCTCCCAGTGGAACTATAATCACCAAGCAGTCAAGACACAACGTGTGCTGGTGAGGGTGGTTGGAGCTGGATTTTATATCCATTAAGAGAATCAAATGAAGACTCTCTCCAAAACCCAAAAGTAGATATACCACACAACTCAGCTATAATATACCTAGGTATATACCCAAAGAAGTCTGACATACTACAGAGATACTTGTACATCCATCCACGTTTATTGAAGCTTGATTTACCAAAAGATGAATGGATAATGAAAATAATACACGCACTGGAATTTTATTCAGCTATAAAGAAAAAAGAATTCATATTTACATGGAAATAGTGGGAGCAGGAATATTATCACTAAGTGAGGTAGCTCAGTCTTGATAAACATCTCATGTTCTCTCCATGTGGACCCTATTTCTATAGATTAAATATATGCTTAAGTGGAATTAGTATGAGGAGAAGCCAGAAAGTTAGAAAGAGAACCATGCAATAAGACAGGATAGAGACTAGGGAGACGGAAGGCAGCAGCACATGATATAAAGGGGAAACAGCAAAAGGCGGGAGGATGGGGAGGGAGGGAGTTGGAATTACATCTCATTTGATGCATACAACTATTATTTCAACAGCACTCTATTTATATTGTAGTGAATGCTACATGTATCTAAAATAGAAGGCTGGAGAAATGGCTCAGAGGTTAAGAGCACTGACTGCTCTTCCAAAGGTTCCGAGTTCAATTCCCAGCAACCACCTGGTGGCTTACACCCATCTATAATGAGGTCTGGTACCCTCTTCTGGTATGCAGGCAAAACACTGTATACATAATAAATGTTTTTAAAAAAATAAGAAGAGATACATAAATCTGAAATTATTAAGTTCTTTTGGAGAATGTTATAAGATTGGTATTACATACAAATTTTTATAGTTTTAAATAAAGGATTTTAAAACCATCTTCAATGACAGTCCAAGTGAATATATACTATTGGAGTAGGAAAGCCAAGTGCAATATGAAAACACAAGAAAAATGTATTCATTTAATGTAACTTTTATTGGCAGTTACAAAACCCATATTCAATATAAAGCAGACATGCATTATTAATGTAAGATTTTTTATTGTTGTTGTATAGCTGTGTGCATATTCATCTGTGTACATGTGCAGGCAAGAGGCCAACCTCAAGTGTTGGTCCTCAGGAGCCCTCTACCTTATTTTTGGAGTCCAATTCTTTCATCTGCCTGGAGCTCAAGAAAGCTAGACTGGCTGGCCATCAAACCCCAGGAACCCTCCTGTCCTGGTGAGGGAAGTCCGAACAACACTCCCCCATGCTGGGATGACAACTGCATGCCTTTACTCCTGGCCTTAACATGGATTCTGGGGACTCAACTGAAGCCTTCTGAACATGTAAGCACTTTACCCACTGAGCCTTGCTTCAGTAAGTGTCTCTGGTATTATGGAGACCAAGTGTGAGAGCTGGAGACAGACAAATGGAGTAGAAGATTAAAACAAACAAACAAATAAATAAACTGAGTTTCCCCGAACAAACAAACATACTCAGATTATCCTGTGTCATTAGTTCATGATTCAAGGTTGTGCTATTAAAAACAACAACAAAACTCACTGAGCAAAAAACTCACTAAGGAGCACTTTATTTAATACAGTTAAGAAAAAAGAAAGTCAATGGGGGTAGAAGCAGCCTAACTCCACTACAGTTTCCCAGGTCATCAGACCAGTGCTAAACATACACAGTTTTCTCAAGTGTTTACTTAATGTTTTGTTAAAAATTACTTTCATTCAGAGAAACAGAGAAGTTTCTCTCATTAAGGAAATGCCAGGCATCTGAGAAGGCAATATGAAATTCTAGAAGAACATGCTGAGATATAGTATAAGCAAGATTTTCACTGGCAAAGATTTAATACCTTTTCTTGCTAACTTATAACCCATTTAAGCATCAATGAAGAGCACATCAGTTTAACTAGTCCAACTTTCAACATCATGACAATTTTTCAGTGTTTCATGGATATGAACAATCTTAAATGTCAACATGGAAACCACTTCTCAGGCTTATCTTCATTTCTTGAGATGTGGAAAACCAACCAAGGATCCCAATTTACATAAAGATCCAGCAATATAAAATACATAAAGTCCCCCTCTGCTCTTGCATTTATCTTTTAATATTATGGGTGCCCCTCCCAGACAGAGCAAAGAAGAAAAAAACAGCAATTACACAGCATTCGGTGGTCATTTTGGGATACGTGCTGAATGTGTTCATGCTTGAGTGTGCAAATGTGTTCTCAACAACTCTCTCCACCTTAACCTTTTCACTGTTTGGCAAGACTGCCTGGACAGCCAGCTCTTAGGGTTTGACTGTCTCTATAGAATGACCATGCCCAACTTTTTACATGGGTGACAGAGATCTGAACTTAGCTCTCATGATTGCTTGACAAGTACTTTATCAACTGAGTCATCTTCCCATAGACTTATTTTTTATTATAATCCACTGGCCTCCCTTATCAACAACTCTCCCTCCTAATATCTCTATTCATAATACAACTGTTTGGCACAATTTATCAAAAAATGAACATGGGGCTGTGGAGATGACTCAGCAAGTAAAATCTGCTATCTGAGCAAGTCTGATAACCCTAGTTCAGTCCCCAGAAGCCACGTAAAAAGCAAGGTGTGGAGGTATGCATGAGCAAATCCAGCATTCCGAAGGCAACACAGGAGGCAAAAACAGGAGAAATGTCCTGGAAGCTTGTATTGCAGGCCAGCTAGTCTGGAACATGCCTGCAGTAGCCAAACAACCAGAGATGTCGTCTCAACAGAGCAGAAGGTAAGTAACAACTCTGCCACACTGACCTCTGACCTTCACATGTACACCATGCTGTTCCCCCACTCTGTCTGTCTGTCTGTCTGTCTCTCTCTCTCTCTCTCAAACAATTTTACAGAGTAAAAATGCAGAACAATGTTTACTGGCTTAATGGCTGTTGTAAGTTTCTATGTTTGCAAATCTACTGCTGAAAACAGAATAAAACAATAAAATCATTTAAAAAGCCGGGTATTATATCAGGTAGCTAAGGAACATACTGGGGTCTGTCATTAAACAGAATATATGAAATAAAATTTAAATAAGCATATCAAAATTGAAGTTTAGCTTTTCTAGACGGAGAAACTATTCTATATATTGGTTTAAATTTGTCAGCCAAATCGCTATCCCCAGACACTACTTCCCTAAGAAGGAGAGAAGCTGGCACAATTTGCCTACAATTAATTTTTTTTTCCTAAAGAAAAGCTTCTAATACTTGAATGTGCTTTTGAGCCTGAAGGACTAAAAGCTGCATTGTCTTGACATTGCCAACAACTAAAGATTTGATTTGGATAAAACACATCTAATATGGGCTTCAGTTTTTGTTGTTCTTATTAAGCAAAGACAACTGAAACACAGGTAACACACTGGAGTTTGAGTCTAAAATGTACCTTACACGTTTGTTTACCTGTTCCCCTGCTGATGGCACTATTCTGGGTTCTGGCGATTGTTGGGAGATGGTAACACAATGCAGGTAATATTGGTTCCCAGTTCCCACTTTCTGTGCTTGTCTGCCATGAGGTAAAACACTTTGTCCTCCATACCCTCCTGCAGTCATGGTGTTCAGTGCGTGGTTGGTTGGCATCATGCACTTTGGCAGAATGTCACGGCTGCATGCATGTACATATTGGCTTACACACACACACCCCTCAGCAACCTGATTCAATTCAGATACCTTCAAAAAAAAAAATCCCTTAACTCTACTTAATACTATTTCTTAGTTATAAAATATTTTGACTAAGAATAGCTTTAAAAACAAAACAATATTATAATGATTCAAAATAATCTTGTTGACAGAAAACAGCCACTGAAGAGTTTGTTACTTACAGTTTACAGGAAAAGGAGCAGAAACCCTGCCATGGATTTGAGAGGATGCACAGGGGGCAGCAATGGGTGAACACCAGGAAGTAGAAGAGGACAAACTGTGGGAAAGAACTTAAGTGTGGTGTCTGCAGGAAGGAGCTTGTAGGACAGGGTAGAAGAATTTGAATCTGCTTGTTTGACTAATTTAAAGGACTCTAGACCACGGATGCTGCTCCTTTCTAGCCATCTGGTGGAGCATTGTAAAAAAGACAGCTCAGATGATGAAGCCCTTGCTACTTAGCATGAGAACCCAAGTTACACCCCAGCACCTGGACATGTAAATGCTGGAGACAGTAGCCTCTGCTTGCAATCCCAGCACAGGGGAGACAGAGCAAGAAAATTCTAGAGTTCGCTGGCTGCCCAGCCTATGTGGATCAGTGGCCCCAAATGCATAGCTAAATTGCTCCAGGGGCAGTCCTACCATGGCCAGTGAGGATCCAGATAGCAAAGTATCATTTTGAGATCTTAATTCCATAAACAAGGTAGAGGGGACTGCAGATAATTCAGTGGGTAAAAGTGCTTGCTATGCAAGTACAAGAATGTGAGCTTGAATCCTAGCACCCATGAAAAAGCAAGTATAGTCAGGAGTACCTATAACCCCAGCAGTGTGTATGTTGTGGGAAGGGTGTAGGAACACTGGTGTTTGCTGGCTAGCAGCACGGGCCTTGCTTTAGTGAGATCCTATCTGAGGGGAATAAGGCAGAGGGACACAAGCAGGACATCCACCATCTCCTCTGGCATCTACACATACCTGCACATATGTAAACATTCATTGCTGAAATAGGTGCGTTGGGGCTGCATCCCCGGCACCCGGCCATCCGCATGGCTAGCTTTATCCGAAATAATTACACGGAAACTGTATTCTTCTAAACACTGCTTCGCCCATTAGTTTCAGCCTCTCATTGGCTAGCTCTTACATATTGATCTAACCTATTTCTAATATTGTGGGTAGCCCCATGAGCTGGCTTACCAGGAAAGATCTTAACCTGTGTCTGTCTGGAGTGGGAGAATCATGGCGACTCTCTGATTCAGCTTCTTTCTCCCAGCATTCTGTTCTGTTTACTCCGCCTATCTAAATTCTACCCTATCAGAGGGACAAGCACGTTCTTTATTAATTAACCAATGAAAGCAACAGATAAGATACAAGACCCACCTCCATCAATTCATCTCATAGACACACACATACACACAAACAAAATGAAATATCCTGGGGTTGCAGAGTTGGTTCAATTGTTAAGAACACTTGCTGTCGTGCAGAGGGACCTGGGTTCAGTACCCAGCACTCACACACAACTCAAACCATTGTGACTTTAGTTACAAGGAATCCCAGCTTCCTCTTTCAGACTTTTCAGGCAGCAGAAACACACTATACCTATGCATACATACAAACAAAACACTCAAATATATAAAATAAAGATGAATGAACCTTTTAAAAGTGTGATGGCTCTTGAAAACTAACTTCTGAGGTTGAAGCTCTGGCCTCCACATGCCCATACATGTGTAAATTCATAAGGGGGGAGTAATCAGGGTACAGATTTATTTGTACTGGAAATTACATTGGCAGGATAACTACCGTCTCTACAAACTTGGCTAACTATAGGAGAGGCAACCACTCCAGGGCCAGTAGGGTCCCAGAAAGCAAAACATCAGAATACACAAACATATGCTTAACACACCTACTTCAGTGAATCCACAATTAATAAAAACTCAGAGAGAGAAATTGGAGTTCAACCTTAAGGTCTAAAAAGCAGTCAGCTACCGGTTCTAACCTCTATCTCAGTCTGAAATGGCGATCCTACATCCAGGAATCTCAAAATGAGACTGAGCCTGAGAGCTGTATCCTCCCGTCTTAATTTCTCTCTAGGGCTGGCATTAAAGGCCTGCACTGCCCGATTTCTATGGCAACTAGTGTGGCTACTGAGATTAAAGGTGTGTGTTATTGCTGCATGGTCTATAAGGCTGGCCAGTACGGCTGCTTTACTTTTCTCATCCTAATAAATAATAATAAAGTTTTATTTATTAAAATCCAAGTGAAATACTACTACTTAAGGTAAGTAACAAAAATATATTTTTAATGCTTGCTATATATTATCACTCCTCCAGTTATGAATTTAGATCACCATCTAACAGGAATACTAAAAACACACACATTAATTCAAAAGAGGAAAGGAAAACACAATAGTAATAAGATATCTATTTAATGCTCTGGCATTTACAAAAAATATATTTTTACATATAGTGCTCAGTAACTCCTGGAGAAAGACTGTCTGTTAAGTAGACATAATCTTCAGTCAAGGAGCACAGCAGACCCCACCACATGCCAGACAGTAACTGGCAGAACAGGGGACCAACAGCACAACATCCCTTCAGCTTAACCTGAATCTACAAACTACATAGAAATAAAGATAGTCATTCCCAATCACCAAAGATTAATTTTAATTGCTCAATGATCTTACTGTAATGGGTGTGACTAACCTAATGAAAACACATGAGACACTTAATAACTAATAAAACACAAATCTTTTACTAGAAGTATGTGTAAGTGGGATACTAACAGTTTTTTCTTTAAGTTTCTATAACAGCGGTGTGCTAGACCTCAACATAACCTTTGATGTATATTTACAAAATAGCTTTTATTTCTCAGCAATCATTGTTAATTACATAGTTTAAAATGTGTTTCTATAAATTTGGATTAACCTACAAAATGAAATCCAAGCAAATAAAGTACTTAAAACTGCTTCACAGAGTGGGGATAATATTAAACATCCTCACCACTAAAATAATTATATGAGGTAATTAATGTAGTTTCTAATTAACTATAATATATTTAACCACAGCACAATATACAAATGGTTCAAAACTTCATGTTGTACATGAATAATACAAGCTATTTTATCTGTCAATTAAAAATGAGTAAAAATTATAACTAAAAAGTTTTAAACTACAATCTCCATATGTTGTCACTATTCCATTTCTGGAAAGTAGTCTCACAGGAAGCCATTTTATTCAAGCATTCATTGGCTTTAATGTAATCCAGGATTTCACTGTCTTGCCAAGGTTCAGTTAGAGTCCAGGATTACACTCCATTTGTGTGAGCAGTTCTAAGGCCACAGTAACTCTCCATGCTCCTGCTTCTACCAGAAAATCACAAAATTCTAGCAAATCAAAACAGCACCCTGCTCTGAGGAGAATATTTAGGCTATAAACCAGCTGTGACAGTCTTTAACAGCTAGAAGAGGAAGCAAAAAGCTTACTTCTTTTAAAGTGAGAACCAAGATCTACCTAAGATGTGGCCTCTAACTTTCTACATCTTACAACAATGTGGTAAGTTCCTTAGTATACCTAGTCATGAGGAGCTGCAAAGACAAGAAACACCCTAAATTCCTTCAAGACTGGGCCTGGCTTCTGTAAAGGCCACAAAGCAATACTGGACTAGTGACCTCTCTCAAGGTTACTATGACTGTAGCTCCTGACACAGGGACTTGTTGCTTGCAAACTAGAGAGCTCAGCTCTAAGCAAGCACAGTCCCTGTGTGAAAACACAGCTAGTGCCTCGTGAGATCACATACTCCAGTAATTCCAGCACTACAGAGGCTGTGGTAGCGAATTACAAATTCAAAACAACTCTTGGCTATACAGCACATTCAAAGATGGGTATTGAAACTGTGCCCAAAACTAAGGAAATCAAAACAAAAATGTTGACTGTCTTTGAACAATCATCTTTGATGTATCTGATACCATGGATGTTAGAGGGTTTAGGTAAGGGCTAAATGCCAAGGGTTTGGGGACCTCACTCTCACTATTTGCTATTCCTCGGGCTGGATATAGGCATATTTACAAGGATGCCAGCGAATGAATCATTTCCTAAAGCATTCTGAGTCTGTAACAATGACTCAAACCTAACTACTCTCTAAGGGAGAATAACAAGACACATTAGATTCGCCAAAACAAAAACAAAATCTTAAAATTTCTTGAAATATTGATAGGCCTCATTCACAGTTAAACTTCAAACTAGCAATGATTTTCCTTCTGACCTCTTAAAAGAAAGTGAAGTTCAACCTGATACACATTGTACCTTTAAATTACAGTATTTTAACACTAAGTGAAATGTCTCTGGTTAAGATTACAAATGCTTAAATAAAAGAACCTTCTACCAAAGTCAAACAAAACCAAAGAGCCACGTGGGTGGTGGCAGACACCTATAATACCACCTCAGTACTTGAAAGGTAGAGAGAGGAAGATCAGGAGTTTGAAGCCAGACTGGGCTGTAGGGAACCATCTCTCAAATGAATAACAAATAAAAGAGGAGGAGGACCAGGAGCAGGCAGGGGACAACTCTGCCATCAAGACCCCATTCCCACCAGTACACAAGTGTTTCACGGCAGAGACCCTCCCCTACACATATCAGTTACCACTGTTCATCCCAAACTGATTATGAAGGAAATGTGTGACTTTCTTTCAGTTTGTGACCTAGTTATCACTACCACTGCAGACAGTTGCCAAGGAATCATTTAAACATCACTGAAAGCCATCTGAGTACTTGGGTTTCAGAGTTTTCTTTGTAATTTTAAGGGCAGGGCAGGAATGTGAAGTGGTGAGTTGATCTTTAATGAATATCCCAAACTGAGTTGGTATTTTTAATTATAAAATATGGTTTAAATACACATACAATGCAATCTCCTTAAATTTTTCATCAATGTTCTAATGAGCCAAAGTATAAGACTGTAAATGTATAGAGGAGTATATACAAAGGCGAAAATATACAAAATAAAACATGTAGAATAAACATACATACCCCCTCCCTACATATGTATGTTTAGATGTATCAATCAATCTATTTAAAATGTAAATTCGATTATCACTGGTAATTTATAATCAAAAGACTGAAGAAATTTCTAAATCTTCTCATGGTAACTACAATTCCACTGGTGTCAAAGATTTCTTAAGAAAAACACACAAGAAAAGTTTTAAAACTTAGATAGAATTTGGGTTCTTTTTCCGTGTCTTCATTCACTAATTCTGTAACAACTAGCAAATTATTTTAACTTCCTTGGCCTTGATTTTGTCATTTATTAAAAACACTAGAAGTTGGGTATTATTAGATCAGTGGCCGAGCATATACCAGATAAGGCCCTAACTCAATCTCCATCCAGGAACACGCACACACCCATACAAAACAAATCCTGGGCTTGGGATGGATGTCAGCAGAGTGCTTGTCTACTAAGTTCGGGACTTTGCATTTGGTTCCCAGCACTGCAAAGCAGAAGAGAACGAAAGCTCCTACAAAGAACCAAAGAATGAGAAAACAAAAGTTAAGCAGAACAAAATACAGCCCGTGAGCTCCTGCACCAGCCAAGGTGTGTCACACCTTGTTTACTGTGAGACGCGAGAACAGCAGCCCTGCTGCCTAAGCTCATGTCACAGAAGAGGACTCACAGGTTAAAGACTACGAAATTCTATGTAAATAGTTCTTACAGTCACTGGGCTTTCTTAAAGTTATTCCTTAGTGTTATTTCCTCCACAGAATGAACATGTTCATCTTTTAAAAACATGACATGTCATTTCTAATAAAGGGAGTCATGAAATGTAAAACATTCTTTGTAGTGTTGTGTAACTATTAATGAAAAGGAAATATAAAACTCTCACTTATATTCTTGCAAGGTTTGTAGGATGATTTTTAAAATTTACTCAAGGTTAGTGTGTGCATGTGTGTGTAGCCAAGAATATATTACTACTAGCCTGAAATTCCCAACCTAAGCAGGATTCAAAGTCATAAAATGTGCTTTCTAGTCTACTTCCCTGTGTGGTATATGCACTCTGTCCACAAAGGGGGCCAAAGAGAGTCCTCTGCTGAGGACCCAGGGACTCATTATCTCGCTGGGTAGATTCTACTATCACAGTCACAGTGACACATATAACATGGTGCCGCTCACCTCCAACAGTCCATGCAGAGCCTCAGCCCTGAGGCCTACTCTCTTTACAGCTTTGCTTTCTTGTTCTGTATGTATCTACCTTTGCCAGTCTCGCCTGTTTCTGAGCTCTCCTGATATGTTCTCTATTTCCAAACCAGTATGTAAAAGTACAAGCTTGCAAGCAGATGCAGATCCATTCAAGCGTATCATGTACTTAGTCTTATATCCCTGACACTAGCATCCTTTCCAGAAAAGTGAATACTTCCAGGGTAGCACAGGCTGAAGCAGAGCAGACATTTACTTTTTAACTACAGGGAAATGCATGGCTTCTCCTGTACTTGTAGTCATACCTATCCCTGTAGCCTTGGTTCTATTTGGATCAAAGCTTTCTGATCTCTGTTTTACAAATTTCTTTTAAACTCTAACTCATAGAAATCCAAGCACTGACACCTACAACAGAGTTTCCCCTTGACTACTTTCCAGTCTTCTAGGGAATGGTACTCCGTGGAGCGCTTGCTGTAACCTCACACAGATAGTTTTGATTATAGTCTATAAAAGCCCTTTCTAAACACATTATCTGGCCTCATCTATGTAACACTATGATGCAAAGGAATGGATGTCTATCACTATTCGACAAGTTTGCCTAGTAACAGCTAATGGAACCATTAATGAAGAGCAGTATCCAAGCAAAGTCTAAGTTTTAACTCTTAGCCTTGTTATCTGTGTCTGCAGGAACCAACAATAAAGCCACTACAAGAACCCACTTCTCTGATCAATGGAAATAGAGTACTTCCTACCTTCCTAAATGTATTACTATGCCTGAGATAAAAGAAGATTCATATATTTAACTTACCACTTTTTTTCCTTACTCAAAATGTCCTTTGGTCTGAAAGTTTAAAACAAACAAACAAACAAACAAACAACTTCCCTAGTAGATATTTTGAGTTCATAAAAAAACAAAAAATAGAAACGAAAGAAAGAAAAAAGAAAGAAGGAAAGAAAGAAAGGAAGGAAGGAAGGAAGGAAGGAAGGAAGGAAGGAAGGAAGGAAGGAAGGAAGCAAGCAAGCAAGCAAGCAAGCAAGCAAGCAAGCAAGCAAGCAAGCTGCACATTCTGGATCTGCATAGTCCAGGAGGTAAATAAACAACGCTGTGACCGCTTCATGGGGTGAAGGCTCAATTAGTACCCTGGCTTTTCCAACCGTTTTCCTGATTCAGTCACAAAAGAGTGAACACATTGTTCATACTAAACTACAAGTTCAGTGTTGGATAGTACACTAGATGTGTGAAGATACTAATGCTTTCTCATTCATCAAATTAGAGAGGAACTAACAGAAAACTAACACAGAGGGAGTCTAAAAGTAAAGGAGAGCAGAAAGATACTTGTGAACTGGACTAGAGCTGGTCTTACTCCACTTCTACCACAAAAAAGGTAATGCCACCCTAACTTCCCGATCATTAGCTATAAGGACCATAAGTTTAAGAGTTTCTGTGTGCTCCAGTCATATGCTAAACAGACAGACCCAATATAGGACCACACATCCAAATATCCATGCTCTTAGGTTTTAGAATTAGATCCAATCAAACTTTCTGTATAGCGCAAGCAATTCTTCCATAATCTACAATCTCTGACTGATGGGTAATCAGCCTTTAACAACAAGAGATAACTACCTAAAGAAACCAATCATTCTATTGGTATAGCTCTTCTCTGAAAGGTGGGACACAGCATATTCTGTTTCCCACGCTCAAATCCAACAGAACCACTTCCACCTTAGGAACTGAAGACAGTAGCTTGTTTCTATTTAACAGTGAAAACCCGCACTCTGACAATTGCTAGGATTAACTGTTTTCATCCCAGGAATCCTTGCTATGATCATCAGCTTATTACCATCCCAATAAAATGTCCACCCAAGACTATATACAGCAGTGCAGCAGCAGTCTATAATCAAAGTTTTAACTCAAGCCATGATAAGCCAGTAACTAGTCCTGTTGCTAAAGGCGGGCTTTTCATCCTGTAGGTACATGATTCCCTACTTTAAGTGGAGTATATTATCTGCTTTACTTATCTCCCCACTGATCCTTCCAGCCTATTTAGTGCTCTGACTCTCGATTCTATATCCTAACATACCGGCGCTATCCTTCAGCCTTTTCTCATTTGTTAATTCAGTAAATAGGGCCATTCCTTCAGCCCTGTACTTAAAAGGCAATGGGGGGAAAGTTACACTGTATCAAGGATAGAATCTAAGAGCAAGGCAGTAGACACTGCTACTATGGTTGACAACCAAAGAATTTTTCATCCAATTGTGTACCCATCTATGAGTCTTTGAGAAGTTACCACCATATTGAAATTAAGATATAGTATAATTCTTTGTGTGGTGGTGCACGCCTGTATTCCTAGCACCTGAGATGAGAGGCAGGAGGATCAAGAATTTAAGGCTGGGTATGGCAATGGCTGAGCAAGTATAGGTGATGCCACCAAGCCCAAAGACCTGAGTTCTATTCCTGACAGGATGAGAGAAGTGACTCCCACAAACTTCAGTCACTCTCCATATACGCTAAGCTCCCGCTTCATAAATGGAACTTTGAAATGTAATTTTAAAAAGTTCAATACCACCTTCCACTACACAGCCAGTTTCAGGACAGCCTGGGCTGGATGATGCTATCTCCAAAATCATAAAATAAAGCAAAGACAGAAGGACACCACTGACATTAACTCCACGTGGATGTTTGAAACCTCCATAGTAAGCCCAAACTGTAAACTGGGGTGGCCACTTGAGACCGCTGTGTGAGATGAGTGCACAGGACGAAGAATGAAAACAAAGCAGCATGACACTCTAAGAATACTAGCAAAGCAGAAACTCATACTAATACCAGGTTTTCAAAATACCTTCAACAACTGGTAAGGCTCTACATCACAGCAAGAGAAACACGGATTATTTAAAGACAGCCTTCCTCAGTGGCCTTACCCTTGCAGTCGCTTATCGCTAATGTATTTGTTCCCAAACAACTAAAGCTCAGTGAGGCAGTCAGGAGAGACACAATACCTACCCATAAAATGATATTCTGTGCTTTAATATTATGAATACAAATTCAGCACAGAACACATATTAGCTACCATAAATGCTTGCTTTCTTCCTCCACAAGTACTACTTTTTAAAATGTTCGTATATGATGGGCACATCCAGGGAATACTAGACCAGGGAGGCAGTGGAAGGAGGGTAAGGTCAGCCTGAGCTTTCTAATGAGTTCAAGGCCAGTCAGGGCTACATAGCAAGGTCCTTTTGTCATTTTTAAAAACCATTTCTAGTGGACTGGAGAGATGGCTCAGAGATTAAGAGCACTGGGTCTTCCAGAAGTCCTGAGTTCAATTCCCAGCAACCACATGGTGGCTCACAACCATCTATAGCAACATCTGTTGCCCTCTTCTGGTATGCTGGAATTCATGCAGGCTGAACACTGTACATGTAATAAATAAATAAATAAATCTTTTTTTAAATCCATTTCTAGCTATTGTTTCAGGAAAGATATACGTCTTTGACCTGAGGATCATACATAGAACTTACTAATATTATTATTATTTTTGTTTTTTTGTTTTTTGGTTTTTTGAGACAGGGTTTCTCTGTGGTTTTGGAGCCTGTCCTGGAACTAGCTCTTGTAGACCAGGCTGGTCTTGAACTCACAGAGATCCGCCGGCCTCTGCCTCCCGAGTGCTGGGATTAAAGGCGTGCGCCACCACCGCCTGGCACTTACTAATATTATTAGATACAAACTCTTTTATTTCTTTTTTTTTTTGAGATAGGGTCTCTATGTAGTCCAAAGTGGGCTGAAATTAACAATGTAAGCTAGGTAGACCTCAAACTCATGACAAACCTCCCGCCCGAGGCCTCATCTAGAGTTCTAAGAGTATCAACATGAGACCCATGTCCTCTTAAACTTAGACTTCCAAGAAGTGAAAAATAATACTGTCTAGTTCCTACATTAAGTTCAGTAACAGACCCGGATAGCTATATCTTTCAGCAATGTTTTATTTAATATGCCAGCACTGAATATCCAGGTGACATAGGGACAGTCTATCCGTGAGAAGACAAACAAGATAATTCTAATTCTCTAAGTCCTAACTTCAGTCTTATTTTCTCATGTGCTAATAGAAGATTTGTATAAGCTAGAAATACAGTGGGAAAACAAATGGAGTCAAGATGGCGTACTCTGCTGGAAGATCCATGTCACTCAACTTTCTGAACTTGTACCTTCATTTCTAAAGAGGGCTAGGAATGAGGGTGGGAGAGAAAGCTTGAGTATATCTAAGTTACCTTAGCAATGCCAATTTCATTAATCTTTTATCTCACCAAGTACCAGTTCCTTTGACACAACTTGCTCATTCACTCAGCAGTAAAAATGGCACACATTTTGTACATCCCAGAGCAGAAAAGCACACATGTATGGTCTGAGATCTGTTTCCCCCCTCAATCTTTATTGTCAATCTTTAATGAGTCATCCCCAAAGTACTTAATGGAACATTGGAGAATCTGACCCACATTTCTATCTTCACCTAAAATAGTAAAATAAAATACCTTTAAAAATAGACTTTCACGGCAATATGAAAAGGTCACAACTGTAAGCTATAATCTCAAAGATCTTTTCCAACTACGAAGCTATCACCTGGTAAATCTGTTATTTCTGCAAGATTTACCCTTTGGCATCTCCCTTAGCTTCCTTTTCTATCTCTCTTCAATCTGTCTTAATGTGTGTTCCATATTCTTCATACTCTCTAAATTAGAGACTGCAAAACAGCCAGAAACACTTGACTCTCTGCACTCCTGAGAGGTGGATCACAAACTCAAGACCACCTGGGCTTAAAGTGAGTGTGAGGCCAGCCTGAGTTACACAGGGAGGCCTTGTCATTTAAAAAACAAATAATTTGAAAAGGAGATGAGAAGTGTTCTTAGCTCCTCTGCCTGCCAAGGCCTCACAGGGTTACTTTACTACTGCTGTGATGAAGACTACTTGGAGAGGAAAGGGTTTGTTTGGAGTATATATCTTTAGTTACAGTCCTTTGAGAAAAGTCAAGGCAGGAACTCAAGCAGGGCAGGAACCTGAAGGCAGGGGCTGATGCAGTGTGTGTGTGTGGGGGGGGTGCACCCACAATGAACTGAGCTCTCCCACACCAATCACCAACTACAAAATGCCCTACAGTCCTGCCTGCAGCCCAATCCTATGGAGTCATTTTCTCAATTGAGGTTCCCTCCTTTCAAATGTCTCTACCTTGTGTCAAGATGACATGAAGCAAGCCAGCACAGATGTCCTTGCAAACTAAAGTGGCTTTACATGGAGTATTTTTTATCTTCTATGGGAAAAAAAGCTTCTGGAGGCTAAAGGTCAAACTGGTAGTTCAGAACGTGAACTTACATCCCTTATGATGAAGTTCAAGGTATTTGAAGGTTTTAGTGAAAAAGTAACAGAATAACTGACTGTCTGAAAAGAAAATGATGAAGCGTAAGTATGAGGATGATATATATATATATATATATACACACACACACACACACACACACACACACACACACACACACACATACAGGTATGGTTTTAAGAAGTTCAAAAAGAAAAAAAAACGAAAAATACTATCTGTTATCTATATTAAACCGTAAGCCACTTTTCTACTTTGAGTAATGCAGAAGAAAATGTAGATGTTAAAAAGTTAATTCGACTAAGTTAAATTTGGACTTTTAAATTAAATGTAAACAGTCATTAAGAACTGGCCTTTCCATTCCTGGCTTTATATTACATCCCCAGGTTTGAAACCTTAATTCCCTATAAAGCAAAGGAATTATGTAAGAGACAAGTTCTTGGATTGTCAGCAACATCTTATCAAGTCTCAACCTCCTTTATGGGAAAACCAGCATAAAAATTTCAAGTTTCTACTGAAATTGAGAAATAATCACTTAATCAAGCAAAAGGCTATGGCACGACAGTGTGGACCACTCAGATTCATCACTGAAGCAGAAACCAACAGTACCCATTAGCTCTCGTTTATAACAAAACAAAAACACTAGAAAGCATTGTGAGAATATTGGAAAAACCTCTATTTTTACTTAACTAAAACATATCTCAAAAGCTCTGCCTGACTCTGCCACCCCTACTGGGATTAAAGGTACAAACCACCAAACATGGCTCAAATAAAGGTTCATAAACTCAGTTGTTATCCATCGAATTCTTCCCAACAAGAAAACAATGTATTGGGTATATACTTATGTACATAAGTCTTTAATTATAACTACACTCTTAACTGATTAAATGCTGGATGCTTAGCCTAGAAATCAGAATTTTCAGACAAGAGCAAAGAAAGCAATTTTTCTGAACAATATGCAAAGGAAAAAAGCTTGTCATTTCAAAAACTTGTGAAGCTCTTCAGCTTCAAAATCGGGGTCCATTCAATTTGTCTTGTCCGATTCTTCCTCTCCCGTCCATATCAGACCTCCTCCACTTCCTGAGAAGGCAAAGGAGCCTGAACCATAAGAGATGTTCAGTCTTGCTCATGAGCTGGCCGTTGTTCTGTCAAAGGTAATTAATTCTTCCAAGCGCTGAGATTTGTCAAGAGCATTTTCTTACTTATAAGCAGAGGGCCCAGGCACGTAGCTCAGCTGGTAAAGTGCTAGCACCGTGATCCCATGGATCCATGGGTACCTCGGGCAGGCGGCGCACATCTGCAGTCCCAGCACTGCAGAGGGGATGAGGAGCGGTCACTCACTCACGGCCTGCTTTAGCTACCTAGAGTCTGAAGGCAACCCTGAACTGTGTGGAACCGTGTCTAAAAGAGAAAAGTTAGCAGGCTGAGGGCAAGGCTGGGAACAAGGAAAGTGGGTACAGTCACTTAGAAAGACTATCATCTAATACCCAAAGGCAGCACAGTAGGGGAGCAGTGCCTGAGAGTAATTGAGTAGCAAACAGAATTTTGAATGTTCCCAAGACAAAGAAATGACAAACGTCTGAGGTGATGACATAAGCACCCTGATCTAATCAATACAGTGTAGAGTATTGCAATATCACATTAGACCCCACAACTATGTACATGAATTATGTATCAATTAAAAGTAAAATAACATGTTAATTTAATAAACCTGTGAATATTAACAGTAAATATTTTTCCATAAATTCAGCGCCACAATTCTGGAAAGGAAAAGGTTTGAAATAACAGAAAATGGCAACCCAAAGTATTAACTCTAAACTAGGGCTCATTTATAAAAGGGATGTAGGCATGCGTTCTCCCTCTTCTTATAAAGTGTTTAGTGTTATGCTTCTAGTGTATTTTAAAAGTAAAAACAAAAGAAATTAATGAAAACAAAGCAGTTTCATTAGATTCACTGTAACCACTCTGGAACATTGCTCCCATGTTCCGAACCGTCAAATACTGTCCAGTTTGCTAGGTAACAGGATAAAACTGCCAACAGTTAAACCTAAATTAACTGTACTCAACTTGTGGAAATCTGGTCTACTTCTGCTCTTTATACTACAACCATCTCTTAAAGTATCAACAAAATTTTAAATGTTGGCTTTCAGCAGAGAGGAAAGTCTTCGTGTGTAGACTTCACTTAAGCAGATCTCCTAAACTATGCAAACTCTAAGTAAAAATTATAGGAATAACTATATCTAGTAGGAGTGTTCGTTGGGGTATTGTGTGTAGTGTGACTAAAATGGCTGTCAACCAAACATTGGGCTCGTATTAACTGGCTTAGCACCACCTGCTCCCAGTTCTGCCTTCCGACTCACTGTTGATTCTACCTCTGCCCCCAAATTTTACACTAAAAGCTTCATCTTCCATTGTTTATAATGCACAATTCCAGGAGTTGGAGTGTCAGAATACTGGATTACCTTCACATTTAGTAAGAGAGAATTTCTGGATTGCACAGTATTAATTAGAGAGTAGAAGCACTGGCCACTTCTCTAGCCCACTGGATAAACTGCTCAGTGCCATGAACCACAATTCACTAATGTTTAACAGGCAAGGTGAAATGTAAATAAAATAACTTCTGCTTTGACAATGCAAACTATTATTCAAAACACCAAACCCAGGCACTGTTCTCAAACACTCCAGTTAGTTTTTCGAATGAGCAGGAAATATACAGAGTAAGGACTGGAAACAGAACCATCACTTAGATACTTGGGTGCTAAAATTTTAGGTGAAGAGTCACACTGAAAACACTGACAATATACACACAATATTCGAGGTAAGAGCCACTAGCTAAATGCGGTTACTTGAATAAAACTTAGACTTGAGTTCCTCAGTCATGCTACTTTTACCATGTATTACACGCCTAGCCACTGTGCAGAACTAGTGGACAGCTCTGGAGAGGACAGACACAGCATGCAAACATCACTCAAAGTTCTACTGGGCAGTGCTGCAGAGGCAAGAGATAAAAATGTAATCAGGTTCTCCTGAATGGGTAGGCTCTCTATGGACAACTTTTAAGTGTTCATCGGCTTGAGTTTCGTGGAAAAAGAACCCATCTTAATTTTTCTGCACCTCATTTTGCAAAAGGTCATTCAAAAAGGACAGGCATATCCAATCTTAAAATATCAGAACAGAAATTTTTATTTAACAAAATTTGAAAAATCAAAGGTACTAAAATCAAAGCAAGTTTCTACCAACTCAGAATCAAATAAGTCTAAGTACAATAAGACTTTTAGTACACTTAAGACAGCTCCCCAAAAAGATTCTACTACTTACCAGAACTAGGTTTTGAAGTACTTTAGATGTATCTAATTCTATGCATAAGAAATAGCAACTGTTTCTACAGCTGCTTTAAAAACAAGATGGTCATCATTTGTTCAAGTCAGTGACATTTTACTACCTCCAGCTTCGCTTCTCACTAACCACATGACACCTTTAAATAATTCAAAAGGTTTAATAAGGACCTTTTAAATAAGACTTTTTAATAAGGACCTTTTTAATAAGACTTTTCCCTAAACTTTATACATCAAGTACCATTAAAGTCACACTCCTGAGCTAATTCTGAGTGGAGCAAAAAGAAGATATGGAATTTACGGAAACAATTTGTAACTTCAATTACTGCAACAGTAGCTAGTTTAAAACTGCTCTAGACACTACAGGGAAAATGCCTCAAAAACAAAATGCTGAGACAAGAGAAGGCCAAGTTAAAAACCTTCTTACACAGAAATGGCATTTCAACAGACTCCCAACCATATCCGAATTCAAGTTAAGCCTACTTTCCATCAAGAGGAGCCGAGCTCCTCTTCCGGAAGAGTTCAGTGTACTCAAACATGATCTCTATAATTATGGCTCTAATCAGACAATATTGCTTTATGAAATAATTTAAATTATTAAACAAATTTGACACACAAAGCTACAGAAATCAAGAGACTGCACGGATAACAATATATGGTTGTGGTGTAATAGTCCAGCTTTGACTACTCACCAGATGTGTACCTCCGAGGTGTATCAAATCTAAAAGTGAACCTGGAGCAATAGCTCTGTCACTAAGCCCTGCTAATAAGAGAGTAAAAAGATGTAGCTTACCTGCAACACTAGTGATTGTTACTGGAACTCCCTGAACTTGAACGCCCGCAGCACCCAGGTTGGCAACGCTCACTGTCTGAAGGTTAGGCACTGATGCAAGCTGGGCAGTGTTCAGAGTTATTGGGGCACCAGCAACAGCCACAGGAGCAATCTGAGCAAGAGTTGTGCCACCACTTGAAGACACGGGGGTGATGGTCAGCTGTTGAGATAACCCAGCATTTTGAACTTGCAAATTTGAAAGACTCTGAATATTCTGAACCTGGACAGTTTGCCAGCTGATTTGCCCTGAAGGTGTTAAAGTTGGAGCCCTGATAAGCACCTGAGTCGGGTTGACAGCTTGAAGTTGAACGTTCTGCAAAGGCTGCTGCTGGATGGTCTGAATGGTCTGCCCTGACTGCAGCTGAAATGACTGTGGTGGAATCGCTTGAATGATCTGCTGCTGAGGCTGCTGGATCTGGATCTGCTGCAGGATCGGCTGGCCCACAATCTGCACCTGCTGGAGAGAACTGGACTGATCCTGGGCAGTTTGTATCCCATTGGGCTGAAGCTGACTGGAGCTCTGGGCTTCAGACTCTGTAGCAGCAGGTGTCTGCGATTCTTCAATGGTGCGTTCAGAACTACTGGCTGATGTGCTTGCGTACTGGCCCGTATCTGCTGAACTCACTAATGTGTCACTGCTCGTTAGAGATGTGGATGCAGTGGTTGTGCAAGTAGTCGAGGAAGAGGGCGATTCAGGCATAGTACTGGCAGAAGCAGTGGTGGTGGTGGGCGTAGAAACTAATTGATTCCCATTGGAAGTCCCACTATCAGTAGTGGTGGTAGGCTGGCCAACTTGTCCAGTCCCTCCTCCTGCAGTCACGTTATTTATCACCGGCAAAGCTAAAGTCACTCCTCCAATGTTAATCGGTAGGGTTGTTACAACTTGAGCCTGAGTACCAGGCAGGGTCTGCAACTGCAATGGTATTGAAACACCAGGTCTAATTTGTACTGGAACTGTCTGATTTGCCAGGTTCTGAGCAAGAATATTACCAGAGGCTGTCCTGTTAGCAGCAGTGAGGATAGCTTGATTATTACCTGCAGAAATGAGCTGAATTTGACCCTGCAAATCCTGTAGAGATGAACTACTAGTTGGATTGATTTGAATTTGCTGACCTTCCACAGTCTGAAGTTGGGGGATCACTTGGTACTGTACACTACCACTTGGATTCTGGACTTGTATGACTTGAAACTGATTAGGGGTAGAAGAATTACCTGATTTAGTTTTTGTAGGAGACGAACTCCCGTTATTACTGCTGGAAGAACTAGATGAACTAGAAGCTGCTTGAGAAATGTTATTTTCCTTTGAAGCGGGAGGAGTGGAGGCAACAAGTTGCCAAGCGTTGCCAGCAAGCTGCGTCGTCACCAGTTCTAGCTGCTGCGGCTGGCTCTGAAGTTGGACCAGTCCTTGGCTTGGGTCTATAATAATCTGCTGCTGTCCGGTCGCTTGATTTTCACCAGGAGTCCCTATTTTGCTGCAAGTAGCTGCCAGTAAAGCCAGAGGAGAGGGCTGAGAGTCCTACCCAAAATGGGAGGGGAAAGGAGAGGGAGGGGAAAAAGTGGGCGGATTTAGTGGAAGACAGTAGTGGGAGGGGGTTATTTATTTTGAGAGCTCTAAGTATCAGAACATACTCAACAGGCAGCAGAATTAAAAGGGAAATATGAACAAAAGCAGGTAGAAGCTATACGAATAAGAATGCAAGTCCTGTTACATAAAGTTTAAATTAAAAAGGAAATTTCTGGTAAACTTTCTTAAAGTGTTATTCTTCTGAACTCAAAAATGCCCTTGGGAAAATAGACACTGTTTTCTACCAGTCTGAATTCCTGGTGAAATTCTAAACATCGTTATAGCTTCAACTAGGGGAAATACTCATGAATTTACAATTTAAGTTTCTCACAGAGATGCTTTGAGTGGCTAAGCATTTTTATTCTGTTCTTTACTTCTGGGTATTTAGAGGGCATAACTCCCTGTGTTCCCTAAAGCTTCCTGCTGAATTTTTTTTTTTAACATTTGCTTTTACCTGGGAGCCTGAGGTTTTGGGTTTTTTATTGTTATTCTCTGGCTCAGAGGTTTTCCCTCCTTCTGTAGCCATCGCCGCTGCCGCCTCCTCCTCCTCCTCCTTCTTCTGATCTGCAACAACCCCCCCCAACACACACGACAACAGGTTATGAGGATTATTATTATTCGTTCTCCTCCCTACTTCCCCCTCCCTCCTTCTGAACATTAATCTCCATAAACCCGCGAACCGTGCACACCGGCAGGGGGTGGGGGAGAAGGAGGGGAAGGGAGGAGGGGGCTCTCACAAAACGTGGTTTGAAACCCGACCCATAGGCTCCAGAGCAACACCCAGAAGGAGGTTGTTCTAGCTTAGACATTAAGACAAAACACAGCCCTCCTTCCCTCCCCCTGGTTCCCTCCCGCCCTCTCCTCCTCCCCTTCCAGCATCTCGGCGGCCCCGGGGGAGGGGGAAGCGAGCAGGGTCTGGGGAGGGAGGGACAGAGGGAGGCGGTGAAGGAGACCGAGGGGGGTGGAGAATACGTACCGCTCATCCCGCATTAACAGGACAAACCCTCACAGAGACACTGGGATAGAGGTGGGTGGGGGTGGGGGCGAGGCGGGAGGAGAGGCCGGTCCCGCCCGCCCGGGGTGGCTCGGAGGAGGCTGTAGCTGGCACAGGCTCTGCCTCTTTTTCCGCGAATGGCCGCCGCTGGGCTGTGGCGTAGCAGCTCCTCTCTCCGCCCGAGCCCGGCTGACTCGCCCTTGATTGACAGCGGCGGCGTGCGGCGCGGGCGGCGGCG
>NC_022009.1:52775366-52779755 GCF_000317375.1 Microtus ochrogaster
CACCCCCCTCGGCCTGCCTCCGCCGGCGCCGCCGACTCTCCACCCCTTCCCCCAGCGGATTGGCCGCCGACCTGCCGGGGCCGGGGCGCTGGGGCCGCCCCCTCTCCTCCCCTTTGCCCGGCCGGTGCTGGCCGCGGCTCGGCGTGTGCCTGCGGGCCCGCGGCGCGTGCGGCCTGGGCGAGCTAGCGGCTCCGTGCCAGCGGCGGGCCCTCCATACAGCCAAACTTGTTGTCTCAGGATATCCCGCCCCCTCCTCAGTTCCCGGCGCCCTCCACTCAAAAGCGCACGACAGCAGCGCGCGAGGGGCCGCGGAAGAAAGACATGGGACTAGACTCGCGGGAGGAGAGCGGAGCGGGCGCGGCGGAGTGCGGGCTTCTTGCGACCCCGCGCGCTAGCCGGACCGCCCGCTGCCCCCGCGGCGTGAGCATGGCTTTCCTAAGGCGCATCCGGACCCGGGCGCCCTTTTTCCCTGGCTCGACTTTCATTGGGTGATGCCGCTGACGCACCTCAGTCGTGGGCGGAGGCGGGCGGGCCTCTGGCGCAAAGGCTTTCGGGTCTTGTAGTTTCTGTCGGAACCCTCAGCGAGGCACCTCCTTCCTCCCGCCCCCGAGCGTGGCCTGGCTGCAGAGCCTAGAGCTGCCCGAGGGGGCGGTGGCAGCAGGGCGTGGCCGGGCCCGAGTGGGAGTTGAACCCAGAGCTGGGGAGGAGAAAATGGGTGTTGTTCGCCTGGGCCTATCGGCCGAACGGGGCTGCCCGGACCGCCTCTGCCACCGCCTCCTCGGCTGAAAGCCGCTCCCCGAGGGGCGAGCTCACACCCGGAGCAGGCGGTGGCGAAGGGAGGCGGGGTCTGCTGTCCTCCGGGTTTGAATGAAGCTGACTTGGGGAACATTCCCTTCACCCAACTTCTTTGCTCACCTAGCTCGCTGGGGCCTCCGGTCTGAACGCAAGGCCTGGGTTCCTACCGAGCAGGAGCTTCCATTTTTATTTGTTGTCTCTCTAACTGGGTGCTGGGGCAGAGCAGTCTTCTAGGGTGGCGCCTTCGATCCCTCGTTCTTGGCGCGCTTCTTGCTCCTAGAGGTCTCACAAGGTTGTCCGGGTGAATGAAAACCCGGCAGCATGTGGGTCAACCCTGCTCATGGTTTCAGCGTGAGCTTTTAGGCAAGCGCAATTCACATCTAGCTGTGCGAAGCACTTTGTCAAATGCTCCTGAGCCGGCCCCCAGCTTCGCTCCAAAGACATGAAGTCAAGATACCAGGGAACATACCTGCGATTAATGAAATGTACCAGAGATAGAAGTGAATCTTAATACGAACCTTGGAACAGGACTCCATTACACACTAGGCTTAAAGCCCTCTGCTGTCATCGATGTGGACCCCACACGTAGCTTTGTGTGTTTTTGTCTGGTGCCTGAGGCTGACATGTTGCTAGGGTGAGAGAGGAAGTCTCTGGTGCTGTACTTGACTAGTGTTTCCTTGTTAAGTATTTGGGCTGATGACAAAGCATTGCAGAAAGCAAGGAACTCGAATAAAGAATTACAGCATTGCCTACTCCATCTTGTGAGTTGAAGATGCTACAGTAATCTGCTTACACACACATCCCAATGTGCTAGATCTTAAGAAAGCTCAGAAGTGCTCCTTGTATTTAGAGGCAGTCTCTCCTCAAACCCTGTCCCCACCCAGTTCGCCATGGTATATGAAGGCCAGATAAGAACTGGAGCCCTTGTGGTTTTCATTAGAAAACCTGCCTCAGAGAAGTAACACCAGAGTATGGATTTGCAAAATATCCTAGGTGTTCCACATCCTGTTGATAAGTGGATGTACTAGTATCCAGGAAACAGTGACAACCCTCACTTTTCGCCGTGGACCAAAATCTACAAGTTCCTTGCTATTGTGGACTGAGTTTTGGATCCTCCAGATCTAAATTCAGATACTGGGACTCTGTCCCTCAGTGTGATGTTATTCCGAGGCAGAGTCTTTGGGACATTTTGGTTAGGTGAGGTCATCAGAGTGGTACTCTCACGAGTAAAACTGAGCGGTCTTACACTGTCTATTCTTCGCTCTGCTACCCCCTATGTGAAGGGCAATCTCAACCTGGTGGTCTGCCACCCACAAGACACTCGCCAGAACCCAACTGCCCATACTTTGATATCAGGCTCCTTACTAATAGTGGGAGCTAAACTGTTGTTCATAAGATATGGGTTGTATTACAGCAGCCTGAGCTGATCAGAGCTCTGGCTGTGTCTTGAGCATTGGCCTGGTGGCAAATGAACCTCTTCTTGTGGAGTCCATTATATTGTTTCCACCTAAGAGGAGGCTCGGCTCTCTGAGATAGGTTCAAGAGCGAGGAGACTCAGCTCGCTGAGAAAGGTTCAGGAGCAAGGAGGCTCGGCTCGCTGAGACAGGTTCAGGAGCACAGCCACTCCTATACCACCATCCTAGTTAATCTATGTACTCTGCTTTACTTAATATTTCTTTAACCCATTTTGCTTGTTTTTATAGTGGTTAATTTAAGAAATTTCCATTAGCTGAGCATGAAGGCTTACTCCTTTAATCCTAGCACTTTGATGTGGGAGTGATTTCTATCTAATCTGTTGCTTTCATTGGTTAATTAATAAAGAAACTGCCTAGGCCCATTTGATAGGCCAACCCTTAGGTGGGTGGAGTAAACAGAAAAGAATGCTGGGAGAAAGAAGTCGAGTCAGGGAGTCGCCATGATTCTCCCAGCCGCAGGTTAAGATGTTCCCTGGTAAGCCACACCTCGTGGGGCTACCCACATTATTAGAAATGGGTTAAAGCAAGATGTGAGAGCTAGCCAGTAAGAGGCTAAAGCTAATGGGCCAAGCAGTGTTTAAAAGAATACAGTTTCCGTGTAATTATTTCAGGTGAAGCTAGCCGGGTGGCTGGACACAGCCCCACCGTTCTTAACACAACAGAGTGGTGCCCAGGCGGCCGGGTGCCAGGAGGGCTCCAGGAACGTAGCCCGCCGCTCCTAACACAACAGCACTTGGGAGGTAGAGACAAACAGGTCTTTATGAGGCTGAAGATAGCCAGGTCTATATAATGGCTTCCAGGACAGTCAGTACAATATAGACTCTATCCATAAATAGAAACAACCAATAACAAAGACTCTCCTTTGACAAAACTTAAGCCATTCTCTGAATCTTGTTTCTAACTTATCCTTGACCTTGGGTTGTAGGTTAAATTTAGTATCTTTGTGCATTTAGTCAAGTTTTAGCAATAAACCTAATGGGTTAGTTTAGTGACAGTCTCCTGTCGTTGCTATCTGAACAAATTCCCTATTGCTTACCCTTGCTATGACCCTTCAGTAGCAGTCTTGTCAAACCGGGTTGACAGTATCCCCTTCCACTCTGCAATTTTCCCAACAGTAATTTTCTATCCAGTGACCCTACTGTCCTCCTAAGTTACATAGGTCTACTTGCCCTTGATCTGATCACAGTTGAGCTAGGATACAGACATGCACCATCATTCCTGTTTATGTGGTGCTGGAGATCAAATCCAGGGCTTCACGTGTGTTAGGCAAGTAGTCTCTCACTGACTGACCTCCCCCACTTGCATACTTTGTATGATTCCTTCTCAAGTACCAGTTCCACTCCTGGCGGCCAAAGGCCAGGACTTTGACCCTGCACGATGCTGAGGTTGCTCAGACAATGGGATTGAAGCAACTCTAGAGGTGTTTGGATAGCTTAGAGGAAGGAACAGACGTGGCGTGACTGAGAGAAAGGCTCATTTTCCAAATGACCCCTTCAAGGGCCTACTTCCTGGAATAACCATTGCACTGCTTCATAGTTTTCTTGGAAGTAGAGAACTGTCGAGCTGAAGACAGCTCCACATTTACCACCTGCTTCCCCACAACACACTGAGAATATCTGACAAGAATCAGACCCCAGCTCAAGGGTGTATTCATAAGTGATCCTGTTAGGAAGAAAGACACTGTACATGGTACCATAAAAAGACCATAGAGTATTCAAAACTGTATTTAAAAGGTAAAATTCTTAATCAATAAGAACCATTTATAGAAAACAGAAAAAGTTTGAAGTAACTAAGACTTGAATATAGAAAATTTGCAAGAAAATAGGCAAAGGTTGACTGTGGATGTGGGGGCCTTTGAAAGTCAGAAATGTTTTTAAGTGGCGTTTCCAAGTGGACACGACCAAGTGACAAGTATAGATAGTCACCCAGAGAGCCTGTGTATGAGCAGCTAGAGCTGACAGCTTGGCTCTTCCTTGTACATACTCGGTTCCTTCATGGAATGCTAATGTCCATGACTTTGAGACAGAGCCAGGAGGCTCAGCAATGAGTCCTAGGACAGACTAGTCTACAGAGTAGGTTCTCGATTATGTATAGTTCTAGGACAGACTAGTCTACAGAG
>NC_022009.1:52780295-52788626 GCF_000317375.1 Microtus ochrogaster
CTAGTCTACAGAGTAGGTTCTCGATTATGTATAGTTCTAGGGCAGACTAGTCTACAGAGTAGGTTCTCGATTATGTATAGCAGCACCTTATTTCAAAAAAAAATGCTTAAAAAAGAAAAGAAAAGTAATCAAAAACACATTTCACTATTTTTAAGACGTTGAATTTCTGATGTTGTCCAGTTTTATTTGTTGTTGATTGAGATTAGGATAGAATGAACAGTTCTTGGCAATTACTTGGGAATAGCATAAGACAAAACATTGTTAATACTTTATATTCATTTATGCATGCAGAGGAAACAGAAGATCACAAAGTCACTTTCTTCAGACTATAAAGTTGGTTATCAAAACATACCTCATAAACCCGGCTTCATAGTATGCATGGTAATCTCAGGATTAGGGCTGGTCTGTGAAGCAAAGAGACTTGACTTGAAACAACAACAGCAACAGATCTGTGTTCAAAATGGCAGCTTCCCAAAACACACCAGTTGTTTATGATGGGTCTGTGATTTTTACTGGTAATGGAATAGTTCATTGAATTTTTGCTAGAATATATCATTGAAAGCAAACTAGATTTACTTCCTAGTCTGTTTCCAGTAAAGGTATAATCTTGGGCAGGTGATATTGACCTCTCTGAGCCTCCGTCCTTCAGGATGAACAGTAAATACCATACTGTTAGCATTGTATAAAGTTATGTTAGGAATTGAGTCAGGTTAAACTTTTCTAGAATAGTGTTTGGTAAACTCCCCTTGTTAGCTCTCTGCCTGGAAGTATAGCTCAAACCTTAAATACACAAGACCTGGATTCTGTCGTAGCAACCAGCAGAAGGGGTGGGGGGTTAAAAGGAGGGAATGAAGTTAGCTAATTAGCACTTTTATTTTTTATTATATTTTGTAGTGCTGGAGATCAAACTTGAAATGTACTCATTCAAAGCAAGCGCACTACCACCGAGTTAAAATCATTTTTATGGTATTATCAAATATATGTGCCCATTCGCTTACTGTTGCTATTGTTGGAATAGGTAGTTTTACCAAACCAAATACAGAAATACGTGCAACAAGAACATCTCTATTCCGTGCAGTTTCTCCTGAAACACTGGAGTGACCAGTGTAAACTATTGGTGTAAACTTTGACACTTTGACTTCCATAAATTATACACGTGTTTGTACTGGGGTACGAAATTTTAATATTAAATTACACATACAAACATACTTCCAGACATACATGCACAGACTAGCCTTTTTGTTGTCTTATCTAACAGAAAAATATTAATTGCAACTATCATTTTAATACAATATATTACTTGATGCTGAAATATACTTTATTCAATATAAATACTGTTATCAATAGAGCTATTTGTGCCTGACTGTAAATAATTCATAAGAAACATACCTGTTCTAGTACCAGCAAAGATTTTTAATAGCTGCAATAAGATGACTGCATAAAGGGCTGATTTTATTCCATATATTTGTTTAGTTCAGTGTGACAGGGTTCACATCTCTGCAGTTTCACCAGCATTGATTATTTCCAGCCTGCCCAGTTATCAGCACAGTGATGGTAGAGTGTGTCTGCCTGACTGCTGGAGAAGACCCAAGCATCTTTGCTTTGTGGCCATGTGCTTTCCCAACACAGCAAGCTGCTTGTATATCTCCTTCTCTCTTCTATTTTGTATAGCGTTATTTTTTTCTCTTACCAGTTTTATGAGCTGAATGTATTTGTATAGCATTATGGCTTGCATATCTTTTGTACTGTTAGCATAGTTCCCCAATGTATTGTTTTTGCCCTTATATTCTGTATAATATGGTTTAAACTCTATTTTTCAATGGATAATACCAATATAAATGAATATTTTCCATACTATACTAAAGTATAGGGGCAGAGTAATTTTTTTTTTTTTTTTACTCATTGAATATACTTGTTTTCTCCGTCCCCTTGAGGCCTATCCCACGGTAAGCGTTCAGTATGTATTTAACGAGCCAGTGACATTTCAACATTTAGTGCATAAGCAATACCAAAAACTTAAGTAACCTCTTAGGTTGGGCGGGAGCTTTATAACCTAGGATGGTCTCAAAATGGCCACTCTCCTGCCTCAGTTTTTGGAGTGGTGGGTTTACAGGCAGGCACCCTGGTGTGGCATAAGTTAAAACTCTAGCTATGAAGTACACCATTGGGAGGGCTGAAGACACATGTCCCCAAGGGAAAAGTGTTAACACCCAGGCGTTATAACCAGTTATCCACCCTAGCAGCTGCAGGCATTGATTTTTTTTAAATGATGGTTATGGATTCTCTGAACTATCCCACGGGCACCTAGTAATAATAACATTCTGGTTATACTTCCCTATTTATTTATATTCATAACATTTTTCTTCTCACAAAGGACCTGTAATATGTCATAAGACAGTAACATAGGGATTGAATATAAAAATCAGATCCAATATAAAAGAAAAAATTGTACCTCAATAGTGTCAGCAAGCATTTTATCTGAGCTTTAATTTGACTCCAGGTTTCCTGGCAGCCAGAGCAAATAAAGAAATGTGTTTGTATTACCTCATTGTTTAAAAAGGGCATGAAGGATGTGTGCTACTTACCTCAGAGAAAGCAAAGTTTTTCCTAGCTCCAAAAATTGATATGTCCTTACTATAGTTCATAACCTACCTGTTTGGGGTCTAAATGTGTCGTTTTAGGCACTCAAAATTCTTGGAAGAATTAATTATTGTACATTTAAGAATATGTTTTAATGGAACTTACTGACTTCCTATGTAGACTTATTTAGGAAAGGTTTGTTTTGGGATTAATAAGAAAAATCACGAATTAGGGCTGGAGAGATAGCTCTGTGTTTAAGAGCCCTGGCTGCTCTTCCAGAGGCTTGGGGTTCAATTCCTAGCACCATATGGAGGCTGACAACCGTCTCTAACTCCAGTTCCTGTTCTCTTCAAGCCTCAGTGTGCACCACATAACACATGCAATGTAGACATACATGGAGGGAAAATACCCACATACATAAAATAATAATAATTTTAGATTAATCAAAGATCATTTAAGATCAGTTTTATTCTCCTATTCTCATATAGCGAGACCTGACAATAATATTTGAAAGTTGCAGAAGATTAGTCAAGTGAGTTTACCCCCAGACCGACACACAGAAGGATAAAATTGACTCTTGCCACTGCAACTGAACCTGAGTTCACCTGGGGGAGCCACAGGCATAAGGAAAAAACTGGCTCCTGCAAACTGTCTTCTCACTCCACATGTGCACCATGGCATGTGTGCACGCCAACTCCATGAACACGGCTTTAAGAACATAATAATAAAATAAATAATAGATTTTTAAGGATTTATTTAAAAGAACTAAACAAACATTTGAAAATTGAAATTGAAGGCTTGAGAGAAAAGTTTTGACCTTAAAAAATTAAATGTTCATTGCAAACCCAAGATTTGTGATTTTGTTGTCCTGGACTGTCTTATAGACTTTCTTGAATATTTGAAAATTTCACACTGAAACCCTCAAGACAGCGAAACGGATTGACTTGAAAGTAGATTATCTAGGAATTTCAGCTAATGCCCAAAATTTTGATCTTTCCATGTGAGTTTTCGTTTTCTCCAACAACAAAATCAGTCACCTATGGAAGGCACTCTACTCTATGGTAAGATTAACTGGGCAGGCTAATCATGAGGAAGATAGGGCTCTTGGGAACACATCTGCAGTCCATGAAAAAACAAATTCAAAATTAATCATAAGCTCTGAAGAGGAGAAAGAGGATAGGAGACCCTTGTTTACTTGTTTCTCCATTGTTTGGGGGAGAAAATCCAGGGCCTTGTGTTCTAAACACAGGTCTGTCATGGAGCTCTTCTGGACTATAGCATTCCTCCGAAATCGCTTTGTGTTGTTTTGTTGTCTTCTGACTCATTACACCAGGACTTTCATGCCTACTCAAATTTTGGTGTGTCTGTAAGAAGTCAGACTTGTTAGAACATCAACCGCGGTGTTCAGGTCTCTTTGTTCCAGCTGTTCCAGAGTAAGTGAGGTCAGATAGGATGAATATGAGTGGATTTGGAATCTCCTGTCTCAGTGCTCCCTCAAGTTACTCAATCTCCCCAAGTTTCTTCATCTTTATGTAAAAAATCCATGATAATTCCAATAATATAAAGTTATTAAGATTAAATGAACTTTTCTCCATAATAGGCACTTAATAATTAATCTGAAGTTCTTTCCTTCTGGTTGAGTGATTATATTACCGTTTAGGATAATTTTTAATTTTCCTTTTCTTCTAGTTCTAAATGTACAGTGAGCAATCAAAGTAGGTCAAGGATCTTCTCCATGAGCAAATAATGCTTTGGGGGTCACACATAGCCATTTTGGGTTTCAGGGTCGATATGCATGTAATTTTTAAAGCACTTTACTATAACACTTACAGAAAGCAATTCGGTTAAAATTAGCAAGAGGAGAATGTCTCTCCTTAGCTCCAAAGAGTCAGAGATTTGCAGTTTGAAGATTTTTCCAGTTAAACTGAGTGAGGACTTTGTCCAGCAAAGGGAATAGGCATCAGAGTCAGCTCTTTGAGATGGTAGAAGAAGGCAGGGAAAGCCTAAAGGCAAAGGTCTGCAGTACTGCCTCCCAGGGGCTTGTTCTGGGAAGTGCTGGGGTGGTGCTGTGGCATACATTAGTGCGGGAGTTGATGATTACCTAACAAGAAAGAAAAGAAACAAGGAAAACAAAAGGCCAAGAGGTTGAGAGGAGTCCTAGTAAAAAATGTCAGCATTACCAAGGTCATCATTGTATTCTACGGTGAGTTGTGGCCTTAGAATTTTTCTTTTTCCAGCTGTTGTAAGCAGTTTGGGAAAATCTGGAAGAACACAGAGGAAGCAATGTCTATCAATGAGTACAGACACAAAGGCATTATTGGCAAAGCTAGCTGTAGGTGTGTTATCTTCCCAAAGCATGTGTCTGTTCCAAATTTGTGGTCATTTCCTGATAGATGACGTAGATGTGAACACCATCACCAGAAGAAACTAGGAAGTATTTTTCAATAGTAGGAAGTCACGGGGGAAGCAAAATGAAGGTCCAACATGACTGGATAGGCTATGAGGTTCACAGCAAATATAGCAATGACAGATTTTCATCAGGGTACATGCAAACTCTTCCACAAAGGGTAGCAGTGAGGTAGCTTTGTTCCTTTGTCAATCAAGCAAACCTGAATGTTTTTAAAGGATGTCATCAATGGAAAGAAAAGATAGGCCAAGAGAGCAAGAAGGCAGGGATGGTTGGAAACATGGAGGTCAGTGGAAAAGGTGCTGTAATTGCCTTTAAACTCTTTTAGGTCTGTTACAGAAGGATTGGTTTGGGGGTTGGTTGTTCAGTGGTTGTTTTATGCAGTTTCCAAGGCCAGAACTAAGATCAAAACATGAATGCCATCAGGAGATGTATTTGACAATGTATAAAAAGTACCCCTTGGAAGGAAGAGTGCTGGTCAAGGATAAAAAAACTTTTAGAACCTAGGCCAAAGTAGGCCAGAGGCAACGAACTGCACCTTGGGCTGAAACAGGCCTGAGGCAACAAATTCTACAAGAGTGGGACTGAATCAGCTACCTAGGCCAGAGTGAGCAAGCTCCATGGTTGCGGGAGTGGATCCAGCTCAGGGACAATGGCAGACAAGAATTGAGCCAGTGACCTGGGCCAGAGCAGACCTGAGACAGGGAACTTAACAGGAGCAGGTACAGGGGAGCAACCGCTGAATGAGTGAGACAGAGACTGCTGAGGGCCTGGATGTAAATCTGAAACATTCAAGGGAGTAGACCTAAACCAGGACCCCTGTGGGTCTGGGTGTGAGTCTAGGACTTCCGAGGAACTAGGCCTGAGCCAAGTCCCCTGCAGGTCTGGGCATGAATCTGGGACCTCCGAGAAAGTAGGCAGGAACCAGTGATCTCTGTGGGTCCAGGCATGAGTCTGGGACCTCAGAGGAAGTAGGCTTGAGGCAGATCCTCTGCAGGTCTGGGTGCACCACAGCCTGGGAACTCTGAGGGAGTAGACCTGAGTCAGAGAGCTTTGTAAGACCAACTCTAAGCCAGGGACCTCTGCAGGAATGGATCCAGACCAGGATTTACAAAAACAGGTCAAAGCTGAAAACCTAAGCTAGAGGAGGACTAAGACAGCAAACTCCAAGGGAGTAGAACAAAGCCCAGGAGTGCTGAGTGACCTCCAGGAACACGGAGTGATCAAAGGGGTAACTAGAACTGTGGCATTGACTGTATGACAAGGAACAACCATCTGAGCCTTGTATTCACTGGCACCTAGAAGATTAATCAACAGAATCACTGACAGCCCCAACCACACCTATTAGAGGAAAAGATGAGTAGAAAAGGTAAGAACACATACAACACCACAAAGAGCAACACGTTACCAGTAAAACCTAAAGACCCTACAACAGTAAGACTTGAACAACCAAATATAGATGAAGCAGAAGAAAATGACATAAAAAATAACTTCAGGAGAATGTTTGAAACTATTAAAGAGGAAATGAGAAATTCACTGAAAGAAATGGATAAAAGACAAACAAAAAAATTGGAAGACATCAGGAAATCCCTTAAAGAAAGCCAAGAAAAAGCAATCAAACATATGAAAGAAACTATTCAAGAGTTGAAAAGATGAAATAGAGATGATAAAGAAAACACAAGCTGAGGGAATTATAGAAACAGAAATTATGAGAAAATGATCAGGAACCACAAATGCAAGCATGAACAGCAGAATGCAAGAGTTGGAAGAGAGAATCTCAAGCACTGAAGACACAATAAAGAAAATAGACTCGTCAGTCAAAGAAAACATTAAATCTAACAAAGGCTTAACACAAAATATTCAGAAAATATGGGATACCATGAAAAGGCCAAACCTAAGAATAATAGGTATAGAAGTTCAACTCAAAAGCACAGAAAATGTATTTAACAAAATTGTAGAAGAAAACATTCCCAAACTAAAGAAAGATATGCCTATGAAGATACAAGAAATTTACAGAACACCAAGTAGACTGGATCAAAAAAAAAAGTCCCCTTGCCACATAGTAATCAAAACACTAAACATACAGAGTAAAGAAAGAATAGTAAGAGTTGCAAAGGAAAAAGGCCAAGTAACATATAAAGGCAGGCCTATCAGAATTAGAATTACACCTGACTTTTCATTGGAGACATGAAAGCCAGAAGGTCATGGTCAAGTAGTTGGCAGACATTAAGAGACCACAGATGCCAGCCCAGACTACTATACCCAGCAAAACTTCCAATCACCATAGACGGACAAAACAAGATATTCCATGACAAAACCAGATTTAACCAATACCTAGACACAAACCCAGCTCTACACAAAGTACTAGAAAGAAAACTCCAACCCAAGGAAGTTGACTACATCAACAAAAACACGGACAACGGATGGTCTCATAGCAGCAAAGCCCAAAGAAGGGAAAAATGCATAAATTAACATCACCAACAATGATAACTAAATTAACAGGATATAGCAACTACTGGTTATTAATATCCCTTAATGTAAATGGACTAAGTTCACCTATAAAGAGACAGGCTAACAGACTGGATACAAAAACACAATCCATCTTTCTTCTGCATACAGGAAACACACCTCAACCTTAAAGAAAGACATCATCTCAGAGTAAAGGGTTCTGAAAAATATTCCAATCAAATGGACCTAAGAAACAACTTGGTTATTTTGTTAATATCTAACAAAATAGACTTTAAACAAAAATCAGTCAAAAGAGACAAAGAAAGACATTTCATATTATTCACATGAAAAATCCCATCAAGAAGAAATCTCAATACTGAATATCTATGCCCCAAATACAAGGGCACCCTCATATGTAAAAGAAACATCACTGAAGCTTAAATTATACATTAAACCCCAACACTAATAGTAGGAGACTTCAACATTCCACTCTCACCACTGGACAGGTCAGTCAGACCAAAAATGAACAGAGAAATAAGGGAACTAATGGATGTTATGACTCAAATAAACTTCCTAAGGACCCAGTAATACCACTTTTTGGGTATATATCCAAAGGATGCTTAGTTGTACCACAAGGGCATGTGCTCAACTATGTTCATAGCAGCACTGTTTGTTGTAGCCAGAATCTGGAAACAACTTATATGCTCTTCGACTGAAGAATGGATAAGAAAAATGTGGTACATTTATACACTGCAGTACTACACAGCAGAAAAAAAAAATGATGACATCTTAAATGTTGCAGACAAATGGATGGAGTTAGAAAACATCATTATGAGTAAGGTAACCCAGACCCAGAAAGACAATTATCACATGTACTCACTCATAAGTAGTTTTTA
>NC_022009.1:52789246-52858445 GCF_000317375.1 Microtus ochrogaster
GAAATTTACGCTTTGTTAGTATTGTGGGAAACTCATAACAAAAGAGTCCGTTGGCATCAGTTAACTGCAACTTGCATTTATTTTCAGATGAGTGTCTGGTATCTGTGAGACAGCATGAAGGTAATGGAAAGAGGAAGTGAAGTTAAACCTACTTAGGTTCCTGTCTTTCCTTAGTCTTTCACTAGTTAGATAAATTTGGGCAAACCTCTTACACTTGATGAGTCTCAGTTACTCAGCAGACAAGACTGAGGTGATGATTGCAATCTGACACATTGTTTAAATCTTTATTTTTTGTTTTTTGTTTTTTTTATTGAGCTATATATTTTTCTCATCTCCCCTCCCTTTCTCCCCCGACCTATTCTGCCCTCTTCAATGATCCCTGCACTCCCAATTTACTCAGGAGTTCTTGTCTTTTTCCACTTCCCATGTAGATTAGACCCATGTATGTCTCTCTTAGGATCCTCTCTGTTGTCTAGGTTCTCTGGGATTATGAATTGTAGGCTGTTTTTTTTTTTTGTTTGTTTGTTTTTTGTTTTTTTGCTTTATATCTAAAAACCACTTATGAGTGAGTAGTATAGGAGGTCCTTCTGTATTTGTGTTGCTTTCATTGGTTATTAAAGAAAACTGCCTTGGCCTAGTTGATAGGGTGAAACTCAAGTAGGTGGGGAAGACAGAACAGAATTTGGGGAGGAAGAAAGCAGAGACAGGCAGATGCCACAATTCTCCTGCCCGAGGCGGACGCTGGTTAGACTCATGCCAGTAAGCCACAGTCAAGTGGCAATACAGATTATTAGAAATGGTTAAATCAAGATGTGAGAGTTTGCCAATAAGAGGCTAGTGATAATGGGCCAGGCAGTGTTTAAATGAATACAGTTTTTGTGTGATTATTTTGGGTGTAAGCTAGCAGGGCAGCTGGGACAAAATGCAGGCTCCTCTCCCTCAACAAGTGAGTACATATTATATTTGTATTTCAGGGTCTGGTTACCTCACTCAATATGATACCTGTCCAGTGGTGGGAGTAGGGAATTGAAGCCTCCCACTTTTCGTGTGTGGGGTTTAATGTGTGATTTAAGCTTTAGTAGTGTTTCTTTTACAAATAAGGGTGCCCCTGTATTTGGGGCATAAATGTTCAGTATTAATATTTCCTCTTGATGGATTTTTCCTGTAGCTAATATAAAATGTCCTACTTTATCTTTTTTGATTATTCATTTTGAAGTATATTTTATTAAATATTAGGATAGCTACACCAGGTTGTTTCTTAGGTCCATTTGATTGGGAAATTTTTTTCCAACCCTTTACTCTGAGATGATGTCTTTCTTTGAGGTTAAGTTGTGTTTCTTGTATGAAGAAGAAGGATGGATTCTGTTTTTGTACTCAATCTGTTAGCTTGTGTCTTTTTATAGGTGAGTTGAGTTCATTTATATTAAGGGATATTAATGAGCAGTGATTGCTAGTTCCTGGTATTTTAATTTTTATTGTTGGTAATGTTATTGTGTGTGTTTTCCCCCTTGGAATTTGCTGCTGTGAGACATCTATTGTTTGTGTTTTTGTGGAAATAGCTAACTTCCTTGGGTTGGAGTTTTCCTACTAGTACTTTGTGTAGGCCTAGGTTTGTGGCTAGATATTGGTTAAATCCGGTTCTGTCATGGAATATGTTGTTTTGTCCTTCTATGGTGATTGAAAGTTTTGCTGGGTATAGTAGTCTGGGCTGGCATCTGTGGTCTCTTCATGTCTTCATAACAGTTGACCAGGACCTTCTGACTTTCATTGTTTCCATTGAGAAGTCAGGTGTAAGTCTGATAGGTCTGCCTTTATATATTACTTGGCCTTTTTTCTTTGCAGCTCTTAATATTCTTTCTTTATACTGTATGTTTTGTGTTTTAATTATTATGTGGCAAGCAGACTTTTTTTATCTTGTCTATTTTGTGTTCTCTAAGTTTCTTGTATATGCATATCTTTGGTTGGGAAAGTTTTCTTCTTTGATTTTGTTGAGTATATTTTCTGTGCTTTTCAGTTTTTCTTCTCCTTCTTCTATCCCTATTATTTTTAGGTTTGGTTTTTTTTTTATGGTGTCCCATATTTCCTGGATATTTTATGCTAAGCTTCTGTTAGATTTAGTGTTTTCTTTGCCTGATTAATCTAATTCCTCTATTGTATCTTCAACACTTAGGATTCTTTCTTCCATCTCTTGTATTCTGCTGTTTATGCTTACACGTGTGGTTCCTAATCATTTTTCCATATTTTCCGTTTCCAGAATTTCCTCAGTTTGTGTTTTATTGTTTCTCTTTCTGTTCTCAAGTCTTCTTTAAATATTTCTTTCACCTATTTGATTGCTTTTTCTTGGTTTTCTTTAAGTGATTTGTTGATTTCTTCCAATTTTTTGTTTGTTTTTTTCCCCTTTGTTTGAGAGAATCTTTCATTTCCTTTTTAATGGCCTCAAACATTCTCCTAAAGTTATTTTTTGGGTAATTTTCTTCTGGGTCACCTATATTGGGGTGTTCATGTCTTGCTGTTGTAGAGTCACTAGTTTTTGTTGGTGTCGTGTTGCTCTTTGTAGTGTTGTATTCTTACCTTGTCTACTCACATTTTCCTCTGATTGGTGCAGTTGGGGTCATTTCTCTAGTGATCACTTTTCTGGGTGCCAGTGGATTCAAGGCTCAGATGGCTGTTCCTTGTGGTAGAGTCGGGGCCATGGTTCCAGTCAGGCTGGAGATCACTCGACATTCCTGGAGGTCCCTCCGTGCTCCTGGAGTTTGCTTTGCACTCCCACAAATCGCTGTGCAATCCCAGAAGTCAGTCAAGCCTGCTCCCACAGAGGTTGCTTGCTTGGGTCTGCTCCTGCGGAGATTGGAGATCGCTGGCTTATCCTTGCTCCGGAGGAGGTTGCTGGCTCAGGCCTGCTGTGGCAGAGTTTGCTGGCTTGGGCTGGCTTGGGCCTGGTCCTGCAGATGTCCCTGGCTTGAGCCTTGTGCTTGTTCCCGCAGAGGTTGCTGGCTCTGGCCTGCTCCCACGGATGTCGCTGGCTTGGGCCCGCCCTGACATATTTTTAGAGGGAATTAAATTAATATGTAAATTACCAATAAGTAAGAATTGTGTAGTTAATTAATTATAGTCAACTTAAGTTAGATGTGAGTAGTCATCAGGAAGGGCTTTTTAAAAGTGCTGTTTGTGGTTTTCATCCGTCATCAGGAAGATAACGAACGACATTGTCCCTCATCCTTCAGTTTAATGTAGAAGCCAAGAAGCTTATGAAATGTCACCAAGCTTCAGTATTCAGGAGATTTGTTGCATGGCTAGCCCTAGCTTGTGAACAGACTGAGCAATCACCATAGCCGAGTTTGTGAACATCAGCATCTTAGTCTCTGTAAACCACTTTTGGGTGGGTTACTTAGTCTAGGGGTTGTAACCCACCCTGCAGTCAGTTATTCCAGGGTCCCGGAGAGGCATTATCTGGAAGATATGGGGGGAAAAAGGAAGAAGGCTAGGCAGATTTGTCGAAGCCTCCGTTTATTAGAGGTGGGGTACAGCTTATATAGGGTAAGGAGTTGGGGGGGGCGCACAGGGGCCTGGACTCTTGCAGCATAGTTCACGTTGGTCACGTGGTCCAGGAGGTTACCTTCGGTCAGGTCACGTACGTCAGGAAGTCACAACTAGGAGTTGACACACATAGTTCTCTAGATAGTTTGGAATGTGGGTAGGGTTCCGCTAACAGATAGCTCTCCATTAACAGCCAATTTGGGTGTGGGGTAGGCTCTGTCAATAGAACAATTCTTAACACAATTATGGGTGTGGGGTTCTCTGCAGACTCCCCAGGGTGATGGTTCCTGCAATAATCCTAGGAGGAAATTGGCTCCTGACAATTCTCCATTTGCTCTTGCCAAGTTTAGAATTAGACTAAAAGACTGAAGTATTTGTGATCATTTACTTTACAGGAAGCGGGCAGCAAAGGCCATCTGTACATTGACGGGTCACAGTATGCATGAAGTAGTAGGTTAGTGGAAAGCCCTGAGCATCACACAGCTGTACAACATCATTCACCTGGAGCACTTGGGCTATTCCGAGTAGAGGCCTCTGTCTGGTGGCAAAATCAACCAAGAAATGTTAAATGTATAGAATCACAGACCTACGTGTGGGTTTTAACAAGATTTCCAGGCCATTAATTAATGCAGAGTCAAGTTTGATCCAGTCAAGTGCCAAACTAAATTGCAATGTATAACAACTTTCTTCTGATGCCATGCATTTCTGAAGATCTGCTTTAGGCCCTTTGAGGACATTTCCCTTTATGCAGAGACAGAAGTAACTTTTGATGGACAATTGCCTGCTGCTCCTTAGGAGAAGGCTCAGTTATCTGATTCTCAGTGCTTTATAGTCACTGGGTTATGGGATAGTGTTTGATTGAAAGTGAGACCCTAGCACACCTAACACACCTATATCCAAGAAGTCTAAGATGAATGATTGGAATTGTCACCCCAGCCACTGGCCTGGCAGTTGCATTGGTCCAGACTCCAACTCCTAGCCTGCCAAGCACTGAGCCCACACTGGGGAGGTCAGGACCTCCCCACAGGAAAGAAGGAACATGTGGTTTGGGGTTTGTGTGGGCCCCTCTCCCTGCCATGCTGTCTCAGTACCCCCGACTCCCAGTGCTGTATTTATTAAACATGGGCATTTTAATCTGGTCTAATCTGGTTTGATTGGAGTTTTTTGCACTGGCAGAATGTTTTTCAAGATTAAGCCAACAGATAGTTCAAACTTAAGGTGGCCAGTCATACCTGGCAGAAGATTCAGGCATCTATCTTTCTGATCCCCTTATTTCCTTATAAGATATAGAAAAGGAAAGGTGGGAACAGAGGTTGATTTCCTACCCCAAAGGGATTCACTTCGGTCTTTCTAAATCTCCCTCTCTCCCTTCACCCTCCCTCTTTTCCTTCTTTCTCCTCCTGGCTTCCTCTCACTGTTACCTGGAACCCAGGGGGACAGTTCATTGGGAATGACTCCTGGGCAGCCGTAAGCAATAGAATTAAGAAGTATTGAGGTACAGCCCCTTCGTGTTTTCTAACATTGCTACTATTTGGATCAACATTTCCAGACCTTGGCTGCGGTCCTGGGAAATCAGGAAAGAAGAGAAAACTATTTGGCCTTTGTTACTTTTAAATTCGTCTTAAAAAATAATTGAGTGAGTTTTCCATGTATTTCAGCACAGTTTCCCAGAGATGAGGCAGGCATTTGAGACGGCTTCTTTTGTTTAGAACAACCCTTCCATACTCTATGCAGTGAGTATATGTATTGACTATGCATGTTGTAGCAACAAGTATTCATTTGGCATGTAGCAGTACTAATATATATTGATGCACTTCATCCTCCCAACAACCCAGGGATCATGGTTGCGTCCATTTTACAGATGTAGAATCTGAGGCAGTGAGTTTCAGAATTTACAGGGTCATCCAGGTAAAAGTGGCACCTCTGGGACTGGAGGTTAGGAGCAACTTGTTTGAGATCCATGGTAACTTGCTTGTCTCTGAGCCCACAGGAAGGATGCCTGGTTTGAGTGTTCTTCCTCCTCTGGCTCTTATCAACCAAATTGCATTACCGATCCCTACAGAGCTCCTTTGTGCCAGTGAGGGATGGCCTTTAAAGCATGAAAACTGTGTGTGACTTTGGTGAATGGGGTTCCTTGTTTAACAGACCAACCCAATTTCCAGAGTAGTGAAGGAAGCATCTCACTGGCTCGGAAAGGCTCTCCATGGCATGCATACTTATGATAAAAAACAAACCATTCAGACGAAATGAGATAACCTGGTTAATCCAATCGCACAGAGACAGTTACCATTTTTCAGAGGTATGTTATCTAAAGGGTAAGATTTTTCAAAATGGGACCAATTAAACTCATTTCCTTGTTTGGGCTGAAGCAAGTACACTATTTACAAAGCACGTGCACAGATATTTACTCCTTGATTTTACAGCACCCTAAAGATGCTGAAAGGCTTGCCTAAAATAGCACACGAACTAAGAGGCAGCATTGAGGATGCAATCTGGCCCCTGAGGTGAAGAAGCAAGAAGCTCCAGCTCCTTCTCTGTTCTTGGATGATAAAAGTAGGCTGGGCGATGGCATGAGAAAGCACAGCAGACAGTAACTTGGAAATGTCTAGTTACATAGAATTAACAGTCACAAGGAACAAGGGCTTCACCAGGTAGCAGATACTTATCTAACAGTGTCACAGAGTGGGATTCGTTTAGTTCCTCCAACAAACCCAAGAGAAGCATGGTGTAATGCCCATTTGTGGATGATGAGATGGATGCAGTTCAGTAATTTACCCTGACTCACCCTCCCAGCAAGTGGCAGACCTCAGATTCGAACTTAAACATCTGATTCCAGGGCTGCTCTCTTATCCTTGAAGGTCTCCCGTTTCTGCTGAAGAAATTATTTCCAACTGTTTGACAGAGAAGCCATCAATCAGCCAGGAAAGAGCAAGAGGATGCAATACCCTGTTGTGAGAAGAACTATTACCACAGTACTCTCATGTTAAGAGATTGTTTGGAAGACAACAAGACTAGGCGCTGTGTTCCACTGGGGACATCAGCAAAAAATAAGTTAAAGTCAGCTTTAAAGATGTAATGTTTAGGGCTGGAGAGGTGGCTCAGAGGTTAAGAACACTCACTGCTCTTCCAGAGGTCCTTAGTTCAATTCCCAACAACCACATGGTGGCTCACAATCATCTGTAATGAGATCTGGCGCCCTCTTCTGGAGTGCAGGCATGCATGGAGGTAGAATGTTGTATACATACATACTAAATAAATAATTAAACCTTCTTTAAAAAGATGTAATCTTTAATGTAGTGGTCCTTTATTGTTTCAAGATTCATTCCTGGGAAGCGTCTGCCTCTGTTTTTTAACTTCAGAAGGAAATGAAATATGTTTCCTCTTGAAATTAAATAAGAGGGCTAGGAATGTATCTCAATTCACAGAGTTTGCTGAGTGTCAATGAAGCTCTGAGTTTTATTCCAGACCTACACAAATCCAAGTAGGCATGGTAATACAGACTCGTAATCTTAGCGCTCTGGAAGTAGAGGTGGAATGATCAGAAGTTCAAAGTCATCCTTGGCTATACCCTGAGATCAAAGCCAGCTTGTGTGACATGAAACACTAATCCTCACTGAAGATCTATTTCTCTTTTTATAAATTCTATCATCTTGTATGATCTAAATACCTTCTCTATGTCAAGTTTTCTATCAAGTGATTCGGGGGCTCCAGAGACAAATAAAACCTTCACAACTACTCCTAGGAGACAGGAGAGGCAATAAGACAACATCTCCAAAATTATAAAGAGTTCAATGCAAGAATTGAGAGCTATAACTAATTATTAAATGAATTCCATAGTCGATAACTGCTGGAAGTTCAAGACAAAAGGTGATGCCCCTCAGACAATTGCAAAGGGAAACTTTGTCGTGGAGAAGTTTGTGGAGACAGAAAAATGCAGGGCCTTTTCCTCCTTGTCTGACGTCAGAGAGTTTGGAGGTTGACAAGCATAGTTGCACGTCCCAACTCAGGATGTGACTGCTTGCTTCTTTTGAAATTAAGATAGCTCATTCTAGTAAGCCCCTGCCATCCTGACAGGTGGTCAGGATATGCAAATGTACCTCTGCTTCTTCTTTTGTAACTATGAGGTCACCTGTGGGAAGGCATACAGGATCTAGAGCACCTAGACTATAGAATGCTAATGATTCTCCCAGGATGATAAAGTGATTGACTGTGTGAGTTATCCTTCATATCATGTTAATAAAATCTTCTGTCACTTTCTCTTCCCCCTCCCCCGTTTAGGTTGGGTATACAAGCTGTGGAAAAATAACCGGAGGTGAATTTCAGGATTTCAGTAACTGGAATGCACTCGCGATACTTTCTATGTTTTCTGTCTTATTATTTTTTTGCGTCTTCATATTTTTTGCTTAAATTTCTTCAATTCCCATGCCCCTACTCTGGTAAGAAGTATTTTTGTCGAGGCCGATCCTCAACATATGGTACCAAAACGTGGCACTGACTAGTGAACCCTGAAATACAGTGTCCAGGCATACAAGAAAATATGGAGTAACCCCATGAGAAAACTACACCGCAGGTTGAGAGCTGAGGAATGTGTGCTCAAAAATAAATACAGATAACCAAAAGGAAAGACAAAGGCAGGAAAAATCTGGAGTAAAACTGTAAATGGTTGTATATATAGGGCAAAAAATAGCATTCAACTATCAGTACAGTTGCTTGGATGTACTTTGATAGCTAGAGGAGCTGAAGTGGAGCAGAAACAAAGGCAGGTATATTTAGAGTTCGTAAATAGTTTATTTCCTTCCCTGTGTGAATCCACCACCTTCTGGCTGCTCCTGGTCTCGGGGAGGCCAAAGTAAGGCCCGCCCCTGCCAGCGGCAGGGCTATGGTCACTGAGCCGCAGCCTCTAAGGCTACTGGACTGGTGTGAAGAGTAAAGGGAATGCGGCGTTTGGCGTAGCAAGGGCCTGAGTTACCGCTGAGGTTGTGGCAGTCCATGCACAGGTGCTGTAGCCAGCTGAGTCTGACCCGCACTGTGCGGTGGAGCCAGAAGAGGCAGAAGACAGGAGAGTAGCCTATATGATTAATTCTATGACTTTTAACAGAGGAGAAGACTCAGGAATTCTCCAAATTTTCTGATTACAAGATTTACAAGAAATAAGCAAAGATAGTAAGAATTGGCATGGCTATGCCCGCCTAGGCTTATGGTCTCACCCTGCAGTCTCAGAGCCACTACAACGGCGGACACCTGAAAGCGTGTAAATGTATCAGCCACCTCTAACAGTGGCCTCTGAGGAGAGCGTTAAATGTAAAAAGCATAGCCTGGGCCCAGGCCCAACAGGCAATGAGGGACAGGCACCTCCTGGTCCCTAGTACCCAGGCACGACAGTCAAGCGGCAGAAGAAGCATGGCTTGTGCCCCGCCTTGTGGCCCAGCTTCATCTAGGAGCCTAGCTTGACCAGACAGCCAAGATGCAGAAAAAGTAGCCTCAGGGAAATGCAGCTTCAGGCCAGTCAAGTGTCTGCGGGAATGTAAACACTCGGGTTAAATATGCTTTCTTTGTGCCATTTTGCATCTTTTGCTTCTTTGTCAAAAATCAGGTGTTTGAAGGTGTGTGGCTTAATATCTGGGTCTTCAATTGGCTTCCATTGGTCCTCCTGTCTGTTCTTACGCCAATACCAGTCTATTTCCAGTACTGTAGCGCTGTAGTAGAGTTTAAAGTCAGGGATTGTGATGCCTCCAGAAAGTCCTTTATTGTACAGGATTATTTTGGCTATCCTGGGTTTTTTGTTTTTTTATATGAAGTTGAGTATTACACTGTTGAGGTCTGTGAAGAATTTTGCTGGGATTTTGATGAGCGTTGCATTGAATCTGTAGATTGCTTTTGGTAAGATCTCCAGTTTTGCTATGTTAATTCTACCTACCCAAGAGCATGGGAGATGTTTCCATTTTCTGGTATTGTCTTCAATTTCTTTCTTCAAAGATTTAAAGTTCTTGTCATACAGGTCTTCTACTTGCTTGGTTAGAGTTACTCCAAGATATCTTATGTTATTTATGGCTACTGTAAAGGGTGATGTTTCTCTGATTTCCTTCTCAGCCCATTTATCATCTGTGTAAAAGAGGTGCATTTAGGTTGTTTCTAGATTCTGGCTATGACAAATAATTCTGCTTGAACATAGTTGAGCACGTGTCCTTGTGGCACGATTGAGCATCCTTTGGATATGCCCAAAATTGGTATTACTGGGTCTTGAGTCAGGTTGTTTGCTAATTTTCTGAGAAATCACCGTACTGGTATCCTAAGGGGCTGTACCAGTTTGCATTCCCACCAGCAATAGAAGAGTGTTCCCTTTACCCCACATCCTCTTCTACATAAATTGTCATTAGTGTTTTTTTATCTTGGCCATTCCTACAGGTGCAAGAGGAAATCTCAGAGTTATTTTAATTTGCATTTCTCTGATGGCTAAGGATGTTGAACATTTCCTTAGGTGTCTTTCAGCCATTTTAGATTTGTCTGTTGAGAGTTCCCTGTTTAAGTCTGTACCTCATTTTTATTAGATTATTTGTTCTTTTAATGACCAATCTCTTGAGTTCTTTGTATAATTTGAAGATCAATGTGGGGTTGTGAAGATCTTTTCCCATTCTGTTGGCCGATTTTTTGTCTTGGAATGATCATTTTTTTGCTTTACAGAAACTTCTCAGTTTCTACATGTTGACATCCAGTTATGCCAGTACCATTTGTTGAAGATGCTTTCTTTTTTTCCATTTTCCTGTCAGCTAGGCAGACTTGCAATTTGGACTAGAAAGACAGCTTACAAACTTTTAATAAGACGTACAATGGCTAAAGCCTCATCTAAAATATCCTTATGGGAGATCTTGAGCCACTAAGTGAAATTCTTAAAGGGAGCAGTAATCCAAATTCCAGTAGACAGCTTACAGAAGCTGCCAGACAGGTACTCACTGAGGTAGAGTGTGCTATACAGAAACAGCAAATGCATTATATTAATTATCATTATGATAATTATTATATAATTAATATAATACACTATGTTATTATCATATAATTAACAAAATACATTATATTAATTATCACCTTGGCAAAGCATGTATATTACCTACAAAACTTACTCCTACAGCAGTTTTATGGCAAATGGCCTGCTTCTATGGCTGCACCTTCTCGTTTTCACCAGTTAGGTATTAAACCCTTATTTTGAAGCAATAGCCTGCTTAGCACAGAAGAGCAGGATGGAATCTAGGAGATATTTTCGTGGGGAACCAGCTATGATCAATGTTCCTTATACTAAGCAACAAATTGATCGGTTATTTTAATTCTTGGGCAATTGCATTTGCTCAATTTGAAGGCCAGATTAATAATCTTTTCCCAGATGATTGTTGCTGCAATCGCACAGCTATATTCCTTTATTTTCCCTAAAGTTGAAGCAAAAGATCCCTTAAAGGATGTAATACTAAATTTTATAAATGCTTCTTCCAATGGAAGACCTGCATATCTTGTTAATGGCGAAAAGGAATTGTGGGGCATGCCCACAGCTCCTTGAAAACAACTTAAAAGGTTAAAAACAGAAGAATTAAGAATCACCACATAATGTCTTAAGTAATGCACCTTTTATGGATGACCGTGAGCAATCTGCTGGGGACAGATTTGGCATGATGGCTACAAGGCAACCTTTGCTAAAACAAGGTGAAAAAACCCTTGCCCTGGATTATGAAAAAGACCTGACCCTTATTAATTTGGGTTGAGGATGTTTGTGCTGTCTTCACAGGAAGAAAATAAAGCTGGATGAGATGACTGCATGTGCAGCGGAGGATGCCAGTCCTGAAGACATCGCAGCAGCTGATGACGCCATAGGAGAAGCAAAAAGAGGTTCCTGATCTGCGGGACCCAGATTAGGACGCAAGGTCCGGACACTCAGTACCCACACAGCCACTGAGTCTGCTGCTGCTGCTGCTGCTGCCATGATCCTGACAACAGCTTGCTGCAGTTTGAAAAGGCAAATGAGATCATGGCGACAACTGGTGATTTCCAGCCTCTTAATGGACTTGCTATGCAGACTTCCAGACCTAGTGAATCCTGTTTACCTTGGAGCTGGACCAGAAACACAGACTGAACATTTGACTCTTTTATTCTTTGGGACACAGAACTCATTTTGACAGTATGCTATTCAATCTGCTGCTGAAATACAGAACCTGAGAACTGAGACCTAAACTTTCTCCTGGCCGGGGAAGGAGGACTCATTACAAGGAGTGAGTGGTAGCACATCTTCAAATATCAGAAGGGTAGCCTAAGGGTTTTTGATGTTACTCAGAGCCTGGGACAATTACTTAAAAGCAGCAATGTGGTTGGACTCTCACCTATCAAAGAAACCTTTTCTTGTCTTCTGATTAGAACAGATTTAAGAGAATTGTGATATGACAAATTATGTGATTATTGTTAATTTTCACTCTAGAATTATGATATTGACTGTTTAATATTTGTAACTGCTCTAGTTCACAATAATATGTTGAGAAAAGTTTGACATTTCCTATGGGTACTTGGATTTAACATATTGAATAAGAAATTTAGATTTTGATACAGCTAGAAATTGTTACGCAGCACTCTAGACCAACTGAAAAGGGCATTCCTAACCTTGGTGATCCTCCTATCCTTTAATTAGGAGACTGTAGCCATGGAGACATGTTTATTCACACAACAGTATCTAATTGCAGATGAACTCTCTTAACAGGAAATTGTCTCAGAGACACAGAGCCCAAAAGTATTTTTCTCCCTTAATCCTTTGTTTACAGAGGTTGGCAGTCATTGCGGGGTGGGTGGGGAAGTGGTGGTGGGTGGGTGGGTGGGTGTTGATCCTTTTTCTTCCCAGACTCCTAAGACTACAGGTACTGAAGACAGGTAAGTCTGGGAAACGGGAAAGTGTTCACCTAATGCAGACACTATCATGTGTCGTGTTGCAGAAGCACAGGGTTTATAAAATTTAATAAAAAGAGAGGAACTGTGGAGGCTGAAAAATACAGGCCCATTTCCACCTTGTCTGATGGTCAGAGAATTTGGAGGTTGACAAACATAGTTGCCCATACCAACTCAGGATGTGATTGCTTGTTCTTTTGAAATTAAGACAAATCCACGCCATCCTGACTGGTGGTCAGGATATGCAAACGTACTTCTGCTCCTGCTTTTGTAACTATGAGATCACCTGGGGAGGGATGGACTCCAGCATGCACGATCTAGAGCACCTTTGCTACCTAGACAACAGAATGCTAATGATTAGATGTCTCAGAGTGATAAGGTGATTGTGTGAGTTATCCTTTGTATCATGTCAATAAAGTCTTTTGCTACACCCCCCCCCCCATTGACATTGGGTATAAAAGCTATGGAAAAATAACTGTGGGTGAATTTAACTGGAATGTCCTCCTGATACTTCCTATGTTTTCTGTCTTATTATTTGCATATTTGTGGCTGGTCCTTGACAGAGGTTTAAACCTGGTATTGAAGGTTGCTGAACTGTGGTATTGGAGAGCTGCAGGAGAAGGGAAGGCTGTTCCAGGCAGAATAGTATGAGCACTAGTTTAGAGGAAAGGCCATGCTAGAAAAGCACATTTGAGGGGAATAGGAGAGTGGACCCAAAGTCCAACTGCACCGGAGTTATTCCAGTGCTGACCTTGCTTCATCATGACTGCTATGGAAAACATCTGGTGAGGTGCTTCTGCCCACTGTGTCCTGCCTAGAAGTGGGTAACGCCTGACCTTTCTCATCCTCTCCAGGGCTCACTGAACAGAGACGAATGTGAGCACCTTCTTGCCAGTTGTTTACAATGTCCTGTTTCCGATTCCTGAAGGTGTCAACATGGTTAATTTTGATTGTCAACCTGACAGGATTTGGAATCAACCAGAGGACATACCTGTGGGTATCTGTGAGGGTGTTTCCAGTCAGGTTTAACTGAGGAGAAATGAACCTTGGGGAACACAAGTGGTACCCTCCCACAGGCTGGAGTCCTGAGCTGAACGGAAAGGGCTGAATATTAGCGTGTCTCTTACACATACAATAGGAGTAGCTGCCTCAGGTTCTACTGTCTGCAGTGGCTAGACCTCTTCTCACCAAGATTTTCCTTGACATACTGGATTTCACTTCCACCTGTGACCCAAAACAAATCCCTCCCCAAGTTGTTTTTGTTACACCCTTTTGGCCCTCAGCAAGAAAGAGAACTAGTACAGTTTCCTAATGGTCGGTAGTTATTGCCCTAGACATGTATTCGCTCTAAATTCCAGGAAGAGAGAACTTCTGACCTACAATATGGGAGTTGCTACCCACAATTGCAAGGCTGCACCCCGGGACAGAAGTAAAAGCTCCTGAGGATCAGGTTGGCTTCTCCACTAAGACTATCTTGGGAAGAGCAAGAGTTGAGACATGGGGTTAATGAGCTTGCATATTGACTAAGATGCTTAATTTTGCATCTTTTTTCCCACTTCTTCCTGTCCCTTCCCACAGCTTCTAAAAGTACCCCAAATGAAGACTTGGGGTCACTGAGTCCATCTGTTTCCCAACTGTTTCATTGGATCCCCTTTCCCTGCTTTTCACCATTGTCCCTTTAACCTGGTATATTGTGATGGAGTGGCTGAGCCTAACCTGTTGGGGCTGCTAGATCCTGGAGTCTGGCCTCTAATTCTCTTTAGAGAAGGCACTAAATAATAAAGTCCTTCAATACCCTCACAGTCTTCCTTCCCTTCAACAGATGTCACTTGCCTTGGCTTCACTAAACAGTATACTTATTTATAATTGGGTGTGGTAGCACAGGTCTGTAAACATAGGAAGACCTTATCCCAAAATAATAATTACAATAAATGCCTATTGTGGCACATAATTACTGAATATTCTACCCTCTAGTAGCTGGTATCCTTAGGGAGGGAACAAATCCTAAGTTAATGTAAATAAAATTTCATGGCAATGGACAATGTGGTAGTTTTGAATGAGAATGACCCCCATAGGCTCATATATCTTAATACTTGGTTTTCAACTGGTAGACTTTATAGGAAGGATTAGGAGGTGATGTGTCCTTGTTGGAGAAGGTATGCTTCTGAAGATAGACTTTGAAGTTTCATAAGGCCCAATCAGGCTCAGTCCACCCAACTCAACCTGCCTCCCTCCCCAACACCAAATGCAAACTCTCAGCTACTGCCCTAGTCCCATGTCTGCCTGCCATTTTGATCATAGACTAGACTTCTAGTAAACTGTAAGCAAGCCTCCAATTAAATGCTTTCTTTTGGTCATGGTATCTCTTCACAGCAATGGAACAGTAACTAAGATAGAGCATTTATCTATCTATCTATCTATCTATCTATCTATCTATCTATCTATCTATCTATCTATCTATCATCTATCTATCTAAAAGCTGGGATGTAGGCGAGGCAGCATACAATAGAATGGACACAGTAGGAGACCAGGAAGACAATGTTGATAAAGACAAATGAAAGAAGGTTTTTTTCTCTTTTTGCGAGAAAGGTTTTCCAGGCAAATGGACAAGCAGGAACAGAGGCTCTGAAGTGAAGACAAGTCTTGAGAGAGGAGGATAAAGGAAGGCAGTCATGCGACTGAATAGGAAGGACAGTAGTAATGAAGCCAGACAGGTGGGTAGAGCAGATTCTGAAAGCCTTGGTGCAGATATTGAAGCTGCTCAGAGGAAGGTGGGCCGCCAGGGGAGGATTTGAGTGAAGGAGTGTAATACAGTATGAAATGTATTAGTCTTTGTCCCTTGTTCATGTCACAGAACTCTTAAAACCTTTGGCACTTCCTGAGTGACAGGAATGTCTTTTGTTGCCCCTTTTGATCACATTTAGGATTATGCTAATAAGGTGATTTAAGTCTCTGCTTCTGAAAGAGGCCAGTCACTAGAAAGACTGAGTGATCAGAGTATTAGAGGTATAGAGGGATTGGCCTGTAGCAAGCCCTTCCTACTAAACTAGAAAAATGCATGCAGGGGTCCTAGAGATTGAGCTCCAGAAGAACTCAGCAGTGGAGGGCCTCCCTAGCATGAGTGAAACTATAGGTTCAGGATCAGTACCATGAAGAAAAACAGAGTCATGAAGATCAAGATGCCATGACTTTTTGGTGGCTCTGTATCTGAAGGTGTGAGAGAATAACAACTCAGAGAGGACAGGAAGGCTCCAAGTTCCACCCTGAATACTTAACTTTTCATCCATTTGATTATCTGTATCCTATGTAATACCCTCCGGGATAAATCAGGTAGTCCAAGTAGCATTCCAAGTACCTTGTTGCATCCTAGCCAATTATTAGTTAACCAAAGTCAAGACTTACGTACAACCAGTTGGACACATTGGTGACATGTAGTGATATTTCATTTGTATTTTAATGAATAAAGCTTGCCTGAAGGTCAGAACACAAAATAGCCACATGAGTCAGACAAACAGGTCAGGCAGTGTTGGCACACACCTTTAATCCTAGCAGCCACACTAGTTAGCCAGAGAAGCCATGTGGTGGTGGGCATCCCTTTAATCCCAGTTCTAGAGAGGAATATAAGGTGGGATGAGACCAGAACTCACTCTCTTTCAGTCTGAAGATTTCATAGAGGTAAGAGCTCTCTAGTGGCTTGACTGTTTTGCTTTTCTGATCTTCAGGTTGAACCCCAATATCTGACTCTGGGTTTTTACTATTTGTGCTACAGTGACAACCAACTACTCATAATTGGCATGTTGTGAAACAGTCTTATGGAACTGAGACCTCAATATATGAGCTACAAAACTATTTCAAGTTAAATTGTGTTAGAACTGAGTTGAATCATAGCTTAGTCAGTTGATGACCACCAGATAATTTATTTGGTAAACTGGAGAAATTCCCATTGGCCCATAGGTTAAGAAGTGTTCTGCCTGGTATATCAGAGAAGAAGGAAAACACTGCTGTTTAAAAAAAAAATCCCTTTTGAATTAATAATATCAGAAATCTTTTAGTCAGTCTTTGTAGGCTAGTGTAGAGAGCAGACAGCAATGAAGGGAGGCAGGCTCGGAAGCAACCTGCCACGGTTTTGTACACATTCTGCATCTTTCTGGGTTATGCGTCCTGTATGTGCTCCAGGTAAATATCACCTACCACTCAGTGAAGGTCATAGGCCTCTGCCCTACAATACTCACCATCAACCAGGATCTAATGTATAGTTGGATGCTGTCTTAGTTAGGGCTTCTATTTCTGTGACAAGACATCAGGACCATGGCAACCCTTATAAAGAAAAACATTTCATTGGATTGGTGGCTTACAGTAGCAGAGGTTCAGTCCATTATCATCATGGTAGGGGCATGGCAGTGTGCAGGTAGACCCGGTGCTGGCTACAGCTTGATCAGAAGGCAACAGGAAATGGACTGTAGCTCTGGGCATGGTTAGAACTATATGAGGTCTCAAAGCCCATACCCACAGTGACACACTTCCTCCAACAAGCCACACCTCCTGGTAGTGCTATGCCCTGGAGCTCCTGGAGGTCATCTACTCACAGTCACACACCACAGATGCTCTGACCTTGCTGACTTCTCATCTCCTTGCCCACTTTTATCCCAATTATCTTATTGCTAGGCAATCTCATCAACTGGGATTTGATCTACAAATTAAATCATAAAATAACATTCTATTTTACAGTTTCAAACCCCCCTCTTTGCAGCTTTCTTCCTTCTTGATCTGTTCCTCAAGCTTCTGGAAAATTCCAAATTGTTTGCTGATTATAATAAGTCAGGCTTCTTGGGATCATTGTGGTTGCTGCAAACACTCTTCAAGGCTGCAAGCCCATCCTTTTGCTCGTTCCCCCTCTGGCTTTGAAACTGAAGCCCATAGAGCTCCCATCACCCTAACTACCCTTCTCATCTCATCCATTCCCCTTTTCCTGCTAATCCACAGAACGAGGCTAGCTTTCAGCTTCTGCCCTTTCTGGCACCCTTTCTCCACCTGTATGTTTCCCGAGACTCTGACCTCTTCCCTTCAGTGCTTAGATTTGTTTACCTCTCTCTTACCTTAGAAACACACAAACATCCCTGAACACTCTCCCCTCCACAAGTCATTCACCTTGCCTGTCTTCCTTTCCTTTCTGCATGAGTTGCTTTTTTTTCTTTTAACGAAGAGAATCAGTAGAGTGAACACACAGATACACATACGCACACACATGTGCTCACATGTAATGTATTCATGCCCCAGTGAGCGATTATTTGCCAAACATCTGGCTCGTGTGAGTGCTCTGTAAATGGTGTTATCTGCCAGATCCATCACAAGAGTCTTCCTTGGCACTACCATCAGTAGGTGTTTTACCTTCACATCTATGCCACCAGAAGAGTATAGTTGGCATTTGTTATTTCCTATAAAGCTACACAATCATAATTTCATTGTTTAATGTGCATATCCTTATCCACAATTGTGATGACCATTTCCTAAGCTACTTTTTTGGATGTATTCCTAAATATCTGCATTATGTGTGATGTTGTATATATTGATCATTTCAATATTTCTCTACAAATTGTGATTTTCAAGAAATATAATAAAGGCAATTTTACATTGTATTATATAAGTAAGAATTTATTGCATCTACTACTTTGGAAATAACTGCTGCCTATTTAAATAAAACTCACTGCAATGCTTGTTTTCATATGATTGTATAGTCCATGTATTTATGGCATTAGTGGCTGAAAGCCAGTGTGATACTAAAAGTATGATAATTCTCCCCGACTTTGGTGGGTTGTTAGCTAAAGCTGCTTTCAGAATAATGACTCCATTTTCTTCCAGTGAATCTGTAATGTGAACCAGCATCAAGAACTTCTCAAGATCGACTCGATAAACATGATTTCTGATCTACCTCTGAGTCAGTGAATTTCAAGATTAGAATTTGTATGTTGGTTTCTTTCTATGTTGCAGTGATTTGAAAGGGTCTGTAAGTCACAACTGTTGAGCCCCACACCCAGATTTCCTGCTCTGGAATTCTTGGGGTGAGGCCTGAGAAATTACATTTCTAACAGCTTTGAGGTTGGGGTCCACACTTGAAGGTCTACTGCTGTGGTGTATGGTGTATGGTTAACTACCACTTGAGGATATCCATTCCACAGTTCCAAGCTGGCCAGCATCCAGAGAATTCTGTGGGCTTATTAAACATACTGGAGGTCTTCAGATAATCTGTGGAACTCCAAAAATCTCACAAATGCTGTGAAGCTTGGCTACACCCCAATTTTCTTGGAAAGATTAAGAGCCCTAGAGACTGAGCTGACCCCGAAGAGTGAGCTGTGTGGTCAACCCACTGCCTAACTCCTTAGGCAGTTGTTCCAATTGGTTCTGTTTTCTCTTGCTGTCCTCCATGAAATAGTTTTTCTAGCTGAATTCTAGCTCCTTTCCTGTCTCAGGTTCCTTTGTAATAATAGGTCCATTTCAGACACCCTAAGTGTGCAGCCATTTCAGTAATGTCATGAGAGTTATCACGTGCTCTCTGGCTCCTCTCAGAGCTAACGCTCTACCCTCCCAGCAATCTTTCTTTCTTTCTAATACATCAGTGGATAGTTTGCTTTTGTCACCAACAAAGGGACATATTTGACTGGCATGTGTTTGGGAGTCGTGTTTAGAGTTCAAGGATACTCCACCCCAATCAAAATTAATACGCAAATTCTTCCTTAAGAGAATGAAATGTTCGACAGTTCTAGAAAGACGGTGCACTGAGGCCATCATTAGCCACCCTCTCTGCGACATAGTGACTAGTCAACATCCAAAAAGAAATAGTCAGGAGAAGCAAATCACATGGCATCTGGATTAAGCCCGGAGCAACTCCCTTTTATTCTGTTTATAAGAGTCAATAATTTTCTACTTTTCTGTTAGCTGCCTGGGTTTGAGACATGTCTGTATTGTTCCTGAGATTAAGGCTATTCAAAGATGATTTTTTATTTAAAGATTAAGTTATTTTCATATCGCGCAGCCAGACTCTCTTAGTTAGAGCTATCATTGCTGTGATGGAACACCACGACCAAAAACAAATTGGGAAGGAAAGGATTTATTTCGCTTATACTTTTTTTTTAAAAAAAATTATTTTATTTTTATTTTTTTAAAAAGAAAACAAACTATTATTTCATTATACATACCAATTCAAGTTCCCATTCCCTTCCCTCCTCCCATTCCCTATATCTAGGCTGAGCAAGGTATTCATCCAAAGATAATAGGATCCTAAAAAGCCAGTACAAGCAGTAGGAATAAATCCTGGTGTCACTGCCAGTGGCCCCTCAGTCTGCCCCAACCATGCAACTGTCAACCACATTCAAAGGGCCTAGTTTGGACCTATGCTTAGAATGGCAGTTTCTCAGAAAATTGGGAGTCAGTCTACCCCAGGATCCAACAAAACCACTCCTGGGCATATACCCAAAAGATACTCAATCATACTACAAAGATATTTGTTCAACTATGTTCATAGCAGCATTTTTTGTAATAACCAGAACCTGGAAACAACCTAGATGCCCCTTAACCAAAGAATGGATAAAGAAAATGTGCACATTTACACTTAGAGTACTACTCAGCGGTAAAAAACAATGACATCTTGAAATTTGCATGCAAATGGAAGGAACTAGAAGACAACATCCTGAGTGAGGTAATCCAGACCCCCCAAAAATGAATATGGTATGTACCCACTCATAAGTGGATACTAGCTATAAACAAAGGATATTGAACCTATAGTTCATGATCCTAGAGAAGCTAATTAAAAGGTGAACACTAAGAAAAACATATATGGATCCATCTGGAAAGTTGAAATAGACAAGATCACCTGACAAAATTGGCTTACGCTTCTACATCATTGTTCATCACTGAAGGAAGTCAGGACAGGAACTCAAACAGGGCAGGAATCTGGAGGGAGGAGCTGATGCAGAGGCCATGGAAGGGTACTGCTTATTGGTTTTCTCCCCAAGGTTTACTCACCCTCCTTTTTCATAGAACCCAGGATAGCCAGCATGGAGGTGCCCCCACCTACAATGGGGTAGGCTCTCCCCCATCAATCACTAATAAAGAAAATGCTCTGTAGGCCTGCCCACAGCCTGGTCTTATAGAGTTCTTTTCTCAACTGAAGCTCCCTCTTCTTAGATGACTGTGGCTTGTATCAAGGTGGCATAAGCCTAGCCAGCACACAGATTATAAGCATACTCTCCAAATGAAATGTTAGCTACCATATTTTGAGACTTACTTAATTCTTATGTTCATTTTGAAAACCGTTAAATAAATCTGAAGTGAAGCCTGGGGCACAGGCAGGGAGTCTCACCTACTAGTGAGGATGCGGTGGAAGGATCACAAGTTCAAGGTCTGCCTTAACCTCACTAGTGAGAGCCTGTCTCAAAATACAATTTTTTTTTTTTAAAAAGTGAGAATAATGTTCAAATGTAAAGCACTTGCCAAGCATGCATGGGAACCCGGGTTCAATCTTTATCACCACAAGAATACATACACGCAGTCATCTGTAAACAGATGTGTATGCTAAAGGCCTTTTTCTTTTTTCTCATTTTGTTCTATCTGGGCTCTCGGTCTTCTGGAAGATACTGTCCACGTTTAGGTTGACTCTTTCTCTCTTTGCTAGTCATCACTAGAAATGCCACAACTGCACAACCAGCAGTCTGTTTTTCTAATGTTCAATGAATTTCTCAAAATTGACAATCAAAACTGCCTATCAATTTGTCAACTTGGTGCTCACACATATCTCCTTAATAATAGCTAATCTCAAAATAGAGACAACGTTATGGTCACAGTTGAAATGATATCCCAAATACAGAAAATGCAGGATTTTCCCCTCAAAGTTTTAACAGTTTTGGTGTTTCTGGATTTATTGAACAAAAGTTCAAGTCTAAAAGCTCTAAACTACAAGGCAAAGTCTTAGCTAGAAGTGTCTTTTCTTGTCTTTCCTTTCCTCTCCTCTCCTCTCCTCTCCTCTCCTCTCCCCTCCTCTTCTCTTTTCCTGCTAGCAGGGATTGAACCTAGGACCTCATTCATGTTGGCCAAGTGCTCTTCCACTGGACTACATACCCCCCATCCCCTGTGGTTCTAATCTTCTTTAAGACAAAAGAAACTGTTTTTCCAATCCACAATGGTTCAGAGTAAGCATTTCTATTCCAAAGAGGAGGAACAGATGAAACAGGAAGGAAGGAAGAGAACAAAGCAAGACTGAAACCCATCAGGGAGGACATTTAATTCTGTAGCTCTGTAAGCATTACAGCTTTGATAGAAAGGTATCCTGGCGGTCAGAAGCCAAGGGATACCTAGAGCTCGGAAGAGAAAGTTATGCCAGCAGAAGTATTACAGCTCTGTTCTGGCAGGGGATGGTTTCCTCAGCAAAGTGTTACAGTCCTTGCTCAGGGAAAAGTATCCCTAATGCAAGCATAACAACTCTGCTCCAGCAAGGGAAAGCTCCCCCAGCCAAAGTGTCACAGCTCTGCTCTGCTCCTGCTTCACTCTGTTCTGCTCTGGCAAAGAGTGTTACAGCTCTGCTCCAGCAAGGGAAAGCTCCCCCAGCCAAAGTGTTACAGCTCTGCTCCAGCAAGGGAAAGCTCCCCCAGCCAAAGTGTTATAGCTCTGCTCCATTAAGGAAAAGTCTTCCCAAAGGAATATAGCAGCTCTGCTCCACTCCAGTGAGAGCTGAGAGTCCTTAGAGCTCGTCTGTGCTCCTGTGAAAGAAAGTCATCACAACAAACCTCACTCAAGAGACTTTTGGGGATGGAAGAATACAGGAGAGTGGTTTCCTCTGCCAGGATAGAAAAAGGCAGCCCCAAACTGAACAGGCACAAGGCTTATATAGGGTTTCTTAGGGATGGAGCTTTCCAAAGTGAAGATTTTCAGAGTGGGGATTGGTAGGATCTCAAGTCCTGAGCTTGGGACAAGCTCAGAGATTGGTTGGATTTCATGTTCAGGAATTGGTTGGTTTTTATGTTCAGGGATTGGTTAGATTTTAAGTCTTGAGTTGCTCAGGGACAGGGTATATTTCCTTGACTGTGTTCTCAGGAACAGGGTGTTCTTTCACTGGCCCTTTTCACCCTACAAGTTCTGTGCCTAGTATCCAGAGCATATGGAGGTACAATGTGAATTTCCAAGGGCTTGGGAAGGCCTTCATGTGAGACCTGGTCTGTTGTAGCTCGTATAGTCTTACTCTTGGGTGGTCCTGCTCATGCCTACAGTTTTCTTTGGTAAATATTCCATGTTCCTGAAATATATAATTTCTAAGGATCCTCACTGTATCTTCAGCTTCATTCTCCCACATCATATATTCAGTGACTGCTTGGAGGGACTCTGCCCATGCTACTCTGCTCCCAGGAGTTCTTTGAAATCTGGGTGGGAGCCACCAGGACTCCACAACTTCTGCATTTATTATGCAGCCAAACCCAGCATCATATGGGTGATACCAAGGTTTTCTGACACCTCCAGCCAGATCCTCTTGAATCTGGTTTTGGCAGCTTCTGCATAGCTAAATGGCTGAGCATGGTGAAATCCTGGCCAAATAGCTCCCTTAGACATTCCTTTATAACAGCAGGATGACACAGTAAAAGTCTTTTCAAAGAAAAGTAATTCACACTTTTATTTTCTTCTGCCTCTGATGACCGGCATCTTGATGACTCCAGAGATGAGCTAAAGACATCTTTTTTTTTTTATTATTATCTCAATACAAAATACTTTGCTTCTTTCAATGGCTCTGCGCTAATCTGAAATCTCAGCTTCCTTAGCCTCAACTTTTTATGAACTTTTCTGCCTAAACCATAAGTTTTTTAAGTATTCCTCTCCTGTTCTGCTTTTTGCTGCTAATTCGCACTGTAAATCTGACTAAAGGGGCCAACAGTACCTGTGCAACTTCCTGAACATTAGACTTCTCTCGAAATTCACTTTACAATGTGAACTAGTCCATCACTTTCAAAGTCAGACTCCCACAAGATTTCAGGACATTAGTATAATGCATATATGGGGTTTTTTTTTGCCCTAAGGTAGTAAGCTTGTCTTATAGTTGAACTCCTGTTAAAGTCCCCATTTCCAACTGAAACATCATGGAAGGTCTTTACTGTCCAAATTCCTATCAATGTTCTGATCTTCTAAAATCTTTCTTTACATCATTCTTAGACTTTTCTTGTTTGTATCTCCAAAAATCCCCCAAATTCATTTCAAAAGGCTTCCACCATGTGGTGATAAATAGTCAAAACCATGTCCCTCTTTCCTTCGTTCCTGCTCTCTCTGTTAACCAGGCTTTGTTACAGTGATAAATACTTGACAGAGCAGGTTGAAGAAGGAAAACACCATTTTGTTTCTGATTATCAGAGGTATAGCCCACTACCAGCTGGCTTCATTGCTTTTAGGGCTGTGACATGGCAGATGTGTTGAGGAGGAACAGTACAGACTTAGGAGCTGCCTATCTCACAGCAGCCAGCAAGTTAAGAGGAGAGATATCCAGGCTTCCCTTTCTGTTCTTGTTCCTCACAGCCCCACATGCTCACCGATAGTGTCTACCACATTCACAGTTGGTCTGACTCCTTCAGCTGCTGTAATCATGCCAGTCTTCTCAAAGAAGTGTGCCTTACAGTCCTGGGACCACTTCTCAATATAACTAAGTGGACAGTCTCTTCATGAACTATTTAGATTTTTTTTTTTACTTTTAATTATTAACCAGGTGTAGTGACATCTATTTGTAATCCCAGAAGTTGGGCGAAGTAATTTTTGAGGGTGTTCAAGGCGACCTTTCAGGAGGCCGTAGTCCATGAAATCATATTCATTTGGAAAAACCCCACAGGTTCTCATCTTCTGTGAAAACAAAAGAAGAAACTCTTTTCTAAAGCAAATATCCTTAGACCCAAATTTGGAAGTCATGATACCTTTAGAACATATATGCTGGTTTAGCTTGGTAGCCTGAAGGTGAAGGTGTAAGTCAAAAACAATCCCACACCAGTTTAGAATTATGATTAATAGAATGGTTATTTATTTAAAGGGGAAAAAACTTACAGATCACCGTCCCAGACAACAGCCCTCTGTGCAATCAGGAAGGGAGTCTAGTCTCCAGAAGCGGAGCAGGAAGTAAGAGAGAGCGAGAAGGGAAGTGGCCGCTTTTTTAAAGGGAGAGAGACCATGCCTCAGTGGGCTGGTATCTCAGCGGCTATTGGCTGGAGGAGTGGAAGGATCTCCCGCAACAAGTAGCTAATACAATGAAATGTCTCTCTGTACTTAGCTCCTTGATGGCTAAAAAATTCAAAGAAAACACAATATGCATAATCCAGACTCTCTGTGAATTTTCCATTTTTACATGACTTTTTTTACTCTCTTTAATCTATGACTATCTGTACTCTGTTTCTTTAAAGACTCTGCCCTTTTTTAAAGGATTAACTTTATTTTATGACTCTCTATACTCTTTTTCTTCTCTCTCCCAGGCCTAGGTACATTTATCCAACACTGTGAACCATTTAGAGGTCTTTTATGTCTGATTCTGCCCTATTATGAATCTGTAATTCTTTACTGTCCAGGTGCACTTCTTAAAATGCTAAACGCTTCTTAAAAACTTAAGTTGCACCATTAGTAGGGGCAATATGGTATCACCTGTTTGCCTGCCCAGTCTATAACTTAAGCTGTGCTATTATTATGATAAATATGGTAGTTCCTGCTCATGATTGGCACAATTCAGCATGGCAGAGCCTCTGTGCCTCTGAGCCGCATGCATTGCCCCATTTTCAGGCACACTGCGAGTCCATGTTTTCAGCAAGCAAGCTGTAGCACTTTACGCACAAACCCCATCCAAATCAAATGCTCTGTTTCCCATAAGAGACAGATGTTGCGCTAGCAGCATAGCCCAGAAAGCCAGCATTTTAAAACCGCCATTTTTTCCTGCTACGGCTGCTGAGTCAGGATCTCTCCTAAGGGAGTTGCAGCAGGCTGCCAGCAAACAGCAAAAAGCTGTGTTAAACCTCTATCTATCTATCTATCTATCTATCTATCTATCTATCTATCTATCTATCTATCTATCTATCTATCTATTCTATGTAATGTAAGTCTAGGATTTTTTTTTAAGCTCTCTCAGGTTTTTTGTGGAGTTAGTTGACCATGTTTGAGTGCCAACTGTTTCAAGGAGGGGCTGCTTGTTCATCCTGGCTGCCTGGCTAGCTTAGCCCTGAAACAACCACACAGAAACTGTATTAATTAAATCACTGCTTGGTCCATTAGATCTAGTTTTTTATTGGTTAATTATTGCATCTTAATTTAACCCATTTCTATTAATTTGTGTAGTGCCATGTGGCAGTGGCTTACCAGCTAAAGTTCTAGTATGTCTGATTCTGGTGGCTCCATAGCTTCCCATCAATGATATTTTCATGTGTTTAAGTTTTATATGTGCTGTCAATCCTCAATGCATTTTTAAGTATTTTTTTTTGTATTAGATGTTTATCTTCTAGTGTGATCAAAAATAAGAAAAAAGATCTCATGTGTGATGGCATACATTTGTAATCTCAGCACGCAGGAACTGGGGGGGGGGAGACCCTGAGTCTGAAGCCAACTTGGGCTAGATAGTAATACAAGTTTGAAGACAAGGCATGAGGCTGGAGGAATGGCTCAATGGTTAAGAACCAATAAAACCATAAAGAAATAAAGGACACTTCCAGAGGACCCAGGTTCAATTTTCAGTATCTACATGGCACTACACAACCATTAGAATTCCAATTCTAGGGTATCCGGTGCCCCCTTCTGGCCTCTATGGCCATCAGGCATGCAGGCAAAACACCCATACACATAAAATATTTTTTAAGACAAGACCAAAATATGACTTGTTTACTTTCATATTGTGTCCTTTATTTCTTTATGGTTTTATTGGTCATATTCTTCCTGCCCTAAGTACTTTAGAACATTTCTACTGCTCCATATCTGCTGATAGCAATGCTCTGAAAACACGTTTGTTTTAGGCTCAATGAGAAGGTTTAGCCTATTAAACCCTTGCTGCCAAGGCTGACAACCTGAATTAGATCCCGAGAACCCACATGGTAGAAGGAAAGAGTCTACTCTTGTAAGCTGTCCTCTGGTCTCAGCACACACATGACTCTCCATTCCATAGATAAATAAAAGTAATACAAACTTTAAATACCTTTCTGTGGTATGAGACATTTAATTTGATTTCTGTCTATACCCAGTTCTTAGCACAAAGATTTTTAAAACTTTTGATTTTTTTTTTTTGAGTGACAAAAGTATCTTTGATGTGTTAGTGAGGGGATGTAGGTGGGATCCCTGCAAGGTAGAAACTTGCAGCTCCAGCTACTAAGGGTCAAGAAATGTACCTGAAGACAAGGTGGAGATAAAGCTATACAAAGCCCATTAAGAGGACTGGGAGTGTAGATCTACAGAGCTCAGTTGTTCTGAGCTCTGATACCCAACACAAAATATACAGGGTAAAGTAGTCCATACCTGTAATCCCTTGGAAGTAGAAGCAGGGGGATCAAAGAACTACAAAAATAAATAAATATTTAAAAAAATCCTTAAGAACAATACTTGCTGAGCTTCAAGTTGCTAAAGTGGGCGTGTCAATGACACTAAAGAGGATGAGAAGCCCCATCCACAAACCACTTCCTGTGCTCTGCACACTTTTACCAGCCTGCTGCTCCTGACCCGTGTGAGCTGTGTGCTCTGCAAACTGGATTGTGTAACTGAGGTAGTTCCCCAAGTTCTCTGAGGCACTCCAGCAAATGGGCAAGCCTGGTAAGAGATGGAAGGTGCCCACCTAGGGCCAGCTATCCAAGAAACAGGAAACAAACAACTTGTGCTTTGTGCCTAAGAGGTGGCAGAGTGTAGAGCTTGGCCTTAAATAATGATGTCTGACACCACGTCTGGATAGATGGTGTCGGGATGGAACTGAATTATTGAACTACTAGTTGGTGTGTGGAAAGAAAAGACTGTATCCGTCTAGTGTTAGAAGTTGTCCTGAGAGTTAAGTATAGAGAAAACATAATGTATCTTTCATCTTTATTCTCTTTCTTTGATTTTAAAATTAATTTTCTAGTTTGCATACAAAATGAGTTTTATTGCAATATGCTCATATATATGTATTGTTTATACTGTGTTCTTATTTATTCTGATCACTACCCTTCCCCATTCTCCCCTTCCTTCCCTCTTCAAGAGTCCTTCTTTGCTTTCATGTTACATGTGGATGTATATCTACCTATCTGCTGAAAGTTAGACTCTGTGTGGAAGGAAAAGGTGGTATTTTATCTCCCCGTTACCCTTTCCTGTTCTTCGTTCCTGTTAGACCCCTCCCTTCACAGTCTCCTTCTTTCATGCCATGTATATATAATCTCGATTGCACATATGGGAGAAAACACAGTATTTGTCTGAGTCTGCCATTGGTACAGAGTAATCTCCAATCCTAGCCACTTTCTTAAAGATTACATACTTTCATTGTTCTTTCTGGCTGAATAAAATTCCATTGTGTGGAATACACACACACACACACACACACACACACACACACACACACACACATTCACATGCTGGTGGTCATCTAGATAATTCCACATCTTGACTACTGTGGACAGTTCAGTGATATCATTGATGAACAAGCATCTCTACCACCTCTACTCTTGAAGGAATTTCTGTGCATAGAATCTAGGTAAAAGGTTTCTATTTCAACATCTTAAAGATACACTCTTCTATTCTTTGGTTTTCACAATTTCTGATAAATTCGCTGCAGTTCTTCTTTTGTCCTTTATTTACAATCTATCTTTTTTCCCCTCAATTATTTTATTTATCTTAGTTTTCAGTTACATGAACATGACATGTATAGATAGATGCATTTTGTTTTCTTTCTTTTTCAAAAGCATATGGTTTATTTATTTATGTGTGTATATGTATGTTTATAAGCATTGTGGTTTGAGTGTGGAGGTCAGAGGACAACTTATGGCAGTCACTTTTCTCCTTTCACCATGTTGGTCCAAAGGATTGGAACTGAATCCTTAAACTTGGCATTGAGTACCTTTATCACAGAGCCACCTCCCCAGACTTGTGTTGTGGGTTATTTGTACACTGTGGGAAGATATATTGCTGTGATTGGTTTAATAAAGAGCTGAAAGACCAACAGCTAGGCAGGAGAGGTATAAGTGGGACTTCCAGGCAGAGAGAGGAAGCAGGAGCACATAACTGAGGCATGGAAGAGATACCAGGAGACTCAGAGAGGAAACAGGAGGTGCAGAATGGAAGAGAGGAGACACCAACAAGATATGGAGGGAGTCAGACATACAGAATGAAAGGTAAAAAGCCACGAGAAAAAAGTAGATTAATGGAATTTATGTTATAAGAATTAGTCAGAAACAAGTCTAAGCTATAGGCCGAACTTTCATAATAATAAGTCTCTGTGTTGTTCCTTGTGACTGGCGGTCCTGATGAAAAATCATACTACAGTCTTGTTTTATTTATTTCTGTACTTTATGTTTACTTGGGTTGGGGCTTTCTGAACCTCTCAACTTGGTCTCCAACTGCCTTGGAGAGCAGAGTCAGGTCAGGACTTCATCCGGCTGCAATGATGGCTCTGGCACTATCAACTCGCACTGTGAATGAGCAACACGCCTACAGCCAGATTCTTCCTCTGTCTTTGGTGAGAATCACGTGAAGGTCCATGAAAAAAAAAACAAACAAACCAAAAAAAAAAAAACCTTGACATAGAAATATTGGGATTTTGTCACAAAATGTCACATTTACTCAGAAAGTTAGTGCCCCAGAAATTGAAGAGCCACCAAGCTGACCCAAACCCAAATCATGTTCTTGTCTCTAGAATTCAAGGAATAAAATTCATGGACCACATAGGATAACTTCTAGGGAAAGTTTATCATAGATACATTGATAAGAGTCTAACAAGTAATGGTAGAGGGATGGCGTTTTAAATCAGTCATGGAGTTCAGTCAGGTCTGGAACAAGTCAGGACTCAGAAAGGGGCAAACCCAATAGAACAGCCTGGTGGCTTTAACAACTGCATATGGGATGAGAATTCTAGGAAAGAAAGCACATAGTCCGTGAGAGGGATGGTTGTTCCGCCTATCTCTAGCACGGCTTAGGGTGAACTGTCCTCCGGAGGAGTGTCCCACTAGCCGAGTGATTGACCAGAACAGCGGATTCACTCTTCCTCTGTTTTGGGTAGCTTGGCTTGTTAGGTCTCCACTCGGGCCACAGAAATAGTTTTCTCTAATGTTTCAGACTCCTAATCAAGGGTACTGTAACCAACCTCATGAGAAGAACTGCAGCGCAATTAGGTATGCAATGATTGTCAAGATATTTCGGACAGAAAAGTTATGCATTGAAAACGCAAGGCTCATTTAATAGTTTAGTGAATACCCATTGGAAAGAAGAAATACGTCATACTGGAAAAGCTCCGACTCGGCACAAGCACTTCCCTTCTCGTGAATTTTTTTTTGTCCCCAGCTATCAATTTATATTCTATTCTAATGTTTGGTCACTTCTCAAGTTTTCTGTGAATTCTTCTTTTCTTGTATTTGATTTTTGGTATGGAATTTGGCTACTTTGCTGTGAACTCATTCATACCCCACTCTCACATCTAAATCTGTGTCTCTAATACTCTCTTGCTAGAGACAGTGCTCACTGCAGAGAGAGCCTGAGTCTCTCTTCTTGGAGTTTCCTTTTTCCTTGAAAGGAAACTAATAGCTCGCCTTTAGGTATCGACTTTCTGATGGGGCTGGGTATTTTCTTGTACTGGTTATAAATAATGTTAGATTAATATTTTATACAAATAAGGGCTAATATAACATATTACAGTTGTTTTTAATCTTGCACTGGTAATAACATCTGAGCCTTCATAACTGTATTGGGTAATCATTCTTGCTGTAAAATTAAATGATATAATTTTAATAAAGCAGACTGTCTCCCCCCCATCTTGTGCTGGAGATAAAAATTGGGGCTTTATACAAGCTAAAAAAATGCTCTCCTACTGGACCATCTCTATCTGCAAGAAAAACTACAATGCTGAGAATTTTCTAGCTTTTATTTTATTACACTTAACTTATTTACGTGCTTGCGCATGCATGTGTGTGGGGGCCTATACGGTGTAGAACTGCAGGTCAGAGGACAGCTGATGGAAGTTGGTTCTCTCCTTCCACCATGTAGAGTCTTGGTGACAAGTGTCTTCATCCCCTGAACCATGTCACTGGCCCTTCAGCATTTCGTTGTTATTTTCATGGTAAAGGAGTATGATCTTTCCATCTTCCCACACTCAAAGAAGAACCTAAAATAGAATTATAAGATATATTAGAAAGAAAAGTTATGCATTGCAAATGCAAAACTAATTTAATAATTTAGTAAATAATCATTGGAAGGAAGTTAGTTTTACTTCCCAAGCACTAACTTGGCACCAGTGTTGTTGTGTATTTAATGTTTAATGTCTTTTAAAAGGAAACATAGACCTTTGCAAACTATAATTATTTTTACTTTAAGAATTCTGTAGAGAAGTGTTACTTTTTTGTTTGATTGTTTTTGGTTTTGGTTTTTCGAGACAGGGTTTCTCTGTAACTTTGGAGCCTGTTCTGGAACTAGTTCTTCTAGACCAGGCTGGCCTTGAATGCAAAGAGATCTGCCTTCCAAGTGCTGGGATGAAAGACTTGTGCCACCACTGTCCACAAGAGAAATGTTACTTTATAATATGATTAAAACAACATCCAGTTTCTAATATCCATAATCTGATAGATCTGATAACAGTAGTTAATACATTCTAGTGTGAGATTTTCATATAAATATTATTGAATCACATGTTAATAAAACTTGCCAATATATTCTGTAGCATAACTTTTTTATGAAATCTATTAAGAATAAAAATAGAAAGTTCTTTGTTACTGCTCATATCTACTTATTTTTTACGGGGTCTCCCATATCTTGAGTTGGCCATGAACTCTGCAGGCAACCCAGGATGATCTCCATCTTCTGAGCGCTGGGATTACAAGTGTGTCTCTAGGTCAGTTTGCTGGGGATCAGATTTAGAATTTGTGCATCCAGGGGATTAACTGACTGAGCTACATTCCCGGCTCTTCATGGCTACTTAGAAAGAAGGATTTTATTTTTATTTTATGTGTGTGACATGTGTGCCTGCTATTCACAAAGGCCAGAAAAAAGTGTCAAATCCCATTGAACAGGAGTTGCATCTTCAACAAGGGTGCTGGGAACCACACCAGGGGTCTTTGTAGTAGCATCTTCAACAAGGGTGCTAGGAACCACACCAGGGGTCTTCGCAGTAGCAGCAAGTGCTCTGAATCACTGAGCCATTTCCCAGGGTTCTTTGTAGTAGCATCTTCAACAAGGGTGCTGGGAACCACACTAGGCGTCTTTATAGTGGTGAAAGACCCTACAGACCCCCTCCTCAAAACCCACAGCTAGCATGCTCCCGGGGGAACGTCCTGTTTGCTTAAAAATAAAAAAATTCTCCCGATCAGCAGCCAGCCTGCTCTCGTAAGAACATCCCATGTGCTTGAGAGAGCAGGATGTCTTGAGATAGGGAGACTGCAAGGCAGGATGTCAATAAGATAGCACATCAACAAAGCAGGTTGACTGCAAAACAGGATATCTATAAAGATAGGAATAGGATGACTATTGCCAAACATCCATGCTGAGAGAGGAAACCATTCATGCCCCCCGCCTCATTCCGATAATCACGCTTTTGCTTCTGTAAACTTGCTTTTTGCTGACACCCCGCCTCATTCTGATCGACCGATAACCACGCTTTTGCTTCTGTAAACTTGCTTTTTGCTCTTCCCTATAAAAAGCCCACCCTCCAGTTGGCAGGTGCGCAAGTCCTCCGAAAGACTTTGCTGCCCACAGGTACCTGTGTTTACTCAATAAACCTCTTGCTAATTGCATCCTGTGTCCTGGTCTCGGAGTGTCCTGGTTCTGGGGTCTTCATCGGAGAAAAAGGTCCTCTCTGAGGGTCTTTCAGTGGCAGCAAGTGCTTTGAATCACTGAGCCATTTCCCAGTCTCTTCTGTCTGCATTTCATGAAGCTCTTCTCTCTAGTAAAAGCCATTCTAACACTTTCTATGTGAATGCCCATATTACATATATTTTGCTAATAAAGAAATTGTGTAAATAAACATGCCCTGGCATTACTACATAATTTGTGAAATCTGGCATGTTATTTTTCTCTTTGGTTGTGTAATATAAGCTAATGCAGGTTCTACAGGCAATTTAAACTTACATGCTGTTGAGTGAAAAGAAGTTGTGTAGGTTAGGGGGGCTGGGATTTTGTTTTTAATTTTTTTGTTTGCATAACCTAACTATTGGGACGTTAGCACGCTAATAACATGCCCTGTAAATCTCACAGAGTGTGACTTCTGATGTTTCCAGTGTGTTTAAACACCAAACCCTTCACCATGTTGCACATTTAAAAATGGAATTTAAAATAAGGCAGCGTGTAACAGGATGAGTGTTAGAACTTGGAGATTTTACTTAATAGTAAAATAAGTGTGATCTTTACCTTCATGCAATAATCATATATTTAAAAGAAAACCAGAAAATCATGGCTCAAAATACTGCTAGATTAATCTCCATGAAAATAAAAACAAACTTCTTAAAGATGCCTAGAACACAAAATATAGTAATAAACCTTAATAGGGGAATAGATGGCATGAAATGTAAGTACCATAAAGTTTAATTTAAATATTCAAGACTATTATCAAGCCCTAACTGAAAATGAGCAAAGGCTTCAGACAGATAAATCATATAAGAAAAATGCAAATCACACAAAAGTTTACTAAGAAATTTATTACTGTTACTAGACAAATCATCATTTTTAGAGCATTTAACATCTGCAATTTGCCCAAATTAAAGAACATGCAAATAAAACAAATACAATATTGACACAGTCGTGATCAAGTAAGCTCTTTTGCAAAACATCAAAAGCAATAATTAATAATAGCCACAAACAGGTCTATCTGCTTATTGTATAATGTTAACAATGGGATCTATTTCTAAGAAAATCAACCCCTGGAATAAAAAAAAAGCATGTTCATGAACAAATACAACTTCACTGTTAATCTGTTTATAGAACAAAAATTAGAAACAACCTTAGTTACCATTGTAGGCAATGTAAATTAAATATTGTTATGCTAATCTATGGATGATTATTTTTATGAAACATCTAACCTAGACAGTTTACACTTCCTGAAAACAATGATGGAAATGAGGTTAATTAGGTGTGCTGCAGTGTGCTTACAAAATTTATTGAACTTCACGCTTGCATGGGAAAGATTGCTATGAGATGATTAGCACGAGTGAGCAGGAGCTGCTTTTGGCACTGATGGCTGAGGAGCCTACTGTCCCCACACTGTGACCTAAGTATAGCTTTAATCAAACCATGAAGGGCAGAGGGGGAGCTCAGTGCAAGGTCCTAGGCTTGATCCCTAGCACGGACAAAATATAAAAAACGAATTTAAAAAGTAAAGGTGAAAATCATATCTTTTCTGGCCTAGAGTCCACATTTAATTTATGGATGTTTTTCATATATTTACAAAAGCTACATGTACTTAAATGTAGCTGTTAATATGACAATCAAATAGTGACCCAGGAGACATTTTGAATGAAAGATGGAACGGCGCTAAATCATGAAGCCAGTCAGCATGGAGAGAAATTAGCTGCGTCTCAAGTGGTGGTGAAGAATTCTGTCAGTCTCAGACAACAGTTGAAAATAGCTTTCACAAAAGTAAATCTTAAAGTGCACCTAAAAAATTGTATTTCAGGAGGTGTAACATTGTGTAACAGATCAGAGCAAGCCTGAGTACTCCATCAGTTAGGCAGGAAAGGGATCCACATCTCAGCAGCTCCCCAGTTTAAACCAGTGACCAGATCTGCAGCTGGAACTGCCAGGCAACCCCCTAAGGGAGCAAAGAGCCGGCGCCCCTGAAGGGAGCAAAGAGCCGGTGGGTCCCCCCCCCCTCCAAGGGAGCAAAAGAGCCGGCGCCCCTGAAGGAAGGGAGCAAATCGGGCTCTTTCATTGGATAATCTGCTTTGCAGAGCCATACACTTGCAGAAATACCGGGGTGTAGAGTGTACGAGATGATACGGAGATGACGTTGACTCTGTGGAAGTCTGCTTATGTGGACTAGTTTTAAATCAAACTGATAATTGATCTTTCTCATAAGCATGCTTCACATGCCCATGCGATGACCCCTTGGAGACTATGTGACATGTTGCTGTACTTAATGAATTGGTTTTTATTGTTTAATTGGAAGTGCCTGATTGACACTTGTGATTTAAAGCTGACACGGAATAGGAAATGTAATTAATTAAGTTTAAAGATGGCATTTTAATGCCCACTAACGTTATATTTTAATAAGCGAGGAAGAACTTACTACAACTGCCTTCGTTTGTAAATCTTGACTGGAACTGCAATGTGTTTGTGGCGATATAAAACATCAGACCTACAAATATATAATTTAAAACTAGGGAATTTTTGCAAGTGTGTAAGCATGTTTGCATAAATGTGGGAACATATATGGACAGGTGCATCTGTGCATGTGTGTGAAGGTCAGAAGTGGAAGTCAGCATCTTCCTCTATCACTGCCCATTTTATTTACAGGGCAGGATTCTCACTAAGCCCAGAATTTGCCAATTTAGCTATTCTATCTAGCCAGTGTGCCCTGGGGATCCCTTCTTGGCCTCCCAAGGACCTGGATTATATACAGGTGGGTCACCACACAGCCAAGCTCTTGATGTAAGTTTTTAAATGTCGTTTTATCTTATCTAAGACATTAAACATAATAGTTTATTAGTTAAAATTAATCAGAGAATAAGTAAAAGTGATTATGCTTATTTTTAATAAACCATTTGATTCCTAAATCAGTTACAAAGAATTTAATTTGAATTCAGAAGTTCAGGAAACATTCAGTCTTTCCATTAACTACAGTAAAATGTTACATATTTAGACAGTTCCCAGGGTTTCAGTTTGTATAGAAAGCCCTCGCTGGATATTAAAGATTCATTGAAATGTTATAGCCAATATCCCTGATTGGAAATGACCCAGGACCAACATGTGCCACTCTGGAGAAACCAGCAGATTGTGTTTCCTTTTGAATTTAAGTAGGAGAATTTGTTGTATTTTAAATGTTTATTTAATAAATTTATCATATTTAACATAGAAAATCATTAACAAAATATAAGAAGCAAATATTACCAGCAATTTACCAACAGAACTTCTCCTACCACATTTGTGTTTCAGTTCTCAATCTCTAAATTTAATTCTATGATTTAAAGTGACATGAGTAAATTGACATCCTACTCAATAGTTTCTAATGTTCAAGTCCTCCCTCCCTCCTCCCTCCCTCCCTCCGTCCCTCCCTTACAGACACACACCTTTAATCCCAGTAGCCACACTAGTTTTCATAGAAACTGGGCAGTGCAGGCCTTTAATCCCTGTGGTGCAAACTTTTAATCCCAGTCCTAGAGAGAAATATAAAACAGCTCTCAGACACAGTCTCATTTTGAGATTCCTGGAGGAAAGATCACCATTTTGGACTGAGGTAGAGTTAAGTAAGAGCCAGCAGCTGACTGATTTTGCTTTTCTGACCTTCTGGCAAGCTTTATTTATTGAAATACAAATGAAGTATCACTACAAGTTGTGTGTATATTTTACATATCAATAAAGGAGAGCTATGCACGAGATGGAACTTAGGTCTGACACTGCTAGGATGGTCAAGAGCCTGGGAAAAGCAAATACAATTGTTCTTCCCATGGAAAACAGCAAGGAAATGATAGAAGCAGGAGGAGAGGGAGAGGAAGGAGGGGAAGGAGGAGGAGAGGCCTATGGAGTGCAGTTAGTGAGAACGGGAAATAACAGTTGCTCTCTAGACTCTGTATGTTTACTTTTTGGTGTGTTGCACACATGCTAAGCAGGGGTTCTCCCACAAGCTATATCCTTAGTCCTCAATAGAATGATTCTTAATTTGCCCTCCAGAAACAAGTTATCTTTGTGACTCACAACATATGACAAACACTCACTACCAAAATTGGTATTTTTGATTTCAGTGTTTACTACACATCAGGGTCACTGACAAATTTCTTAATATTCTTTATCCACAAACTCCATACCTTGCAAATGGGGATGGAGTACCTACCTCGCTTGCTCGGGTAATAAATGTTGACAGGTAAGGCACACAGGGCCTGCTTCAAGCACAGCCCCAAAATTTCAAGATTGGCAATGTTTCTACATTTGAAACTTCCAGTACCAGCATGAGTGCAAAGTTCACAGCTGCTTCATGTGCAGGCGCAGGTGAGTCACAGAGGCAGCAAAGGTGTTGCAGAGCTACATCCGTGTGACAGGTATGGTAGTATTAGTGCAGAAGCAACATTTGTGTTCAGATTTGGGCTGATTCATCAGATAGCTCAAAACACACAGGCAATTGTTTCAAAATCTGAAATAGTCAAGTGCATTTCTGGTGCCAACCAATTTGAACAAAGAACACTCTATCTGTGCAGAGATTTTACAATCTCGGCTGGCAGTCCTATGGTATCAGTACTGACTTCTGTTAAGTCTCTCATCAGAGGCTCCTAGCATCTCACACCTACACTGAGTGACATGGACTTCTCTGGCTTTCACAGGGATGGCCAGTGGAGTGGGAAGGCAGTTCAATAGCTATACGAGGAATGTTAAGCCAAATCACAGTAAGAAATTAAAGTTTCCTGGAGGCAAAAGTGGAGCACCCCAAGTCTACAAGGCAGCCTGGAGTACATAAAATGAATCTGTCTCATGTAGAATCAGCACAAACTGCCACCACCACCACCACCATCACCACCACCAACAACACAAGAAACGGTCAGCACACAAGCAGAGACAAGAAGCTCGAGGCGAGAAAGCACCTGAACTCATGTGAGAATATTCATCCTGTTCATTCTCATGCATAGCCAGAGCAGAATGGTTAGAATGGCAGAAATGGGCATTCTGAAAGCCCAGCACACTGAGGACCCCAGTAAGCCCAGTTATAAGGAAGAAGCAGTTGGGGTGTCCCAGTTTTTAATTTTCTACAGTAAACTAGTGGGTTAATTGCTATGAACCAAGAATGCAGCTAGTCAAATTTTGTCAAATTGGAGAACCACACACCAGGTTTAGAACATAAATTAAATGCTCCTAATTGCTCTATAAAAGTATATAATCCTAAACTATGATGCCTAGGCTTTGAGGTTAGAAAAAAAAAAACTTTTCAGTGAATGCTTTCCAGAAAAGCATTTCTCTGCAAGGGATAACTTATCCTCCTAAGAGAAAAATGAGCCTCACCAAAGACCTCATAGAATTGACCAGAGATGACAACCATGTCCATGTAAATATTCTCCTGCTAGTCACAGCCAGCAGCTTTTCTGAGCCCATGCTACCTTCTGCCCCCAGCTGTGCTCAAGACTCCCTGACAAGCTGCTTTTCTTTCTTATTGTGCTGATGCCCAGTGTCAGAGCATTGTGGATTGTGCTGCAAACACCATGTAATTATACGAGCCTCTGTGCTCAAAAGTTCCTTCGCCTATTTCATCACTATACTTTTTTTAACTGGGGAAAGAAACCCAAGATATAAGACATCAGAGGGAAATTGGCACCATGGATATTGAGGAACCAATGACACTATATTAAACTTCAAAATGAAAGAGGGGTCCCGAGGACCAAATTCACTTGCTTCCACTTTCAAAGGTCAACAGGCAACATTCTGTAGACTGCGATGATTTTTCAAGTGGTCTGTAAATACGTCATGTGTTTAGGAGTGAATGCTGTAACCTAATCTTTCTGTTGACTATAAATCCCTAGCCATCACAGCCCTCTGTCTTGTCCCTCAGCACCTACTCAGGGAGGAGGCAGCAATAGGTTTGTAGTTGTCAAAGACTGCTGCTACTTTGTTGTTGTATTTTTTCATCTTTACAAACATCGTAGCACAAATTTTAATGCATGCAGATGAAAATCAATCAAAGGAAATGTAGTTTGGAAAGCAAACATATGCCTTATTCTATCTGACTATCTAGTCTTACCAGGTCCGGCTCTCTCAGTCTGTGTTATGTCGGTAGCAGGATCAATCACTGGAAGAAAAGGAGACTGGTATTAAACATTTAAGCAATCTATTTTGGTTTCAAATGAAATAGTTGAAATTCTCTGGCATCTGAAGTTTGGGAATTTCTAAAATCAGTTATCTTTCCCACAAAGTCATAAAAAGACTTTTAATAAAAATTAAGGATTTTTTTTTAATTTTTAAAAAAGATTTTTAAAAATCTCAGTGGTCTGATAGGGAAAGGGGAATGTGGGTTATAAATACAGAAGGAGGGAGGTGGGTAAGATCAGGTACCTGAAAAAGTCACAAGAAATTACCTATAAAACTATCATACATGCAATTTCATGTGTAATTATACGTATGGACTTTTTGGTTGTTTTAGTTTTGTTTGATTGATTGGTTTTGGTTTTTTGAGACAGAGTTTCGCTGTGTAGCCTTGGTTGTCCTGGAACTCACTCTACAGTCTAGGATGGTTTATACCCAGAGACCTACCTGCCTTTGCTTTCCAGTGCTGGGATTAAAGGAATGTGCCACCACCACCCAGCATACACATGTAGTTTTAATCAACTTTTCACATCTGGGCTGATAGTGCACAACCCCAACACCGCAATAAGAAGTCTTCTTTTGGGGGCTGGAGAGATGGCTCAGAGGTTAAGAGCATTGCCTGCTCTTCCAAAGGTCCTGAGTACAATTCCCAGCAACCACATGGTGGCTCACAACCATCTGTAATGAGGTCTGGTGCCCTCTTCTGGCCTGCAGACATACAGACAGAATATTGTATACATAATAAATAAATAAATATTAAAAAAAGAAGTCTTCTTTTGAGTTGTTGAATAGGGCTAGCCAAGACTCCTCAGACATGCAGCCTGCTGCTATTATCCTTAGTTGGTCTTAGTTGCCCTTCAGAGGTGGAGGGTAACTCCCCATTGCTGAAGACAACATCCACTTCAGACAAGGGGCCCAGAGACCCCTGAGTTGGAACTGACCTGAAAACCCCCTCCCTCAGGACTAGCTTTCGAGTACCAGATGCCACCATGCGCACTGCCAAGGGAAGGAGACCACCAATAGTCTACCCGGATATGATGCCTATGAACTACAACAGCCATCAAGGCACAGCAACACCAAAGGTGCAGTAGTGTCAAGAATACTTTGGCGGTCACCCATAGCTTCTAAGTGGACTTAAGACCCACTCAGTAAGAAGGGAACCATGCCTAGTACTGGAAGCTAGCTAACAGCTAGCTAACAGCCTCTAATTGACTAAACCAGTGCAATCACTTACACCAGTTTGTACATATTTGTCCTTATACCCACAGATAAGTGTTGCTTTCACCCCTCATCAAGGAAATTTCTTTTTGCACAGATGAAGACCACTATAGAAAACCACAGCTAATGGCAGAGCAATGGGACACTTAAAAGAAATCCCACACTAGCTCAGAACTGAGAGCTAGATAGTTATTTATTTAGGGGAAAAACTTACAAATCAGGATTTTCTTCTTGAACGGTGGATGAAGATGGGATTCAAACAACCTGAATGAGCAAACGGAAACCAGGGGGAAGGAGAAAAGGGACAGACTCCTCATCAGTGTCCAGGTATATAGTGTAAGAGGCCATGCCCCAGTAGGCAGGCAATTATAAGCTATAAACCTTCCTACAGCACACACCCAATAAAACTACAAAGTCATGGAGCCCAATCCCAATGGATATAGCTACAAAACACTCCTACACATAAGGCTTAGGGAACATTGAGGAAGAGGGAGCAGAAAGATAATAAGAATCAAAAAAACAGGGAGTTTGTTATAATATTGTCTCTTCTAGTAATAGCAGGGCCTATACCTATAAAATTTCACCAGCATGACTGCCCAAATGTGAGCTGAAACAAGGATGATATCGATGAACATGCCACAGTGGGTAGAGAAAAGCCCATGAGAAAAATCCTACACAAAGAGCTGTCGGCAAGTGAGGGAAACTAGGAGTGGGGGAGATGTCTTCTGGTGACAAATGGTCAGCCTGAAAACATATATAAAAGTAACATTTATGGACTAGACAGGTTACATTTAAGAATACATGTGAATCTACATTTTATATTCATGCAATAACATCTAGTGAAAAAAGTGGTCATTAATTTGAAGGATAGTGGGAAGGAGTAAATGGGAGGGTTTGGAGGTAGAAAAGGGAAGGAAGAAATGTAGTTATATGACAATCTCAAAAAACCTAAAAAATTTAAAATATAAATATTATTCAGTGTCTAAGTTCTAAGTCATACAATATGAGTGACTTTCAAGCTAGCAATATTTAATAATATTGTTTTTTAAAAGATTAGATTATTATTAGCTGGAAAAGATTATTTTTCTTTATTTGAAATTAATAACTTGATTTTCTCATGATGTGGGAGTGTCATATATTAATCTGTTGATTTCATTGGTTAAGTAATAAAGAAACTGCTTGGCTGGCCCTCATAGGTTAAAACTTAGGTAGGTGGAGTAAACAGAACAGAAGGCTGGGAGAAAGAAGCTGAGTCAGGGAGTCGCCATGATTCTCCCACTCCATGCAGATGCAGGTTAAGATCATTCCTGGTAAGCCAGCTCATGGAGTACACAGATTAATAGAAATGGGTTAGATCAATATGTAAGAGCTAGCCAATAGGAAACTGAAACTAATGGGCCAGGCAGTGTTTAAAAGAATACAGTTTCCATGTAATTATTTCAGGGCATAAGCTAGAGCTAGCCTTGTGGGCAGCCGGGTGCTAAGGACACAGCCTCGCCGCTCTTATTTCAACATTCTCAGATCAATAAAAATTATGATCTTTATTGTATTAAAGTTAAAGATGTAGAATTAATGATCCTGTGGATAGTTTACCTTGACCCATCTCAGGTCATCATTATTGGTACAGGAGACTCAAGAAAATAAGGAGCTCTAATCATTAAGCAGTCTTGATGGATTAGTTAGTTGGATTAATGATATTTTCCCAGAATAATGCATATTTAAAAAATATTCTTTTTTTATGTGAAGATTTCTGCCTACCACACAGTTTTAATTACAAGAAATCAGATTTGTTAGGAAAGGTTGAGTTGAGCATTTACCACTGCAGTAGGGAGATCCCTGTTAGGTCAAAGTCAGTTGACCTCATTACCTGATTAGAGAAGAAACAGGAGTCAAAGCCATGGGATCAGTATATTACCAACCTAATCATTTTCAGACAGAGATGAGCCTGTTGGCAGCTTTGTCCTGCAGATGTACTAGCGTTGGCCCCTGAGCCTGTTATATTAGCTATTGGAAAAGGAAATTTATGGCTTGCTGGATCTTGCTGTAATGCTGGAAACACACTCAAGCCTGTCTCCAGATGCAGGAAACAGCACACTCTTGAATTTATCTCATGAATCCATATTTCCTAAAGTTTTTGGTGTCTATAGAGACAAACCCTGAAAAGAATGCAGCCTCCATGATGCACATACTCTTTTTCTCTGCACACAGCATCTTAATGGAGGGAGCAACAGAACAGAGACAATATTAACAACCAGGACTCCACAGCCAAAAGCAAATGTTGACTGGCAAGTTGGCTCCTATTCTTATAAATACAGAAGAATAAATGTATTTAAAAGTACATCACATAATAGTAACCATTTAAACAATTTTAGGCTGATAGTTAAGTGGCACTGTAAATGGAGACTGTTTGTTTGTTTCCCGACCGCCCAGACCTGAATAATCACACAAAACTATATTAATTCCAACATTGTTTAGCCAATGGTTCATTCACATCTCTAGCTAGCTCTTTATCTTAAATTAACCCATTTCTATTAATCTGTGTATCACCTCAACACTGTGGCCTACCTATAAGTTTCTAGTGGACATCTTTCTCCTTTGACAGCTACATGGCATCTCCTTGACTCTACCTACTCTCTCTCTCTATCTCTGTTTGAATTTTCTTTCTGACTTTGCTAAGTCATTGGTCAAAACGATTTTATTCATCAACCAATAAAAACAACACATATAAAAAAGGATATCCCACATCATCTCCCCTTTTCTGTCTAATTAAAAAGGAAGGTTTTAACTTTAGCATAATAAAATTATATACAACAAAACAGGTACCAAGCAAGAATTAGAGTTACAATATTTAGTCTACTTGTATCTGGAAAAATTAAAGAAAATAGTCTATCATCTATTTTATTTTTAATGAGTCTAAAGTTTTATAACTATTTTTATCATAACTAAGGAAAACTATAATTATAACTACCTAGTCTTTAACTCCAAAGATTCCAGAAGGATATAATAATACCTAAGTTAACAGAAAGTGCATTGAAAGCAACTTCCAAAACTCTAGAATTGACAGAGACATCTTGCTTCTTGGACAGTCAAAGTTCTTCTGTAATGTTGAGGCATCCATCAGCAGCATATCAGCCCATTTTATCTGGCAGACTTTTCCATGAAGCAGGAAATTTGAAAGACTTTCACATATATTCACAGCTTGTCAGTCACTTTCTTCTGTGTCCTGCAGAATATCTGGCAGACTCTTTCATGAAGCAGGAACCCTGAAGGACTGTCTCACCTTTAGGCAAGTTTAGCAGTCATTTCTGTGGGTCCTGCATATCTAGTTCATACAGCATAGCATCAAGCAGTCCAGACAAGAGCATTTTTCTTACACAAAGAGCTTGCAAATTGCATAAGGAGCCTCTTCAATGCCTATCATCTTCTTGAAATAGATTGGTGCTGCCAGGAGCAGATCCCATTATCATGAAAAGTCTTAAGTTAACAAAAAATTTAAATGCCATATTCTGTAGGTCTTTGAAATGTTGAAGATTGTCTGCCTAACTGGAATATACATCTATCTAGAAAACCTAACTAACATGACTACAAGTTTGACTATTATAAATGTCTATTGATCTGTAATTTCTAATTATACATTATATTTTAAATGAGCCATATAAACATAACATCTTAAACAAGAGTGTACATATGTATATGTATATATATATATATTTCTATATATACACAGTATAACAAAATTGACCTAATTTTATATCCATAGACCAAGATTTATACCAATGCAAACTATTCATGTTTATATCACATCTCCCGTTAAATGAAAACAAACATTTATAAGCAATCATTTTGGGAATTTGGGTGTAGTTTTCTTCAAACTAATTCCAGCTGTTTGTTGGACAAGGTATTTTTAAGGTTCACAGAGACCGTTCAGGGGTCTTGTTCCCTCAAACCACATTATCCTGGAAAGAATTCACAGGTTCTCATCTTCTATGGAAACAAAAGCAGAACCTCTTTTCCAAAGCAACATATCCTTAGATCCAAATTTTCAAGTCAAGATACCTTTAAAATGTATATGTTGGTTTAGCTTAGCAGCCTATACAATGAAATGTCTCTCTGTACTTAGCTTATTCACAGTCAACAAATTCAAAGAAAACAATAATATACACAATCCAGACTTTCTGAGTTTATTCTATTTTTATGTGGCTTATTTTTGTTAGCTCTATTACTTTTTAATATATAATTTATTATCTTTGCTCCTTTAATCTATAACTGTCTGTACTGTTGACTATACTCGTTTTTTCTCTCTCCCAAGCCTATGTACATTTCAAAAAAATAGTCTGACTTGTTCATAGGTTTATTTTCACCTGAATCTGTCTTTATTGTATATCTGTAATCGTTTTCCAACCAAGATTGCCATTTTTTTTGTTGTTGTTTTTAATGCCTGGCCCTGCCTGTTGGCTCTGCCCTGTCCAGCATGGTGGAGGTATGTTCACTGCCTCTGTGAGCCATGCTCACCATCCCAGCTCCAGGGATGCAGGATGTCTATGTCGCCATGAACAACTTGAAGCACTCTGCCCATAAACCCTATTGAAGTGGCTCTGAGAACATTCACAGACTGGTGGATCAGAACTCTATCATCATTCCAGACTGGAACTCTGCACCCATTAAACAATAAATTGCTGTTTCTCTCTCCTCCCAGCCCCTGCCAACCATGACTCTCCTTCCCATCTGCATAAATATCATATACAGATGGAGTCAATCATCTTTCCTTTTGTGTATAGCTTGCTTAACTTAGAATAATGTTTTGAGATTGAACCGTATTGTAGCATTTATATATAAAGTTTTATTTTGGACAAAACAAGGCCTATTCATTCACATGTCACCCTGGGCTGCTTTCTCATTTAAAAGGGAGAGATGTGTAATTGTGATCAAGGGTTTATGGCCAGTGGAGCCTAAGCTATATCTTCTCTGACCCTTTTTGTAAGTCTAGAACTCTAGTTTAGGTTAATATTTTAAATGCCTCTTTAAATTATTACTTGCCTATGGCAATTTTGGCTTATTTCACAGCCTGAGAAATAGGATTAATGAACTGTTTATCACACTGCTGTCATTAATAAACAGTCTGAAATGCTAGGATTTAAGTTTTCTTTCCCCAGGCCTGGTTCCAGTGAAAGAGGGCTCATTTTCACATTTACTGGTACACATTTCACATAATGAGGATGTGTGAGATCTGATTAGTGAGTCTTGGTGCAGGAAGCTCCGCAGCATGACAGTTACAGACTCTAAAGTGTCTAAATCCCCCATGCTTTTGTCCTTTTCATCATGTGTCTGTGAGGAAGAGAACAACGCTCATACAGTACAGAACCATAAAAGCAAATCTCATATCTTTTTACTTATATAAATAAAGTTCATTAGTTCATTTTTTTGTGTGTTAAAATTGGATAGGACTCCATTGGTACTACTAGATTATATGTTGACAAGTACAACCAGTCTGAGAACATGTTTCCCTCTGTTATCAAAGCAACCAGGAAGGAAATGCACATTATAAGTGTAAAATGCAGATGCCATAGTAGATAATGCTGCTTCCCACGAGGTCAAGTTTCAATGATTTTTTTTTTCTGGTTAATAAAATGCAGTTACACCTGGGTGAACAGCCCAGGTAAGAGAGGGCCTGTTTCATTCCATCAGATGAAATGAGTAAGGCTAAGAAACACTTTATGGAAACCAGCAAAGTAATAACAACCAACAAATTGTATAGCATTGAATTTGTGCCAAACGCTCTCCTGGGATGTTGCATGCATCCGCCCACCTGATCTTTATGGCAAATATATGGTCCAGGAAGTGTATGATTATCTCTGTTTTACAAACACACCTGATACCAACTTCTGGCCTCTATGTGCATGCTCACATATATGTACAGACACAGCACTCACAGTTCCTGACCCAAGTGTGGCACTGTTATACAAAAACTTCCACCTAATCTCCCCATTTCACCTCTGGTCTTTTCCTGCCAGAGTGCTGTTATCCGAAGTCTGGACACCACACCAAGGTTGTGTTTGGCATCCTCTGAGCAGATTGCTGCCTGGTTTTGTTTCTCTCTCTCTCTCTCTCTCTCTCTCTCTCTGGTCTGGTGTTTGTTTTGGTTTTGTGAGTCTTACCTGTCTAGCGTCAGGTCCCCAACACACTTAATTACTATTAGTGGATCAGTAAATGGCCAGATGAACTCTAGCAGTGACAGTGATGGTGCACACACGGTGGTCTTGTTCATCCTTAGGAAATGAATTGCACTCACAATGTAACATGAGGGTGAAGCAACCATTGAGTGACTGACTGTGTGCTCCCTCTGTGTGGGAAAGGAAAACACATCTAACAAACTGAACATAGGATGTCCGCTTTGTAAAGGAAGAAAATCAGCTCAGGAGACACAGACTTGAGAAGCACTCTTGACGTGGAAGCTTTTCTCTAATTCCAGGACTTGGGAAGTCAAAGCAAGAGGATCCTGAGTTTGAGGTCAGTCTGGGTTACATAGTGAAGCTTTGTCTCCAAAATCAACCAAACAAAAGCAAAAGGGGTCCCTTATATGGTAAATATTCAAACTGTGTGGATAGGAGACATTTACCTTGTCCTGACCCTTTATGCTCCCGGGCTGCACTGAGGGCGTGTCTCGGTCCCATCACATCCTCCCTCTCATGCTATTGTCTTGTTTTGGCTCTGGTCACAGCAATGACAGCCTCTAGTGACACATACAAAAGGAAGGAAAGCGGAAGAAGGACAGGACGACAAAAGACTCTCAAAGTTTTCATCTGCCCAAGGCCTTCTGTTGGAGTGAGCCAGTCTGGATACAGTGGCTGGAGAGGAAGGCTCTACTGACAGATGTGTCCCCAAAGATATCCAGCCAGAAAGCCAGTGTCAGAGCTGAAGGTCAGAGTTATCCAGGAATGGCTCTGGACAAGGTCTGGAAACATAAACATGATAACGAATTTAATTGACTCGCTTGAGAACTTCTCCAGAGGAGGGAGTATTTCTCTCTCCACATCACACACAGTCATGAGGGGAAGAGATTAAGCCTGGTCCCCCAAGAAAGGCATGGTTCCCTCTTAAGGAACTAGTTTCCTCTCAGAGGCCCCACTTTCTAGGCTTGTCACAGTGGCAACCCAATCGAAACATGAAATTGGGTGCAAGTAACCATGCTCAAACCCTAATAGCAGTGTCCTTTGCTACCAAGCTTGTTTCTGGATCTGCACGTGCTTCCCTGGGAAACAGTGAGGGAATTCTCTGTCATCATTCTCAGTCTCTCTTTAGTGAGTACCAGTGAGGTTTTCAAGACTACTTATTGTGGTTATTCTGCAGTAGTGGCTCTGAGGCAGGCTAGATTCTCTCACTTTTTGTTGCAGGAGTAATTGAACCATTTGGAATAGGCAAGTAGCTGCAAATGTCACTCATCCAACCTTCCAAGGGCAATAGGCACCTTTTTATCGTTTCAACAAAGGTCAAGCCAAACTTTCCCTTCAGTTCGCTTGGCCATAGAATAAATAAAGAGGTAATTACAAAAAAATGCCTAAAAATAGCAACCTATAGTTTTCTTTCCTGTTCCAAGATATCCCCTGCTATAATAAATCAATGCCATGCTAGGAAAATGTGCCAGTCTGCTGGTGAGAAGGGTTAAGGTCAAATACACACCCCTCATTTGACACAGTGTTTCATGTAGCCCAGATTGGCTTCAAACTTGCCGTGTAGCCAAGGCTGACCTTGAAGCTATGATCGTTCTGCCTTAATCTCCTGACTGTCCAGATCACAGCCAGGCAAGTACCATTAAGCCCAGTGCTAAGGATAGAAGCCACGGTTTTGAACATGCTAGGCTAACTCTACCAATTGAGTTATAGCCTCAGCCCAGCTCTAACTCTTCCTTGGCCGGAATTTTACTTAATCCAATATAGTGGCTGTGGCAGAGCTTAATAGTCATATGAATCTCCTCCTTTTATGACCTCAAGAAAAGGACTTCCTCTTGACACTGGCCATATTTCATTGTCCTCTTCTTCAGTGATTGAGTGGTGGTTAGTGTTTAGAAAGAGTGGTTATTTTGAAAGCCTCATGCAGATTGTAATAAAAGGCTTTGGACAAATCATAGAATTCGCCTCTTTTCTCTAGGGACCAGTTCCTGACACTCACGAGGGAGCAAAGAAGATTGCTTTCTCTTGAAATTATGTAGCATCAAGAGGTGTGGCTTCTGAGAGGAAGCAAATGAACAGAGCTGTCGGCAGAAGAGCAGACTCCTGAGCAAACTCCACTGAGGCAAAAAAAAAAAAAAGCTTTGATTTACTGCGTTTTGTACACCTCTTTATCTTTCACTTCAAGTTCCACATTCCCAGGTGTCTGAAATTGAAGGCGTTTTTCTAGGAAACAATTTATTGTGCCTCAGAGGCCCTGGTAACCTTGGTTTGCTTAGAGCACAAAATGGATTTGACATCTAGTAACCTAGGTAGTTCAGCCCGTAGAAGGGTGGCTGAAGTGCTCACAGTAGGGTGGAGTCTCTCACACTGGTGGCCAGTGCCCCTAAGTGCTAACTCTATGTGGCTGGGATGGCTGCTGCTGTGACATCAAGCAGGAAACCAGAACTCATCTGATGTGGCTTTGTGCTGAAGACAACAACATTGCACCAGATCCCCAGAAGGCTGCCTGTAGAGAGACAGAGAGTACAGCTTCCTCCAACACTAGACCTCCCGTACTGGGGATGCAGAACTCTGTGAAACCGAAAACTAGGACCAGTTGATCATTTCATTTCCTAACAGGGTCTTGTGTACCCCAGACAGTCTGCAAAATTGCTTTGTAGGTGATTTTCTTGGCTCTACCTCGAAAGTGCTGGGATTTCAGGCATGCACTTTGCTGGGTTCGTGTAGTGCTGGGAATCAAACCCGGGTTTCCTAAGTGCTGGGCAAGTCCTCTACCAATTTCGCCAGATCCCAACTTCATTTTTTAAGTTTTTTATTTGAGACAGAGTCTTTCTATGCAGCCCAGGCTGCTTTTACATTCCTATCCTCTCCCCACCGGCTCTCAGAAGTGCCGAGATTGTAGGTGCACACCACTACAGTTGTCATGATTGATTTCTTTACAAATGGAGAAAATGTAACTACAAACCCCATAAAGTCTGTTGGTTTGTGTTAAACAGCAGTCAGGTCTGGACAGTATGGTCTCACCTGGTAACTCAGGCTAGCATAGAAGTCACTATGTAGTTGAAGGTAGCCTTGACTTCAGGGCAATCCTCCGGTTTCAGTTTCTTGAAGTTACAGGCATGAGCACCATGGTCTATATAATGGGTACAGACCATACAGACAGAGCTCTTCCTTTCCGTTCCCCTCTAAAAGGAAGATGGAATCCAGGGTCTTGTGTATGCAAAGCTCAAGCTCTCTGATGAGCTACATCCCTGGCCCAAGCTTTCACTCTTAATGCTTTCTAATTTGTTTGTTTACCTACTGTGCACATAGCTCATGTGCATGGAATCCCGTGTGTAAGCCACAGGGGAAAATACGTGGCAGGGGATATTGATGAATCAGATAGAGGCTTAAGCAAAGCCTAAAAATCACATATGCCCAAGCTGTCTGTAAGTGACCATGTGGTAAGAGACCCAGTGTAGCCTCTTGGGTATCACCAGGAAAGATTTTAGAGAAAGCTGGCAGCAGAGTCTGGACCTTGAAGAAAAAGCATCAGTTTGAGACTGAGGTGATTTCAACAAGCATGTGGAAGGAAGTTCCCCAATGCCTCTGGTAGACAAGCAAGATGCCAGCTTGACCACAAAATGTAAAACTGTTAACTAGAGAGTGAGCTTGTCCCAGGCCCAACTGCTTGAAGCTTGCTCTTTAAACAATGGGGAGATGTTTATTTATTTTTTTTTTAAGTGGGAACCTGCAGTGTGTAAAGAGGGGAAGGTGGTGAGTGGCGTTCCTTGTCTCTAAGATGAATTCACTTAAAGGAGGTCTTGATGGAATTACATTGCTTTATTTTCCTAACCTTGGGTTACCTCAGAAAACCAGAGTTGACTATCATTTCCAAGAGTAGCAGCTTGTATTTATTGTCCATATTACTCATTTTTGAAATACTTGTTCTTCTTACTTTAAATTATGACAGTACGTGGGCCTCTGTGAGTGGGTATGAGCATGCGAGTGTTCTGTTCCCAGAGGTCAGAGGTGCTGGATCCCCCCAAAGCTGCAGCTACAGGGAGTTGTGAGCTGCCTGACACAGGCTCTGAAAATAGAACTTAGGTCCTCCGTAAGAGCAGTGTGCTCTGTGAGCTGATGAACCATATCTTCAGCCCCCACATTGTTGACTTTAAGTGGTTTACAAGGTTTTCTTTCTAGCACCCACCTTGGTTTCTTATTCTTAGAATTTACTGACTGTTAAAACTTGAGTCCCTTCCTTTTTCTGAGATGGGGTATTTTGTGGTACAGGCTAGCCTTGAACTTGCTATGTAGCTGAGGATGACCTTGACTTTCTGATTTCCCTGCCTCTGGAATACTGGGAGTATAGGTATGTGCCACCAGGCCTAGTTCATACTTACACGGTGCTGGGAAAGGACCTCAGGTCTTGAGCATGCCAGGAAACACTCTATCAATTTAGACATATTCCAGCCCCACCTTTTTATTCTTTGATCATGTAGACCACCTCAAAGTTGTACTGTAAAAGTGCATATTACATAATTCTCAAACTTCTACAATGACTGGATGCTCAGAGCTGGTGATCAATGGTCTCCTCGTAGCCCTAAAGCATAGTGAGTGAAATGACCTGGGGCTAAAGCCCTTTGGATTTGCTGAGACCAGTAGACCAGGCAACCTGTCTTTACAGAGGCAATGAGAGGTGTGTGGAAAACAATGTGTGTGGGTGTTCACCCGAGGAGTCGATTTCTGGGAGCTGAGATGTGCTAGAAACTAGCTCCTTTAATGCCTTCCCAAGCGCCTTTGTAATTGCCATCCTGAACACTGCTGAAGATTGCACTTCCCATATTTCCTTGAGGGATCTAGATTTTCTGGGGAGATAGGGGAGAGTAGGAAGCAATAAAGAAGACAGCCAACCAACCAGAACTCTAGTGAGACACAAGGGCAGAGGGACATTGTTTGTAGAAGGAGCGGTGGGGCTGTGTCCTGCTGCTCAGCTCCAGGCCACTGGCTAGCTTTACCCAAAATAATTACATGGAAACTGTACTCTTTTAAACACTGCTTGGCCTGTTATCTGTAGCCTCTTATTGGCTAACTCTCACATCTTGATTAACCCATTTCTAATAATCTGTGTACCACCAAGAGGTGGTAGCTTACTAGGAAGGATTCTAACCTGCTTCCGTCTCAGAGAGGAGAGGCATGGTGTCTGCTTTACTTGGCTTCTTTCTCCCAGCATTCTGTTCTGTCTACTCCGCCTACCTAATTTTCTGTCCTATCAAAGGCCAAGCAGTTTCTTTATTAATTAACCAATGAAAGCAACAGATAGACAAATGACCCTCCTCCATCAGTTATTTACTGACAGCTCTTGTGAAGAGACTCCTGTTCAGTTTCCCACCCCTGGGAGCTGAGCTTTTATGTTATTTCTGGGGAAGCCTTGTGAGGCATTGACCTTTCTTTCTTTCTTTCTTTCTTTCTTTCTTTCTTTCTTTCTTTCTTTCTTTCTTTCTTTCTTTCTTTTCTGTTGTCATCAACTCTGTGGCATCTAAACTTTGTTTTCTTTCTACAAATTTTGATCAGGGCCTATTATTCTACAATAGATCATTTTCTGCTTAAAATAACTACCACATATCCAGTTCTCTTTGACCAGAGTACTGAATTTTAGCTGGCCACAATGCCCAAGATAACCAGAAGGCACAGCTGTGTGACAGTCTTCCAGTGTACCATCTATGAGCTAATTTGCTTTTTTTCTCCAAGACACAGAAATAACAGGTGTTTGTTTTTAGATGGCAAGGAATACCTACCTAAATTATCTGAGTAACAAATGCTTGATACTTGGGACAATACTGAAATCGCACTTTGGTAGCAATGGCTATCCAAATGTCAGCAGAACCAAGAACAAGAAATAGTGTCAAGTCCCAGAAGACCTGACACTTGAACCCAGGATGCCTGATGGGCCACAACAGAGGTAGTTGTAGAGTTTCCTTTTCCATGGCTTATTGCTGACATGGACTTTATGCTCCCTGGAGTCAGTGAACTGATCTCATCCTGTTGACTTGCCTGCCCACCACACTTCCTGATCACTCATGATTGCTGCTTCTTCAGAATGTGTGCTTCTCTTGGAAGCATTAGTGGCTATGGTAGTTTGAAAGAACGTGCCCCCAAAAGAGAGTGACACTATTTGGTGGTGTGACCTTGTTGGAGTATGTGTGGTCTTGTTGGAGGAAGTGTGTCAATGTGGAGGCAGACTTGGAGGTCTTACATGTGCTCAAGGTACTTCCCAGTGTCTCAGGCCATTTCCTGTTGCCTACAAGATATAGAACTCTCAGCTATTTCTATAGTACCATGTCTGCCTGCAAACTACCATGACCCACCATGATGAAAGTGGACTGAACCTCTAAACTGTAAGCAAGCCACTCCATTCAAATGTTTCTCATTGTAAGAGTTGCCATGGTTGTCGGGCAGTGGTAGTGCACACCTATAATCCCAGCACTTGGGAGGTAGAGGTAGACAGATCTCTGTGAGTTCAAGGCCAGCCTGGTCTACATGAGCTAGTTCCAGGACAGTTTCCAAAGCCACAGAGAAACCCTGTCTCAAAAAACCATAAAACAAAACAAAATAAAACAAAAAAGAATTGCCATGGTCATGGTGCCTATTCACAGCAATGGAAACCCTAACTATGACAGTGGGCATGACCCTATCTGAGACAACTTTGGCTCTTCATCAAATACATCCTCTCTGTTGATGGCTTTTTCTTTGGCAGCCAGCTCCAAAACACAACATGGAGACTTATCATCAATTATGAAAGTTCAGCCTTCTCTTAGGCTTGTTCTTAATGAGTTCTTTTAACTTAAATTACCTCGAATCTTTTAATGTACATTCTTTGAAGTATCTCAGTTACTCTGTACTGCCCATCCTGCTTCTGCTACTTCCGGCTGGCAACACCTGCTCTCTTTTTTTCAGAGCTCTCTGTCCCCAGAAGTCCTGCCTAACCTCTTCCTGCCTAGGTAATGACCATTCATCTCTTTATTAAACCAATCGTAGTGACTCATCTTCCCATAATATAAAGGAATATTCTATAACATCTCTTTAAGGGTCTAAAAATTCCTAAGAATGGGAGTCAGATTAACCAAGCCACTGTCTTAAGCTAATTATAAACTTACTGCTCAAATTTGCCGCACTGGGTTGGGGGAGGGCAGAGCAGCAGAGGCTCTCTGTGTAGCACTTGTGTTCTCTTTACACAAGAGCTCCTCTCACCCCCTTCCTCTCCACGATCTCCATATGCAGTCCAGTCTGCCCTGGAACTCATGATTCCCTCTTATCTCAGTACTTTGAATGTCTAAATTAGGAGCACACATCACCACTTTTTATCTAGTGGGGCCATGAGACCAGTTTTTGTTGATGGCATATACACACAAATTTTTAATACGTTTAAGTCAGGAAAATTAGAAATAGGTCCTCTAATCTATTCCCCCCCCCCCCAAAATACAAGAGAAAGATGTGGACACAAGTTTTGAAGGCACAAGATCAAAAGATCCCAAGCGGCTATAGAGGGCAGCAGCCAATGTGTTATGGGAAAAGTAAAGCAGTGCTGGTCCCCAAGTGGCTGAACCGGGCAGCAAGCTGTGAGAAACTGTGGTAATTAAACACTCAAGGGGTAATGGGTCCCAGGCAGGGCACTGCATGACATGTGAGAGACGGATAGGTACGCCATGCAGACAAAGTGGGTTTTTATTTAGTGGGTTATGGAGGGGAATGGGAAAGTGGGGAAGAGGAGAAGGAGGAAGAGCAGAAAGAGGTAGAGAAAGAGAGAGAGAGAGAGAGAGAGAGAGAGAGAGAGAGAGAGAAATAGAAACAGAAAGGGGAAGAGGAGAGGAGCCATGGAAACAGCAACCTTGTCAGCACACAGGTGGAAAGAAAAGAACTCACAGGCTGAAAGCAGAAGGAAGATACATGTGCCTCAGAAGACAAGGGAGGAAGTAGGTGGGGCTTGTCTCTTAAAAGGACAGGACAGACCATGACAGTCCCATCTCTTTATTATAAAAAGGCAGGAGGTTAGGCATAACAAGTTAAAGGCGTTGGGGCGGCGGATTCTCAAGACTGTTTTCTGCTATTTGTGGGCGTTGTCTTGGGGGGCAACCTGAGAAAGCTGGGTGCTGGTCACATCCTGGGATAGCTGATCTCTTTGCTCCTATATGGTGTTTGTGGTATGGAAATGTCTGGTGTCTCTTATACCTATTTAAAGTATTGGCAAACAGAGGACAAAGTTAAGTTTAGGACAAAAAAAAATTAGGACCAGGGAATTGAGAGGGGTATATCTGACCTGTTTAAGGTGGATCCTTCAATTCAGCTCCCTGGAACTCACAAGAATTTTTTGGGTTTGTGAAAACATAAGTTTTAAACAGCAGCATATTTATATCAGAATTAGTGTGACAGATATTTTTGCATAATGAAAGTATTTTTAAGACTATGAAAGCAGGATGAGAGAGAAATTTGATAATTTGTACAGGTACTCCTCAAGGTCCTCCATGGTCACCGAGGGTTGTATTTTCCTTTTGCTGTTTAGTGCAGGGCTTGCCAAGCTCCAGAAGATCCTGTGAGCTAAGAAATCTATAGGAAGACAAGCCTACCTTGACCTGAGCAGCTAGGCTGTCAATTCGAGTAGATATTCTGTAGGTACCAACCAAGTATGTTCTCTTGTCATTTTTAATCAATACCTTAAGCAAAATTTTATTTTTTTCAATGCAGGTTGACAGCTGAGAGGTTTTTATCAGCTTTAAAGGACAGCCTCACTCAACAAATCTCAGCAAAATACAAATACAAATTATCAGTTACCTAATAAGCAGGTCAGATACACTGCAGAAAGCAGTCTTGAGAATCCACCGCCCCAAGTCCTTTAACCTGTTATGCCTAACCTCCTGCCTTTTTATTATAAAAAAGAGATGGAACTGTCACAGTCTGTTCTGTCCCTTTAGGAGACAAGCCCCACCTACTCCCTCCCTTGTCTGCTGAGGCACGAGTATCTTCCTTCTGCTTTCAGCCTGCGAGTTCTTTTCTTTCCACCTCTGTCCTGAATAAGTAGCTGTTGCAGTGGCTCCTCTCCTTTCCCCCTCTCTGTTTCTCTCTCTCTCTCTCTCTCTCTCTCTCTCTCTCTCTCTCTCTCTGCCTCTCTCTGCTCTTCCCCCTTCTCCTCCCCCCCTGTTTCCCATTCCCCTCCATAACCCACTAAATAAATACCCACTTCCTCTGCATGGCACATCTCTGTCTAGCTCCCCCAATAAGCGACTCTCATTGGCCATGCTGCAGCCTCTGGGGGAATGGTGCTGTTTTATTTAAATCATAACACAATGTACTTAGATGTCTTCAACAGATGGTAGCAGCTGAGGCTTACTTCTGCTATTAAGCCACCAAGGTTGAGCATTTGCTACAGTTTCTGGGTCATTTGGGCCCTCAGTAAATCCTGAGTATTGGTTTCAAAAGTCTACATTACAGAGTAATAGGAACTGGCATTTTAAGCTGGCTTAAAAGAAGAATAAATTATTCTTTTGAGGTTCTTAAGGCTAGAATACCCAAATCGAATTGTCGACAGGGCCTCCTTGACCTGAGGAAGAAAGAACTCCCTCCCTTGTGCTTCTAGTTGACCTTGACTAGGTATGCTTAGCACCCCTGGTTCCAGCTGTGGCCTTCTGATATTTCTCTCTGAGTCTGTATTTGAATCTCTCTCTATCCTTTAAAGACACCAGCCAGTGGATATAGGGCCTCCTAATCCAGTAGAGCCTCATTTTACTTCCAAACTCTTGATGTCCATGTAAGGTCCTGTGGGACCCAGTGTAGCCTGGCCCAAATATGGGGTGCAGGCTGCACAACTACACTGGCAGGTTTGATAGAGATCAGCTAAAATGGAGGTCTGAGTTTCAGTTTACTGACAGCAGTGCTGTGTTCCAGGAAGAGCCATAAGCTGACACCACCCAGAGCGGGCCAGCATCTAAAGGGAAGTACTTGACATTTCAACCATTAGATAAGGATACCAGAAGTCCCTATGTCCAGAATTCACCTACTCCTCTTTTGCCAAGACCCATAGACAAATGTTAGCCAATTAGGGTCCAGAACCCTGAAAATCCCCTCACCCCAATCTATACTATGGCAAAAACACTACCCTCAATGGGCTGGGTACTCTCTGCTCTCAACTCTGTCAGACAGACAGAGAATCCAAGCCCAAGCTTCAGTAAAGGCTCTTTACTTTTCTATGCAGGAGACAGTCTCTGTGGTGCTCTTTTGGGGGTCCCTGTGATCTGGGTATCACAGTCCAGTACCAGGATCTGGGCAGGCAGGAATTATGGGAGTGTCATTTGATTGAGTACCATCCCAACAGGTTAGATAGCACCAGAATTTTGGAGGGTTTGAGTTAGAATTAGTAATTACCTATGAGCCTACCTTTCTCTTACACAGTCGTCTCTATCATTGTGGTTAAATTACCAGACAACCTGAAGGCATCTAGAAGATGAGAATAAAGAATTCAGAAAATTGGTATGTGTGATGATGCACTCTTTTAACCTCAGCATTTTAGGGCCAAGAGTGTCTCTCTGGGTTTGAGGTCAGCCTGGCCTACATAGCAGTCACAGGCCAGCATGGGCGATCTGGTAAGGCAGACATTCTAGGAAGAGAAGATAACACAAGACCCTGGCAAGGTGGAAAGTGTCTTGCCATTATCAATACCTGCCATGTGGGCAACTGCCGACCTCATTGTCTGGAACCCAAGGATCACAACAGTTAACTTGTATTGTTAGTGTGCAGTCTTTTTGCTAAGCTAAGGCCAGTGCTAGGCCATGTCCAATTACTGTGATGCCTTCTTCCTTTTGTTTCTGAGAAAGCCCTCATTGTGGCATTTAATAAATAACTACTACTTAACTCATATGTCTACCATCAACTCTAGAGGTCCCACGCTGCCCATGAAATTTGCTCTTTGGGCAGCCTATGTGAACAAGAGCCAGGGCAGAACAAAAGTCAGGTCATTTCTGGCTTCACAACCTGAAAGGGAGCCAAAATCATGACAGCCCTCCCCCAGCCAGTCCATACCCTTCCCGCCCCTCTTTAGGATCTTATCTCCTGCCCAAACTGCCTCTTTCAGGTAGTGTTTCTCTCTAGTCCTTTCTTAATCTCTTCTCTATATTTTTCAATATTTTAATTTTTCATTATTGTGGGGAAATGTATGTGAGTATGTGTATCATGAAATTTACTATTTAAATCAATTTAGGTGTGGGATTCAGTGCCATTATTACATCTATAGCCCTCTGCAGCCACTGCCACTATCTAGTACCAGAACATTTTCATTGTCTCAAACAAAATATTTTGGAAATAAAATAATAACTATCTTATTGCCCTTCCCCAGCTCTACCTAGGAACTTCTATTCTATTTTCTCTAAGTATGAATTTGTCTATTCTAGTACTGAGTGGAAGTGGAATTATGCTTATTTCATTTCTATAGTCACTAACTTTGTTCACATTGTGATATGCATCAGGATTCTCTTCTTTTCAATGACCGAATAATATTCTCTCATATGGTCTTACTATGTGTTGTTTACCACATGCTCTGGGCTTACAGCATTTACTCATTCCCTTGATGACAATTATCAAGCAAAATCTTTTGAAAATGCCACACCCCACACGCTGGACCTGGAATGACCGGGACACTGTGACCTAGGAAGAGTGGCCTTGATTGTTGCAACAGAATAGCACAGACATAGAAACACTAGTCTTTTCTGGTTATGGCCAGGAGAAGAGACTGCCAGGGACATCTGAACAGTAGAGCTAAGTAGAATCTCTGTGTCCGGAAGGCATCCAAGGTGGCTCTGGATGATAAACTTCAAGGCGATGGGAACTCAGTGCTCAGCTGCAGGAGTCTGGAATCTGACAGGAGCCCAGATGACCTTGGAGAAGGAGTTGCCCTCAGATCTGTGCTAAGATCCAAGCCTACTGACCTTTCAATTTTGGCCTCTGAGCAAAGACTCCAGTTGTGCCAAGACATGATTGACCAGGTCATACCATAGCACACCCACTCTGAACTGGAGCAGGGAGCTCAAGTCACTGGATTTATTTAGAGAGTCAGTATTTAGAGTTCCGTTGTGATGACCTGTTTAGTATAAAAAGACCATTTGTTTGTTGTTTTATCCATACATCCTTTGACTCAGAAGGCTGAAGTAGGAGAATCAGAGTTTGAGGTCTGCGTGGGCTACAAAGTGAGTTCAAAACCAGCCTGAATAATTTAGCAAGTCCTGGGGGTGTGGTTAAGTGGTAGAGCACTTGACTGAGGGACATGAACCTTGGATTCAATTCCCAGTACCTCAGAGGGGGTGGGAGGCCTTAAGCATGGCTCTGTATTAATTAAGAACATCTAAGATTTAATTAAGCCTTAAAGAGTCACCTTTTGGTGACTCCTGTGCTCAGATGATGAAGGTCCCCAAGAGCAGTGAGCAAGGGGAATTAGAGTGTTAATGTGTTTGGAGTTTGGAAGAATTTAGCAGAAGTAATTGTGTTTTTGTTGTTGATATTATATGGCTTGCTGTGCTCTAAGTACAGAGACTTGATCTGTCATCTGGATTTTGGATAATTTTAGGAGGAAGCCAGGCTTCTGAGACATGAAGTGGTATTCACAGTTGTGATGGTTGGATAATATCTGGAATCTTCTAAGACATGAAGTGGTATTCACAGCTGTGATGGTCGGATAGGATCTGGAATCATCCAGAAACAAACCTCTGGGCACGTCTATGAAGGGATTACTAGATTGGGCTAAACTGATGTGGGAAGACACACTCTAAATAGGGCTGTCGCTATTACGTGGATTGGAGCCTGGGCTTTGAATAGAAGGGAGACCAGGATGAGCAGCAACATTCATCTCTTTCTGCTTCCTGACTGCAGGTGTAATGTGATGGGCTGCCTCCTGGTCCCACTGCCCTGACTTTCTCGCCATGGTGGATGGTTGATGGAGGTGGGTGTTGTATCTTATCTGTTGCTTTCATTGGTTAAGTAATAAAGAAAACTGCTTGGCCCTCTGATAGGGTAGAATTTAGATAGGCAGAGTAAACAGAACAGAATGCTGGGAGAAAGAAGCTGAGTCAAGGAGTCGCCATGGTTCTCCTACTCCAGACAGACGCAGGTTAAGATCTTTCCTGGTAAGCGCACCTCGTGGTGCTACCTAGATTATTAGAAATGGGTTAAGAGGCTGAAACTAATGGGCCAGGCAGTGTTTAAAAGAATACAGTTTCCATATAATTATTTCGGGGCATAAGCTAGCCACGTGGGCGGCCGGGTGCCGGGGACACAGCCCTCAGCTCCCTATTACAACAGATGGTACCCTCAAGCTATATGTCAGAATAAAACCTTTCTTTTTTAAGTCACAGCAGTGAGAAAAGAAACTAAGAGAGCAGCTCAGCATGTGTGCAGTGGTGCAATCACTGTGACGGGAACCACCTTCCTCAAGTACTCACTACGGTCTTTAGAGATTCCGATTAGATATGGACTGCAATCTTTTGCAAGGCAGCTGTATTACTAGACTGAATAGTGTAAGCTCATTAGCTTTAATACAACAAATCAGATTGCTTTCTATTGCACATGTGCAATGAAAACCTGCTTATGAAGGCAGGAGGTCATCAAAGCAAAAGTAGCATCAGAGACCATTTGATGTTTTCAGAAACTCCCTGTAGCTGAAGATGTGGGTGAGAAGCTGTGCCGTTGACACCATACATGGCAAAGAGGCACAGTCAGTATACTAAGTCACTGTGCCTAATAGGAAGCTGGGTGAAAAAGGCCAAGTCACCTGTTTAAGATCACACAGTAGGGGCTGAAACCACCAAGTAAGATTCAAGCCGCACTGAGCATCTGAGGGGGTGGTTCCTGGAGAAGGCTGTGTTAACTTCCTCATCCCCTCCTCCACAGGAAGAGCTTGTTGGTGGGGAGGAGGGGAAGCAGTGCTCCAGAGCCTTTGGGGTTGCTGATGTCATCAGTAAATTCATCTGTAGTTTGCCCAGGGTTGAGGCTGAGGCTCAGGTTCTGACTTCAAGGGGAGTAAGTTTTAGAACACTCCAACCCGCCAGACCAACACTGAGACTCTTGAGTGAGTCACGCCTGGGTTGCAGATAAAAACGGCCAGCCGTCTTCTTCCTGTTTTTGGTGAGGAGTCTGAGTGAGAGACAGTTTTCTCACCTGTCAAATGGGGTGGCAGCTGTGTCTTTCTCCCGGAGTTCTATGAAAGTTAAGTGAGATAGTGTCTGCAGATACAGCCATGGAGATGTCCCGTGTGGTGCAGGGGTGTCTGTCTCCCTGGTACCGCAGCACCCTAGACTGACGTTCTGCGTGGTTGGACTTGGAGTGCAGACTTAACACAGCGGTCCTTGAAAACCAATGCCCACCTTTAGTGAATGTAACATAGAATGATAACTATGAAAACCAATGCCCACCTTTAGTGAATGTAACGTAGAATGATAACAACTATGAAAAAAGAAAGCGGAATTAAATTCGTCCCCAGTCCAACCCAGCACCCTCAGCATGGGCCCATGTTTAAGAAGTACCCCTGTAGAAGAGCTGCAGGGCCAGGCCTGAGGTTCGGAGCCTGTAAACACCATCTGATGCTGAGACGGACACAGGAGGCACAGCTGCAGAGCTCTCCGAGAGGAGCAGCAGCGCAGCGGGTGGCGCTGAGCGACAGACCCAAGAGAAATGAGATGAACACTCATAAACCCACCTGGGTTGAAGACGCTGGATCCAGGCCCATATGAATCGGCTTAAAAGCTCCCCAGATCACAGTACCAAACTCCACTGACTGACAATTGCCGAGACAGAATTGACACTTGATAATATATAATCTGCCTAATAAAATTGATTGAAATTGTGACGTTTTCAAAGTTATTTCTAATTAAGCTTTAAAAGGAGACTTCCTTTTGGTTCAGCTAAATCACAATAATTGGTTTTAAACCAAATGGAAACATACTGATTATCAATTAAGCCAATGGATTGATAAAAGTGCGGGGCTGCTTATTTGTTTCTGAGCTTCGCCTTCCTCCCCGACACTCCATACTTACTTCTATCAATCTAGTGATTAGAAAAACAAAGTTCTGGTAAGTGATGAAAACGTTACACAAGCAAGCACTGTGGAGCGAAGTCCACGCCGTGCCAAGTGTAGAGGCTCTGTTCACCTCAGTGTGCTGTCAGCTCGCAAGGGCAGCAATTTTCTTTAGGAGCTTTTACTAGAAATAAATACAGGCCCGGGTTTAAGGGGCAGCATCGCTGAGCTGATTTCCTCTTCCCAGGGACCCCATTTGGCTGCAACTTCTGTCCATGACTCCCACACTCTGTTGCTGCGCTGAAAGCCAGCGACCTACAGAGTAATTAGTTTGGGTTTTGTCTCCACAGCACCCACATAAGCAATTGGAAAGTGAACACTTCAGCCAAATCATTGGGCTTTGTGTGTGTCTGTTCCCGCATGACTTTAAATAGCCAGTTAGTGTTTTTCTGTTCAGTGAAAAGAAACAAAGTCGTTTTCACTAATTGGTTCTTTCATCAGCATGTGGACCACATTGTCAGAAACTGGCCGGGGAGGGGTGAGCGAGCTAGAGCGCTGTTCTGTAATGGGATGTGGAGGGGAAGACAAAGAGAGGAGGGAGGAGAGGGCCTGGGTCTGAAGATGAGTGGAGGAAAGACAGAGTGAAGGTGGGAATGCAGTGACACGGTGACACTGTGACTCAGGACCCCGTTCTGGTCAGCAGTGTTCTTCTTGCATGTCCATCTGTTTGACACGCAGCACGGATCCCAGAGGGCACCCTGACAGGCTGGGTAAGACAGTATTGCCTGGGCTCGGCTCAGTGTCTGTGCTTCTAAGGACTACTAGGTCCTGCTGGTGGACCTGCTCTCGGGGCTGGGCTCTGAGAACCAGTGGCCCGGAGAACTTACTTTAAAGAGAAAGAATTGAAGAGCAGACGCTACCATCAAGGTCACCTGTGTCCTGAGTGGGGAGGGAGGAGAGCTAAAATGAAAACTGAGCTCTCCAATTCCTAGCCCATCGTTTCTCCCATAGAGGGAAGCATAGGCTCAAAGGGACTCTGAAAATGTCACACGGCTCGCCGGGAATCTGTGAGTCCATTCCTCCCCTCTCTGTTGCCTCCCCATCAAAGTGTGGGACGTCTGTGTTCACAGGACTCCATCCTTAGCTCCTATTTTGGTATGCAAATAAATACTGATTGTTTCTAGTACAGTTGTCCCCTTGCTGTCCACAGGGGACTGGGTTCCAGGCCTCTCTGGATATCAAAACTGCAGATGCTCAGACTTGTATATGAGATACTGTCACATTGGTAAATGGTTTCCACACAATTTCTTGTATAAATTTAAGTAATCTGTAGATGGTACACAACTCCCAATACAATGTAAATACCATGGAGATAGCAGCAATGCTTTGTTTAAGAAATAACGTCCAGAAAAAAAAATATCTGTGCATTTCAGTACAGATCAGTTTTTTCACTATGATAATTTTACATAAGGTTGGTTCATCTGCAAGCATGAAAGCCTAGAATATTGAAGGCCAGCTGTAGTTCATTCGTGACTCTCCATGATGAGATCATACTCAGTGTACCCATTCCTTCATGATGTGCAGAAACAGAGGCATCATAGGGAAAGAAAATCATCTAAGTCTTTGTTGGTAAATCCCCAAAGTCAAATTTAAGGTGTAAAATAATAATGTAAAACCTGCTTTGAAGGCTGGGGTAATAGCTCAGCCCGTAAACTGTAAGCATGAGGACCCGAGTGTGGTCCCCAGAACTATGTATGAGACGTAGAGCATGGTCTGTACGTGTGTAATCCCGGGCCAGGGAAGGGGAGACGGGCGGATCAACAGGGCTCACCGTCAGCCAACCTAATCTACATGGCATGCTCTAGGCCAATAAAAGAAGACGTCTTGAGGGACAAGGTGGGTGAGGCAGGTTAAAGTCAACTAGGTAGATGACTCCCATAGGTATATGTACAGATGTCTGCGCGCACGCGCACACATGTTTAAATATCTACACGACAAGCAAAGTGCTTGTCTTCTGCCCCTTACTGTGTGAAGACAGCTTAGTTTGCCAGACGGTAGAGTGGGCAAGAGAAAGCAGCAATAGAACAAACATCCTCTGGGGGAGGGGCAGAACTTGGGAAGGATCACCTGAACTGAGTGGAGTCATACACAGTGACCATTCAACTACTAGTCCTGCACACCCCAAGAAGCCATCCATAACCAGTGAGCCAAAGAGAGGCCCTTAGTGACCCAGACTACATCTCCAAAGTGTGATGAGCTTCCTCCAATGACCTTGATTGTTAGCAGAAAGAGTCACCCCCACATTGTCCTCCCGTCTGGGGTGGGGTCCTCTTGACTTCCCATCTGACCTAGTCCATTGGACCACTCTGAGAAGACAGCTTTCAAAGGCGCAGGGCACTCATATGGTGTTGGCTAAGTTTTGGGGTGCCGGGGTGAGAAAGCTGCTGGGCTGGGAGCTTCTTGCGTCTTCCTGCCCGAAGCTGTTGTTCAGAGACAGGAAGAGGTGTGATTGACTGTGCTGGCTCCTGCTCTCCTTGGCAGAAACCGCAGCAGGGTAACTTCTCCACAACTCTCTGAGAAGTGGGCTGAGTGACTGACGGCTTTGGTGACTATAAACACACCTCTGGCTTTATCTTCTCTTATCAACACATTTCCCACTGGCCACTGCCCATCTTGAATTTCCCACAAAAGCGTCAAATCCAGCTCCCCCTACCCTAGTTCCCTCTAAATGTACCACTTCCTTCCTGTTCTCATCCCTCCATGCACTGCGGAGCAGTAGTTTCCTTGACACTCCTAAGCCCCTGTAGGAGCCCTCTGACTCCTTCCTGTGCGAATGAAGCTCTTTCCACCTCATAACCCAAGCTTTTCTGCCTTCTTTGGACACCCTGAGAGAGCCGCTCCCACCTCGGTCTACACACAGTCCTGGAGGCATGGTTAGTCACATATTTCACATGCTCTACGTGAACCAGCTTTTGTATGTGTCTGCCTGCTTTTATGCAGGTGGTCCTGTGTTAGCGTGTGTGTAGAACTCAGAGGCTGATGTCCATGTCTTCCCCAACCACGTGGTACTTTGCTGAACTCGGTCATGCAGATTGAGCATGACTGGCTGCCCTGTTGTGGGCTCCTACTATTCTTTCCCAGTTCCACTGGGCCCTGGATCTGAACTCGGGTCCTCATGTGTGTGTGCAAAGCGCGATGCTGCCTGAGCTGTCTCCCCAGCTATTGCTCTCCTCTTCAGACTCTGGGGTTTCTTAGAAGAGTCAAAGTCCTATTCATTTTTCATACCTAGAGCAAAGAATAGTGGCCAAGACACACAGGTACTCAACACACTCCTGCTGACTAGAAAAGCAAGACAAAACCAAGCCCCGAAACCACAAAAAAACAGAAATTAATGAAAATGAACATATTTTAATCATATGTAGAGTTATCGCATGGCAGTTTTAATTTTGCATTTCCCTAATAACTAATGATGTTTTGTATCTTTTTGTGTGTATATTTATTCAAAATGTCTGTTTGATCTTTTAAAAACTTTAACCTATCATTCTTACTGTTCCCACATCAGGTGGCTCACAGCCACCTATCAATCCATTTCCAAGGGGAAGTTCCACGCCCTCTTTGGCAACCATGGATACCTGAATATATATGGTGAACATATAGAAAAGAAGGGGCATGCATATGTGCACACACGTAAATACAAATAAAACTTAAAATTTAAATAAAAATAAAATTAACATTTTAAAATTTGTATCACTTTTTTCTTGGTTTGGAGACATCTAAATCTCTAACTTCCAACCAGCCAGCTTCTGATGACTCTTAAGTTTTCATTTCATGTTACACCTTAAGTATTCTCCTTCTTCTAATTACTTCGGGTTTTATTTGTTTCTCGTTTGTTCATCCCCCACTTCCTGGGGAAAGTGCTCAGGTAGTTGACAGCAGACCCTTCCCTAGTATATGGAACTAGAAGATTACCCCAAATATCACTTTTGCAGCATCTCACACGTGACGTGTTGTGTTTTCATTGACATCCATGTTTCAGAAACGATTTCTAAAATTCACTTTTTGTTCTCAAAAATATCTTAGTATGCAATCTTGGTTGGCCTAAAACTCACTATGTAGACCAAGCTGGCTTTGTACTCATAGAGATCTTACTTCCTTTGCCTCCCGAGTGCTTGGATTAAAAGTGTGCATCACCATACCTGGCTTCTGAGATTCATGGATTGTTTCCAAGTGAGTCAGTTTCCAGATTGTTAGGGGTTATTAATTCTTTGGTTTGCTGCTATTATTTCTAATCTAATTGCATTTAATTCAACTGTAGAACTCTGGTTTAATTGAAAAATATACTGTGTAAAATTTCAGTATTTTCAACGCTACCTATGGTCTATCATGGTGAACATTCCCTAGGTACTGGAAAGAGAGCTCCAAAAATGTCACTTGGGTCTCTGCTTTTTTTCCTACTAATTCTATTAGTTACTAGAAACTGTATAAAGTCATCTATGGTGATTTGTGTGCCACTCTGTCAGTTTTTTTGTCTTTTATACATACACATATATGTATATATTTGTTTGTATACATGTGTGCACATTGTAAATGCCAGTGCGTATGTGTGTGTGTGTGTGTGTGTGTGTGTGTGTGTGTGTGTGTGTGCATGCATATACCTATATTTTCCAGTGAATGTTGAGGACAATCTCAGGTGATGTACACCTTTATTTTGAGACAGGGTTTCTCGCTGGCCTGGCACTTACCCAGTAGGCTGCTCATGCTGTCAAAGGGACTTAGAGAGACTTCTGTCTCTGTCTCCCCAATACATATCAACATGCCTGCTCCCCCTTCCTCTCTCTCTCTCTCTCTCTCCCTCCCCCTTCCTCTCTTCCTCTCTCCTCCCTCTCTCCCCCCCTCTCTCATAGTGTGGGTTCTGGTAACTGAACTCGGGCACCTGTGCTTGCCAGAGAGATAGCTCGGCCAGGAAAGGGCCTACCTTGTATTATCACACATACTTTTTTTTTTTTAACTTGATAACTACGTACAAAAAATGTAATGACATGATAAAAATCTACTCTTAGTCTATAGTAAAATTCCTTTGGGTTTGATAATTAGACAGTTATTTTGCTTTTTACGGTTATTCTTTAAACGCTATATCTTTTCCATCTTAGAATTTAGGGTGTTCTCTTAGAGATGGTGTAATGATTTCAGCCACATAAGGCTGATATTTCCAGGTTCTAGGGGTCATGCAGGTACAGACAAGCCCTCAGGCAGAAGTGCCTAATGGCCCCCAGGGATGTTAAAGGGCCCCCGCATGACCCACGTGAGGTGTAGATTACATCATCCATTTATGACTCAGCTAAGCCCTTGTGCACGTGAGTGAGCCCCATCTGAGTCAACCTCCTGTGCCCATACAGCTGGGCAGCTTTTAAAAGCCGGAGGCGCCATCTACTCCCCTCCCTCGCCCCCCCTGCCCCCCCCCAACTGACTTCCCCAGGCCTGTGCATATCCCCTCTAATAAACTGCTAAGCGGGTTTGTTGCGTGTTCCGTGTTTTCTTCTCACTTGCGCCAGGTAATTTCAGATGGTATGTAAGTTTTTTTCCTTTTTCTTTTCAAATTCAGTCTGTTGGTCTCTATTTATTTGTTTGTTTGTTTATTGTTTAAGGATTGAGTCTCAGACTCAACATGCTCAGCAAGTACTTTCACCACTGAGCCCCTCCTCCAACTTTGACCTCTGCCTTTTAAAGAGTATGTTTCTTTTCCTTACCTTTAAAGCAATTGGCATATGGTTTATCAATCCTGCCATTTGCTCTTTGTTTTCTTTTTTAGCACACAGTTATCTTCCTTCTTTTAAATATTGTTCTTCTTACATTTTATTTCCTTATCCTTAACTCTTGATTATATTCCATCTATCCGTGACTTTTAGATTTTGTTTTACTCAAGGGATTGTGACATAGTTCTTTAATTTATCACACTCTACTCAAAATGAACATCAAAGATTTTCTGGAAGAAAAATAAAGAAATTTTGAAATAGCACATTTCTTTTAATTCTTCTGTTATTTGTCATATTCATATGGTATAAATACATGAATTAGTCTAGAGTAACCTAAGAAAGAAATCTCAATTGAGGCAGCACCATTTCCTAGGCAGATGATCCCATGCCCTATCAGAAAGCCAGCTGAGCCTGAGCAAGCAGCGTTCCCCATGGCTCTGCCTCAGTTTCCAAACTTGACTTCTTGCAATGAAGGACTGTGGCATGTAAGCTGAAACAATCCCATTATTGTTCTAAGCTGCTTTTTGGTCATGGTGGTTGTTAAAGCAAACAGAATCAAACTAGAACAGAAATTGTTATAATATTATAATTTGTGTTGGGAGCCAATTTCCTCCTAAAATCATTGCAGGAACCATCACTCTGGGGAGTCTGCAGAGAACCCCACACCCCTAATTGTGTTAGGAATCGTTCTATTGACAGAGCCTACCCCACACCCAAATTGGCTGATGGAGATCTATCTGTTAGTGGAACCCACCCCACATTCCAAACTATCTAGGGAACTAGGTGTGTCAACTTGTGACTTCTTGGCCTACAGTGACCTGACTGAAGGTAACCTCCTGGCTACGTGACCAACATGAACCACGTGGCAAGAGCTCAGACCCCTGTGCCCATCCCCCAACTCCTTACCATATATAAAGCTGTACCCCATCTCTAATAAACGGAGGCTCTGACAAATATAGCATGGCCTTCTTCTTCTCTCCTAGCCCATTTATCTTCCAGATAGTGCCTCTCCGGGACCCTGGAATAACTGAACTGCCAGACGGTTACTAACCCTAAACGAGGTAACCCGTCAAGGCAATTACAAATTTGTGCTTAAAATAGTTCTATATATTTAAAAATTAGGAAAGATTTGTTAAGATTTGTTATGGCTAAATTGTGATCCTCCATTCATGCAATGAAGTTTAAATCTTGATACCTTAGAATAAATATTTCAAGGTAAGTTTTTTAATGAGGCAACTAAGTTAAGGTAAGGTTGTTCAGCTGTTCCTAATCCAACACGAATGGGACTTTTCCAAGGGAAGGAGACCTGTATGCACAGAAACAGACCACATTGACACAGAGGGAGAGAATTGTCTTTTCAACCACTGCAAGCCAATCCTATACACCTTCATCCTGAACTTCAGACTCAAACTATAAGAAACTTCAACTTCTCTTGTTGAAGCCACCCAGCCTGCGGTAATTTGTTAAGGCGATCCTCCCACACTGGTACAGATCCCATGTTTGCCCACCTATGTGCCATCTCCAATTCTGCTCTTTTTTCTGGTGGTGCTGGGGCTTATTGCATAGGTGACACATACTAAGTCATACCTATTACTTGTCCTTGTCCCTGTGTTAAATGCTGGTGACATCTGTTAGAAATATATTCTAACATGAGCTCTCTGTCAATGCAGAAAGCCCAATCAAGCCAAATCGAAACAAAGCAAATAAAAAGATGTCCAGGTTATAGGGCTCCTGCGCTCTTGGGTGGTCCCAAGGGGAACCAGGAAGCCTCAAATGCGACCACCGGGAGGAAAGAGGGAAGACCACGTTTTGATTTTCTGGGGAGCAGTTTAAATAGACTGGGGGAGTGGTTCTGACCTCCTCTGGGGAGGAGTCAAGGTTTGGCAGGCACAGGGGAGGGGCCTCCAAAGATGGAATCCAGACACTGGAATTTACAACATCCTCTGTCATTTCTGCTCACCTGAAGAATTATTTCAGCTTTTCTTCCAGTGCAGGTGCACTTCTGTTAAATTCACTCTTGGTTTATCTACCAGCATCTTTATTTTGTCTTCACTGTTGAAGTATGTTGTTGCTGGATATCGAACTCCCCCTGCCACCCCGAGACAGGGTTTCTCTGTGTAACCACTCTGGCTGTCCTGGAACTCACTTTGTAAAGCCAGTCTGGCCTCAAACTCACAGATATCTCCCTGCCTCTGCCTCCCGAGAGTTGGGATTAAAGGCATGTGCCACCACACCTGTCAGATATGTTCATTTTAATCATCACAAGAATGGTATATGATGTCTGTTTCTTTTGGATATCATAGTTTCTAAAGATTGCATTTTCCATTTTTGTATTGAAGTCTATGGGCTTTAACACACAGCCTTGAGTGATCACCATGGACTGGAGAGGAAGACCCAGTTTATGTTTGAGGAGTTTATGTGCATCTAAAGCAGGAAATTCCATAGTATCT
>NC_022009.1:52858970-52861436 GCF_000317375.1 Microtus ochrogaster
GAAGAATTATAGGCTATCAATGGCTGCTAAGAGACGGAGCATCAATCTCCGAGGATGAGTACGCAGAAAGGTTATCCAATCCCAAATGGTCATCCCTAAACAAATGAGCAGTACTACCAAAACTTAGCAAACTGTGTTTGTAAATCCATATATATATAAAGGCATAAATTTAGGGTGTGGGAGATGCAGGAGGAGTTGGTGGTGAAACACCCCCAGAATGGGGAGACTCTCACTCAAGTCTCAGGATAACACAACCCCCCCGGAACTCACAAGAGACCATTCTTGCTGCAATCACACAAGGTTTATTGACAGGAACCGGCATGCTGGAGCCGAGACTCATATCCCACACAGGGATAGAGGAGCTCGACCCCGACGAGCTGGGAGAAGGGACATTTAGGGGAAGAAACCATAACCTAAAGGGGGTAGGGAGGGCATCACTAGAAAATTCCAAAATACCAGTGATAATCACAAGGGAGTAACTTTCCGTTTCTCAAGATTATAATCTAACTTTATGGTCAGCTAGTTCCTGGAACAGAGTTATTGAACTGGCTAACCTAAATTTTTGGCTCTACTTTTCCTGCTAGGGGGTCTGAATTTATCTAGATCTTTCATCTCCCCTCTTCTTCTAGTACCTAGTTCTAGTCATAGAACTAGATTTCAGTATCTTCTTGACCTTGTTAAGCGCTATATTGATGCTGTAACATCAAAATCTGAACAACACTTATTCTTTCTCTAATGAAGGTAATTAGTTTATTTAATATACATGGACCTATCATCAGTAGCAGAAGCAAAATTAGGAAAGGTCCCATAAGGGAAGATATCAGAGTAGTCATCCAAGGAGATCTATTAAACCAGCTCTCAAACCATCCCTGATGTGCTTCTCTGTCTCTTTGTCTTTTTTTAGTTTACTCATGGAGTCTTTAATTACTCCTGAATAGTCCACATAAAAACAACATTCTTCTCTGAGAGCAGCATATAATCCTCCATCTTTTAAGAATAACAAATCTAATCCCCTTCTATTCTGTAAGACCACTTCTGAGAGGGAAGTTAATGACTCTCGAGTTTGGAAATAGATTGTTTTAGAGCCCTCAAATATTCTTAATTCATTAAAGTACTGAGGGGCCTGTATTGGGGCAGCGGTACCTGTCCCAACACCGGCAGCTACCCCCGAGGCCCAGAATTACCACTAGTGTCAGAGAAATAGGTTCTCGTCGAAAGAGTTAGGTACTTGTCAAACTCATCTTCAAGCATGTTAGTTGTATGATAAAAGACCCTAGGAACCAGTTGTACAAGCACACAGTAATCTTTGGTGTCATTAAAAACCGATGTCGACACACAAGGTGTCAGGCCTGTACTACAAGCCTACCATTTTTCTAAACCGGGAACCAAGTACCTGGTATCAGAAGTCTTAGGGCTCTTAAGAGTCTCATTACATAACCTCAGTAAGAGTCAGCCTATGATTAGTCCCCTAAACACAAGCCTCCTAACTGATGGTGTTGTTAAAAGCCCTGGATACTGCAATTTGTCAAGAGTACCAAGTATGGCCCTTTCCAATGAGGCTCAAGATTCCCAACTCGATGCCACTAGACAAAAGTAGCGTCCCTTACTCGGAACTGATGTGGCCTGAGTGAGTCAGTTGTTCCCAGATCTGGTGTCTCACCACTTCAAGGGCCTTTAGGTGGGCAAATAAAGGTCTAGAAAGAATAGCATCAGGATTATACACTGGGTCAGTGGCATTGGTGGTCCCCCACATAGGATCTCATAAGGGGTGAGAATAAATCGCCCTGGGGTGTTTTGAACTCGGAACAAGGCAAAGGGAAGGAGGGCTGTCCAGTCATTCCCACCAATATCTAGGGACAATTTTGTCAGGGTCTCTTTTAGGGTTCTATTCATCCTTTCTACCTGACATGAGCACATGTCAGTAAGCACAATGTAATTTCCAATTGATCCCCAGTTGGTTGGCCAGTCCCTGACTTACATGGGCAACAAAGGCAGGTCCATTATCAGACCCGATTACCTTAGGTATCCCAAACCTCGGGAAGATTTCTTCTATAATCTTCTTAGCCACCACATTGCCTGTCTCAGTCCTGGTAGGAAAAGCTTCTAGCCATCCTGAAAAAGTATCTATAAAAACTTTAGTACTTGTTACCATATCTGACTGGCTTAATCTCTGTAAAATTTACCACCCAGTAGGCCCCAGGCCGGTCGCCCCGAGCCCCTTCCCAGGAATATATATGGAGTGTCCTGCATTAGTCATACCACAGCCCTTACAGCTTTAGACTAATTCTCCTGTCAAGTCAGAGAGTCCTATAAAATAATAGTCAGAGGACCTAACCACATCTTTTAATTTCTTGGCCCCCAAGTGGGTCAGGTAATGTAAGTTGGTAACATACTTGTGTCGTTCTTTTCATGGGAGGACTAGCTTTCCTCCTTCTGTCTCTACTGCCCCATATGGGTTTCCTTTAC
>NC_022009.1:52861651-52868484 GCF_000317375.1 Microtus ochrogaster
GCATCTCGAGCTTCTTGGTGTCCAGGACAGTGTGTGGTGGCTACCTTCCTTGGCAAATGTATGACCTCGAGGAGGCTCAAAATTTCTTCTTTATTTTTTATCTCTTTTCCTGCAGATGTCAACAGTCCTCTTTGTATATTGCCCCATGTATATGGGCAGTGGCAGATGTACACCTGCTGTCAGTGTAGATGTTGATAGACTTCCCCTCTGCAATTCATAGAGCTTGTATCAAAGCCACAAGTTTGGTTTTCTGGGCCAACATCCCTTCAGGGAGGATACTGGCCCAGATCATTTGCTTTCCATCCACCACTGCTGCCCCCACCTTCTGCTTACCTTTAACCATGAAACTGCTGCTGTCTGTATACCAGCTCGGACTCCCAGGCCAAGGCTGATCCTTCAAATCATTTCAGGTACCAGCTTCTTCTGCCAGAATGTCAGTGCAGTGATGAGTAGGTGAGGAGTCATCAGTCTCAGGCAATAGGGTGGCAGGATTGAGGACAGCAGGGGGAGGGAAGTTCACTCGTTCAGTCAACATAAGGCTTTGATAATGTGTCATATGAGCGTTGGTCATCCATTGGTCAGGGGGCTGTAGTATAATGCTTTCTAGAGCATGGGGTGCCACTACAGTTGTCTGTTGTCTCAGAGTGATCTTATCAGCATCTTTGATGAGCAGAGCTATGGCAGGCAATAGCTTTCGGGTAAGGTCATCTGCCGCCAACAGGGTCTAATTTTTTTGATAGGTCCTTCCACATTGTTTCTAATAAAGGCATGGGACACTCAGGGATAACCAGGAAGGAATGAGTCACTTGTCCTCTCCCAAATCTACAGTTTGTAAGGTGGTCCATGGATATTGTTTCTGTCCAGTTGCTCCAATTACAATAGTCTTTGAATTCTTTAGCTTCCCCAATGGTTGTTTCAGCACAGAGTACTCATCCCCTGTGTCCACTAAAAAAATCCATAAGGGTCCCCTCTACAGTCAGGATTACCCTAGGATCAGGGAGGGGGTTCGAGCTTCATCCCCTCTAATCATCTTCTTCTAGGGACAGTACTTTAGAGGCCCTTCCTTTCTTCCTTGGGCATTCTCTTGCCCAATGTACTTTTTCTTTGCAATAAGCACATTGGTCTTTGTCCAATCTTCACTCATCTTTGGTCTTCTGTTGCCCAGGTTCCCTATCTGTCTAGGTCCTGTCTTTCCTTTCTCTTCTATCACTGCAACCAAAATTCTAGTCAAATTTCTCTCTTGTCTACAATCCTTGTAGTCCTCTCTTTCCTCTGCTTCCGGTTTCTCTCTCTCACACTTCTCTTCCTCAGTCTCTCACTTATGAAACACTTCCTCTGCTTCCTTAACCAAATCCTGCAAGGTATAATCCTGCAACCCTTCTAACTGCTATAACATTTTTTTAAAAATATCTGATGCTGACTGTCCTATTAAGGCCATAGCTACCGCTGCTTGCTGACCCTTAGAGGTTGTGTCACAGGGAGTATAACGCCTGTCAGCCTCCATTAAATATTCAAGAAACACAGATGATGGTTCAACCAGCCCCTAAAGAACCTCGCTTACCTTGGTCAAATTAGTGGGGTGTCTTGCAGCCCCTCTGAGATTTGCCACAAGAGCTCGGCAATAGACTGTCAGCAGCTCCCTACTTGTTGCCGTATTGAAGTCCCAATCAGGTCGGTTAAGGAGAAACCCAGCATCTATTTCATTCAGAAGATTGGTTGGTGCCCCATTGCTATTCAGTAGTGAAGAGGGACCTGTAGAAGCTGGTGACAGTCATCCCAGGTGGGTTGGTAAGAAAACATCAAAGACTCCACCAATCCTGTCAGGCTGGCAGGATTCTTTGAAAAGGAAGGGTGATTAGTTTTTCAGTTGTAAAGATCAGCAGAGGAAAGTGGCCAATACTGGAGGGGTTGGAGGTGGGGTGGGTACACCGGAGGCCCATAGATGTGCAGCGGCAACACCACTGTCGAATCTGGCCCTCCGTGACCCTGTGCAGGACTCAGCATGCCAAGTTCGTGTACCTGTCACAGCCCCCACTCCCCTTGGTGCTGCCGCTAGCACCAGGATCAGGCATCTGGGATAGTAGGTAAGGGGGTAGTGGAGGGCTCGATCATTCAGGTGGCTCCTCAATCATGGGATAGATTTTAGAAGGAGCCAGAGGTTGGTTCTTGGGCAAATTCTCAGGCCTCAGAGTTACAAGTTTCAGTTTGTGCTCTGACTCTCGGAGGGCCAGGGCTCGGGAGCCTAGCTTCCATCTACGCACCCAGGGCTTAACCCAAGGTGGGGGATCCTGGACTAAATCTTGCCATACAGTAATGTATGGTTGTTGATCAGGATGGTATCCCAGTTCTTTCTGAAAAACAATAGCTTTAATTTCAAAAATAATGATTAAATCAAAGGTGCCCTCAAGCACCGGCCACTCCAAGGAGCAAAAAGTTAATACCTTTCTTAATCTCAACTGACAAGTTGTGTGCTCTAGCCATAACTTCAGTCCAATGATCCAGAGTCAACATCACAGTCTGTCCCATCGTCAAAGTCACAAGTAAGACAAAACAAAGACTGAAGACACAAACAACACACAAACAAAGGCTAACAAATGTTCGTCTCCACTTAGACAGACAAAACCACTCCAGAAATACAGACAGCCGGGAGGGAGTATAGTTTCTCTAACCCAGGAGAACTTCCATATCCTCACCAGCACCCAGATGGGAATCTCCCTGGCATCCCTGGGATCCCTCCTCACCTCCCAGGACTTCTCCCGGGGTGTCAGTCAGTGATCTCCTAGCACGTCTGCTGATCACTCCCTCCATCTCCTCCCGAGATGTGAGCGGCTGTAAAACTGAAAGTACAGAACCTGAATTCAGCCAGCATGGAAACACAAAGACACATACAATGTCTCACTTCCAAGTGGGTCTTTGGAGACAAGGGTGGTCACCAAATGAAAGATCCCTGGAGTAGGGAGACTCTCACTCAAGTCTCGGGATAACATGATCCCCCCAGGAACTCACAAGAGACCATCCTTGCTGCAATCACACGAGGTTTATTGACAGGAACCAGCATGTTGGGGCCGAGACTCATATCTCGTACAGGGGTAGTGGGGTTCAACCCCGAGTAGCTGGGAGGAGTGTTTAGTGGAAGAAAGCATAACCCAAAGGGGGGTAGGGATGGTGTCACTGGAAAATTCCAAAAATACTAGTAATAATCACAAGGGAATAACTCCCTGTTTCTCGAGATTATTCTAAAGATTATAATCCAACTTTATGGTCAGCTAGTTCCTGGAACAGAGTCACTGAACTGGCTAACCTAGATTTTTGGCTCTACTCTTCCTGCTAGGGGGTCTGGATTTATCTGGGTCTTTCAGGGGGTCTGGATTTATCCAGGTCTTTCATTGGAAATGGTGTAAAGACAGTGCTCGCCCTAGTGCACCTTCTGCTTATTGAGGGCCTTGAGTACCAGACTCAGTACCCCCTCAGGGCTCAGAATTGGATGTCTTGGCAGGTGAGATTCTGAGGGTAAAAGAATTAAGTTAAGCTCATTACCCCTGCATCTCCTTTATTTTTCATGAGCGGGGAGAAACTGAAGTGAAAGGGGCATGGAGGAGAGGAAGAATAAGGAGAAGAAAGAAGGAGGGGAAGGGGAGAAGTAGAAATAGAGAGGAGGAGAAAAAGAAGAGTAAGGGCTGATTTCCATGAGGTTTCTAATCTTTACAGATGTGGTTGGAAAACTCCTTAGGCACAGACAATAAAAATGTGCATATCAAAATCACAAAAAGGGGCTGGTAGAACCTAACAAAGCAGCACTCCAGAACAGGTGACCTGACCCAGGGAAGAGCCAGTATTCAAGGGGAAATAGCTGACATTCCGAACCATTAGATAAAGTTACTAAAGATCCCTGAATCATTCTCCTCATCTAATCTCTTTTGTGATAACCAGCTTTGGGGATGCCCAGAATTTGTTTGTTAGCAAAGGTGGGGCATGCTGCCTTCCTGCTCAGTGCCTGTCTTCTGTAGAAGTTTTTAAGTGGTCTGTTAGCAGATATTTTGTGGGTTGACTCTATGTAAATTTGACTGCTAGAACAAAGAGTGAATGCCAGTGCTCCATGGCCTCCTGGTGTGGGGTAATAGAGCAAGGTGACTCCACTGCCCTAGCAGAGGTTACACTGCTGAGGTGTTCTGGGAATGAATCCCACTTCGAAGGGAAGAATCATGGCTTCACAAGGTTTCCACAGATATGGCAGTGACTTTTCCAAAATACACGTATTCCCACAGCTCTGCACAACGGGTTGCTCCATGTGGATGTGGACGTGAACACTTCCCTTGGATCTGCCCATTGGTCCATCAGCTGTGCACTAACTGCAGTCTTGTGGGCCCCATCATCTGCTGCTGTATAGAATCTTAGGGTGGAAGGGAGCACATGGAGGAAGATTTTCCCATTAGTCTTAACAACACCTGAAGTAGACAGTAGCTGGATGTCTGAAATGGTGGGTACAAAATGAAATAGTTCTGTACAATGCTAGTCTTAAATTCTTCAGGTGGGAAAAATAGCTCGAAGCTCTGAAGTCATAGTTGGAATCCTGCAGCTGGAGGTCAATACGTAGATTGGCATGTGGGAAATAATATTTAAATAACACAGGCTTTCCCCACTTTATTTTTATTCTCTTAGATTCCATACATGAGTCCTGCACTGATTTACTTTTGTGACGTTTACACAAGCTAGAATCATTTTGAAAGAGGGTACTGCTGCTGAGAAAATGCCTCCAGAAGACTGGACGGTAGGCGAAACTGTGGGGCATTTTCCTTCAAGGAGAAACCAATTCTAGAGGCTCGCTTTGTCAACCGACCCTCAGGCTCCTCTCTCATTTACAAACAAGTGAAATAGTGACAAATGAAAGAAATTGCTCACAGAGATCACTGCCGACTACAGTCGGCAGAGGAGTAACTTTTAAGTGAGATGCATGTTTTAGTGGAGGCCAAGAGGAGTTCTAGAGTCTCACCCTCATACCTCTGGGTGGGTGGTGGGAGAGACGGGGACGGGACTTAAAACATGAATTTGAAGTCATAATCCTTCCAACAGCAGAGGATGTTTTAGATTTTTGTCTCAATTAAATGAATGCTCTAGAAAATAAAATGCTGAAAACCACAGTAACCTTGTGATTTAGCCTCCTGGGTCTTCATATGAGATGTTGATTTAAAACCAGCAACACAGAGCACAGTACCCACGTGGACAGTGTGGACTGTGGCAGGGGCAACATGCCCGAGGGGCGCCATTGCCAGGCACTCCTCTTTCACTTCAGATGCACCCTAAGTGCAGCAGAGCCGCAGCCGATTCTTGTAGGATGTGGCGGTGGGTCTCACTCCTGACACATCTGCTGGCTCTTGCTGGAAACACCTTTGGTGAGTCTGCAGGCTATCTGGATCCCATAGTCAATCCCTGTCTTTAAACAGAAAAGAGAGGATGTTCTTGCCTCCAGCTGAGAGCCCAGGGCGTTCCCCTTGTCTTTCCTTAGGGTGTTAGCTGGGTCGGTTATCATCTATAACTTTGACAAACACTGTTGGAAATCACACGAGCCAGCTTGTCAAGGCAGTAAGCTCAGCACACATCTTAGTCGGCAGGCTTAATGAGGTGATGAAGTTTATTTCAGAACAAAGTGTATTGCTTTTTATAGTATTTTTACACGGCCCTGAAATAGACCATTGGGTTGCCGTTCAGGGAACTAAGGACTGAGGAGGAAAGCAGCAATGACTATAATATAACTGGGCGGAGACCTGGGAGGTGAAGTTCACAGTCCCCCACAGGCCTAAAGGCCTATTTAGATGAAAAGATAGTGCCAAGAACCTCAAATATATTCTCTGGAGCCCCAAGTTTTCTGCCTATATCTGAACTTCTTTTATCATGATACATTAAAATAGTGTTATTTATATTGTTTATTACAAATGTTTTTTCCATGACATTCATCATGGTATAATTTTATCCCAAGATGTGTTTGTTTTCTCCCTAGTTGGAAGAGAGTGAATCCCAAATGTATAGGCATCGATACCTGGCATGTCAAAGCTGTCTATGCTTCTAAATTGTGGTTGAATTTGGAAAGTAAATTAAGCATAAGAAATAACATTTATTTTAATGTAGCTCAGGCTGGCCTCAAATTTTCAATCCTTCCTCCTCAGCTTCTAGGTCCTGGGTTTCCAGATATGTTCAGGTGTATATTTCTACCGTGCCTCAGTTTAAAGTTTTAATTTATGAAGGTAATTAAGGTTAACTGTGAAAATATTGGCATTAAAAACAGAAAGAAGACTGAAGAGATGGCTTACCAATTAAGAGTCCTTGCTGCTGTTACAGAGGGCTGGAGTGTGAGTCCTAGGACCCATACCCTCACAGCCTCCTGTAACTCTAGCTCCGATGCCCTTGCCTGACACTGGCAGGCACCCACATGAACACTCACACACAGATAAACACACGTACATAAGTAAAAATAAAAAACAAATATTTAAAAAAACATACAGAGGGTTGACAGGATGGACAGGCACTGCTAGGCCTGATGGCCTGAGTTTGTTCCCAGCGTCCACAGTGGAAGAAGAGAAGCAGTTCCCACAAGCTGCCCCACGTGTACACATTAAACCCCCACATGTACACATATGTTGATTGCCTTGACGGGTTACCTCGTCTAGGGTTAGTAACCGTCTGGCAGTTCAGTTATTCCAGGGTCCCAGAGAGGAACTATCTGGAAGATAAATGGGCTAGGAGAGAAGAAGAAGGCCATGCTACATTTGTCAGAGCCTCCGTTTATTAGAGATGGGGTACAGCTTTATATATGGTAAGGAGTTGGGGGATGGGCACAG
>NC_022009.1:52881671-52882565 GCF_000317375.1 Microtus ochrogaster
GAAAGATGCTGAGCAGAAGCTGACAGGAACAAGCTAGAAATCTTTCTTCCATTGCTTCTGCTCTGAAGGGAACTGTTCCCACACTACATTGATTAGATGCTTCCTTGATCCCTCATGAATACTGTGGGAAAGATTTTATCCTCCCCAAATATTAGGTGATGTGCTGTGGTCAACAAGATATAAAATACAGATTTAGAAATGTAGATTCAAGACCTTAGCCCATCAATCATTAAGCATTTGAAACTGAATTGTCAAAATTCACTGGCCTCCACTTAATGCTTGAGGTGTAACTTAAAGCTCACAGGCTTCTTCTGATGTATAATAGAGACAGTACCTAGTAGAGCAAAAAGTACATCATCAAATCTTAGTCTTCCTTTGTATAATCTTGTAGTAGTTACTTTTCTCCATCACTAAGACCAAATATCTGACAAGAAACAAATTAAGAGAGGAAGGACTTATTTTGGCTTATAGTTCAAGGGTTACAGAAATCATAGGGGAGAACCATGCTATGGAAGCGTGAGGCTTCTAGTCACACGGTGTCTGCAGTCAAAAATCAGAGACTAGAAGCTAAGAATATGGTTCTACAGTTACACCCAACTTCTCAATGGAAACTCTGAAGCCAGAAAGTCTTGGATAGATGCTCTGCAGACACTAAGAGATCATGGGCTAATATATCCAGCAAAGCTTTCAATCACCATCGACAGAGAAAACAAGATATTCCATGACAAAATCAGATTTAAACAATACCTAGCCACAAATCCATACCTAGAGAAAGTACTACAAGGAAAGTTACAACCCAAGTAAGTTAGTTACACCCACAAAAACATAGGCAATAGATAATCACACACAAAACCCAAAGAAGGGAAACACACATCAATGACAACAAAACCAAAA
>NC_022009.1:52883685-52885563 GCF_000317375.1 Microtus ochrogaster
AAATCCTTTTGCTGCTGCCTCTGCCCCTATTGACTTAGAGGCAGAAATCTGAGAAATCCAAGACTGCATAATTTAAGTAGAGAGAGGCAAATTTATCCTGTTGTGCAGGTTATTGATCGGCAAGGACAGCGTATCAGGCAGCATAACCCTTTGGCCTTAAAGACATTAAACAATAAAAGAAGCAGTTATGGTCTGTGGGACCATGCCCCTTCACTGTGGCTTTAATGGAATCTTTTGTGGAATTCAACCTTATGCCCATTGACTGGATGCAGCTTTGTAGGGCTTGTCTTTCGGGAGGATATTGTTATGAAGAGGTGAAATGCAGGAAAATTGCACAGATATTGCACAGTGTAACTCCACTGCAGGTTTTCCCCAGCATAACCTTGATATGTTAACTGGTGCAGGATAGTACATGAGCTTAGCAGCACAGATTACCTATGATCCTGCTGTTTATGCTCAGATAGCTGTCATGGCCATTATAGGGTAGAAAGCTCTACCTAATAAAAAGGAGCATGGAACAACTGCCTAAGGTTCTTCAAGGACCCTCAGAAACTTATCCTGAGTTTGTTGACCATCTGTTACAACTGAGGGGTTGCATTTTTGGGGATTTGGACACAGCTATGCCCATTATAAAGCAATCGGCCTATGAAAATGCTAACAGATTCTGTCAGGAGGCTATAGACCCCCATAGAAATAGGAACTTAAATGACTATATCTGTTTATGCAGGGACATTGATGGCACTCATGTGACAGAACAGGTGATTGTTTCTGCCCTTAGGGGAAGACAAGGTGGAGCTAGATCAAAGACTTGTTTTCAGTGCAGACAACCCAGACATTTCAAAAGGAATTGCCCTGTGGGTAAAGGGGCCGGTAGTCACCCCAGGGGAAATCGAGGTGTTTGCCCATTGGGCTGAGTGCCGCTCTAAAACTGACATACAATGAAATCCCCTTCCCATGTCAGGAAATGGTAGGAAGGGCCTGCCCTGGGCCCCCAAAACACAAATGTATGGGGCCATGAGCAGACCAGCGGTTCCCATTAGATTCCTTCCTCACAGAAATGCCTCATTGTCCATGATCTTGTCCAAGGCACCCCAGGAAGTGCAGGATTGGACATCTGTATTGACCCCACAAATGGGTGTGCAGGTCTTGGGGATTGGAGTATTTGGGCCTATTCCAGAGGGCTCAATAGGTATAGTCTTGGGTAGAAGTAGTTCAGCACTTAAAGGAATTAAAATTTTACCAGGAATTATAGACTATGATTATACTGGAGAAGTTTAAAATTATAATTGAAACTGGTATGGGAGTCCTTGTCATCCTCCAAGGAGTGAGAATAGCTCAACTAGTGCTTTTGCCCATGTTTTGCTCTACTAATCCATTCTGTAATCAAGAACAAGGGGACAAGGGGTTTAGCTTCACGGCAATCTCGGGAGCATTTGGGGTCTCTAGAGAACTGCCCCACACTTACATTAACAATGAATGGGAAATGGTTCCAAGGCCTTCCAGATATAGTGGCTGGTTTTATGTGAATGCTAAAAAGCATTGGCCCGCATCCTGGCCTCTACAGCCAGCTGCTATGGCATCATAGGGGGGAGGGGGGGGAATGGACAGTTCTCTACAGCCAGCTGCTATGGCATAGCAGGGGTAGGAATGGACAGTTCTTCAGAGTGCAGTACCCAATATTTATATTGGAAGGATGAAGAAGGCAATAGGGCATTTTAAAATAATTTGTCCTAGAACACCTTCTTCTCAATTTGTGTGAAAGAGATATTTTGCAAGCTATGGGAACAGTTCTGACCACTGAACCTGTGCAGCACATGTTAACAGACCAGGGCTTTGTCCCTGGGTGGAGGTTAGGCAAAAATCTGCAGGGAGACCTGC
>NC_022009.1:52890058-52898160 GCF_000317375.1 Microtus ochrogaster
ACCATGATCAACTAGACTTCATCCCAGAGATGCAGGGGTGGTTCAACAAATAAAAATCTGTCAATGTAATCCACCATATAAACAAACTGAAGGAAAAAAAAAAACAAATGATCATCTCATTGGATGCTGAAAACCCATTGACAAAATTCAACACCATTCATGATAAAGGACTTGGAAAGATCAGGATACAAGTAATATACCTAAATATAATAAAAGCAATACATAGCAATCCAACAGCCAGCATCAAACTACAAGGATATAAACTGAAAGCAATTCCACTAAAATGAGGAACAAGTCAAGGCTGTTCTCTCCATTCTATTTAACATAGTACTCAAAGTTCTAGCTAGAGCAATAAGACAACAAAAGGAGATCAAGGGGATACAAATTGAAAATAAAGAAGTCAAACTTTTGCTATTTGCAGATGATATGATTGTATACATAAGTGTCCCAAAAATTCTACCAGGAAACTCCTACAGCTAATAAAAACCTTCAGTAATAAGTCAGGATACAAGATTAACTCAAAAAAAAAATCAGTAGCCATCTCAGAATGGCTATAATAAAAAATACCAATGACAGCTTATGCTGGAGAGGATGTGGAGTAAGGGGAACATTCCTTCATTGCTGGTGGGAATGCAAACTTTACAGCCACTTTGAAAATCAGTATGGCAATTTCTCAGAAAATTGGGAATCAATCTATCTCATGACTCAGCAATACTACTTTTGGGTATATACCCAAAAGATGCACACTCAAACCACAAGGACATTCACTCAAGTATGTTCATAGCAGCATTATTTGTAATAGCTAGAACCCAGAAACAACTTAGATGACCCTCAACTGAAGAATGGATAAAGAAAATATGGTAATTTACACAATGAAGTACTATTCAGTGGTAAAAAAATAACATCTTAATATTTATGTGAAAATTTATGAAACTAGAAAAAAAAGCATCCTGAGTGAGGTAACCCAGACCCAAAAGACAAACAGTTTGTACTCACTCATAAGTGCATATTAGACATGAAGTAAAGTATAACCAGTCTGCAGTCCATAACCCCAGAGAAGTTAGGAAACAAGGAGGACCCTAAGAGACAAACATGGATTCTCTTGTATATTCTTTTATAAGGGGAAATAGACAAGATCTGAGTAAATTGGGAATGTAAGGGGGTGGATATGAAGAGGGAGGGGAGGATGGGAGTGGGGAGGAAAACTTGAGAGATTGGGATTGGGGTGGTCAAGTTGGGGGAAAGTCAGAGACAGATAGCTTGATTGAGGGAGACATTATGGGATTTGGCATAGAAGCCTGGCACTAGGTAAATTCCCAGGAATCAACAGGGATGACCCCAGCTGAGACTCTTAGCAATAGTAGAAATGGTGCCTGAACTGGCCTTTCCCTGTAATCTGATTTATGACTACCTTAACTGTCATCATAGAACCTTCAATCAGTAAATGATGGTATCAGATACAGGTATTCACAGCTAAGCACTGGGCCACGCTCCCAGAGTCCAGTCAAAGAAAGGGAGGAGCAATAATATGAGCAAAGGGGTTGAAACCATCATGGGGAAGCCCAGAAAACAGCTGACCTGAGCTAGTGGGAGCTCACTGACTCCAGACTGAGAGCTGGGGAGCCTGCATAGAACTAGAGCCTCTGAATTTGTATGACAATTGTGTGAGTTAGGTAGTTTGTGGGGCCACTGGCAGTGAGAGCAGGATTTATCCCTAGTGCATGAATTGGCTTTTTGGAACCCATTCCCTATGGAGGGATAACTTGCTGCATCTAAATACAGGAGGGAGGGTCATAGTTCTTCCTCAACATGATGTGAAAGATTTTGTTGACTCCGCATGGGAGACCTCACCTTCTCTGAGGAGTTAATGGGGGTAGGTGAAATGAGGGGGGGGGAGGTGGGAGTAGCAGGAAGAGAGGAGGAAGAGAAAACTGAGATTGATATGCAAAATAAAAAGATTGTTTTAAAAAATAAAATAAAGAAATCCTAAGAAAAAAAGGAATGTATACTGCTCTCTTGGCAGACTTCTATTCCCCTGCCAGCTAATTCCCAAATAACTGACACAAAGACTCAATTAACCAACAGTTCAGGCTTTTTACTAGCTAACTCTTATATTTAAATAAACCTATATTTCTAATCTACTCTGCCATGTGGCTTGGTACCTTTTCTCAGTATGGCATGCTCATCTTGCTTCTCCCTGTAACCGCTGGTGCCTCTTTTGACTCTACCTTTCTTCATCCCATTGTCCTTAGTTTGATTGTCCAAAACCAGCCATCCAGTTTTGTATTAACCAATGAAACCAATACATATTCACAATGTACAGAAGGATTATTTCACAACACTGCTTCTTTAGATAACCTGAATTCAGCCCCTCACATCCACATTGGGTACCCTACATCTACCTGCACTCCAGGTCTATTGGGATCTGATGCTTTCTTCTGCCTCCTGTTGGAACTTACACACACACACACACACACACACACACACACACACACACACGTGTGCACACAAAATGCATTCTCACACACACGCATGTACACATGCACACTTAAAAATAAAATCAATCTTTTTCTCTCTTTTTAAAATTTTATTATTTTTATTTTTAGCAAAGACTGGAGAAGAAGAGGGATCAGGCTAAGAAACTGCAGACTTAGTGTTCTAGTTTGCTTTTTTTTTTTTTTTGCTGTGATAAACACCACAATCAAAACAACTTGAGGAGGAAGGATTTATTTAGTGTATAGTCTGTCTTAAGTTTCTTTTGCTGTGAAGAGACACCATGACTACAGCAATTCTTATAAAGGAAGACATTTAATTGGGGTGGCTTGCTTACAGTTCAGAAACTCAGTCCATTATCATCATGTCAGCACACAGCAATGTGCAGGCAGACGTGGTGCTGGAGAAAAAACTGAGAATCTTACGTATTACAGGCAATAGGAAGTAGACTTTGTGGTACAATGAGTGAAACTTGAGCAAAAGAGACCTCAAGGTCTGCATAGTGACATACTTCCTCCAACAAGGTCATACCACCTAATAGTGCCATTTTATTTTGAACCACCACATTCCACTCCCTGGCCCCCAAAGACTTGTAGCTATATCATAACACAAAATGCATTCAGTCCAACTTCAAAAGTCCCCATTGTCTATCACAGTTTCAACAATGTTTAAAAGTCAAAAGTTCAAAGTCTCTTCTGAGATTCATTCAACCTCTTAAATTCAGTCCCTTGGGGTCTCTAAGGCAACCCATGCTTCATCTTCACAACTTCACACTATAGCCTATCTAGGGCTCCATTCAGGGACATCCCTGACACATACCTGGTCTTAGCTGTTGTCCTTAGGTACAGAAACAAATTCCATAATGCCTTTCTTTTATCCCTAACTCCAAAACCTCACAGGCAAAGCTGCCAACCTCTGCTGCCTACTGGGGCTGGAACATGGCCCCCTTGTTCAATTACATCTCTACCAACTTTCTGTTTTTCACTGCCTACAGTTGGCTGTCTTAAAACTTGCTCTGTAGACCAGGCTAGCCTAAAACTCAGAGATCCACCAACATTCGCCTTATGAGTGCTGGGATTAAAGGTGTGTACCACCACATCTGCTTCTAGTATTTTCTTTAATTCCTTTTCACAAATTGAAAGTTTAGCTGAGTGGGATCTTGCTCTGAGGTCATCACTCTCTTTATTTAATTTCTTAATCTGTTTATCTCCTTGAATACACTGATCATTTTGTATTTAATATAAGCTTTTGTGTCATTATTTGGGACTGGACGGTTGGGACAAAAAAGAAGCTCTGTCACTGTTTATATATGGTGCCTAATATTCTGCAAGAATTTCCCCATTAAACCTGAGAAAACTTTAAAAAAATGGTTTCTAGACATACAAAAGAGAGTCAGACATGACTTCTTGGTAGTCACATTTGACTCCTTTAAAAGAAAGCTTCCTGGTTCAGTACTAGCACCACAGACAACTCTTTTGAGAAGGCCTGCTAGGGAGCACTGGAATGAAGTTTGTGGGCAGTAGGATGCACGCTATTTAGTGACTGCTTCCCAGAGTTGGGGCAGTGAGTGTGACTCTTGCTAGTACCTCTGCCATAAGACTGATACTCAGAGTACCAAGGGGAAGAGCCAAACATCATGCTCTATTGCCACTCACTAAGCTGAGCAATACAAGCAACAAATTTAGCAGATTTAAGATTTATCTCATGAGGTAAAAAATAGTACAGATATGCAATAAAAACAGATACTGATGAAAAAACTCCAAATGGGTTACAATATGTTTAAAAATACATAGGCTTAGGAAAGAAAAGAAAAAGAACAAAAATGTCTTTAAAAAGAATAATAAAAGATATAATAATCCATATAAATATGGAAAATACACAGAAAGTCTGGATCCTCTATGTTATCATGTTGTCTTTTAATTTTTTGGCTACTAAGAAGCACTGGATTACAAAAACTGCTAAATTCAATCAACTTATATATTTTAAAAATATCTTGACTTCCAAATTTAAGCAAAAAATATATTAATTGGGTAAGACATTCTGCTTTTATTTCCACAGGAAAGTGTTGATTGCCTTGAGAGGTTACCTCGTCTAGGGTTAGTAACCGTCTGGCAGTTCAGTTATTCCAGGGTCCCGGAGAGGTACTATCTGTAAGATAAATGGGCTAGGAGAGAAGAGAAGGCCATGCTACATTTGTCAGAGCCTCCGTTTATTAGAGATGGGGTACAACTTATATAGGGTATGGAGTTGGGGGGTGGGTACAGGGGCCTGAGCTCTTGCCACGTAGTTCATGTTGGTCACGTGGTCCGTGTTGGTCACGTAGGCAGGAGGTTATCTTCGGTCAGGTCACTGTAGGCCAAGAAGTCACGAGTTGACACACCTAGTTCCCTAGATAGTTTGGGCCAAGAAGTCAGGAGTTGACACACCTAGTTCCCTAGATAGTTTGGAATGTGGGGTGGGTTCCGCTAACAGATAGCTCTCCATCAGCCAATTTGGGTGTGGGGTAGGCTCTGTCAATAGAACAATTCCTAACACAATTATGGGTGTGGGGTTCTCTGCAGACTCCCCAGAGTGATGGTTCCTACAATGATTTTAGGAGGAAATTGGCTCCTAACAGGAAAGGAGAGGATGTAATTCACTTTGGTTTAAAAAGAATCAGGTTTGATTGAGAAAGACCCCCTAAAAAATCTCCAGTGAAAGCCAAGGCCCAGATGATACAATATTTCAGAGTGCTTCTGTTACAGTTTTCTCTGAGTTCTACATCCCAAACAGCTTTAAGACTGTTGTCTGCAATGATCCTGACTCTAAGCAGGATTTAGCCATAATTTTAAATTTTCTCAGGGTCCCTCAAATATCACAAACACTCATTAATCAACAGGAAATAGTCTAAAAAACTACACTCAAATCCCCAAATATTATTTGTGACTGTTTTCATTAAAGGGGGTTGGTTATAAACTGTTATTAATCGTAGTCAATCTCTTTCTAAAAGGAGAAAGGGGATATGATATAGAAATGATGGGAGAAAAGGGTAGGCTATTAAATCTACCTTAATCTAAAAAACAACTGTCAATCTCAAAATATTTTAAATTGGTACAGATTTTAGTTTATTGATATAAATTTAAGATTTTGTTATATTATATGTATATTTCTACTCTTAAGGTATTATGTTCATAGAACTCAATTAAAATATAATGTATAATGAAGAAATACAAAATCACAAAAATGCAGTTAGACATCTGTAATAGTCAAACTTATAGTCATGTCTTCAAACACTTTAAAGACCTACAGAATATGGTATTTAAAATGTTTTAATAACCTAGAGTTTTCATGACAATTAGACACATCCACTCCTGGCAACACCAATGTACTCCAGAAAAACTGATGGGTATTACAGAAACTCCATGTGGAGTTTGTTTTCTTTACAACAGAAGCTAGCCATATGGGCAAAGAAATTGCACTTGCCTCAGATGCTGACAGTTACTATCCAAACTAGACCAGCAGGACACAAGAAAGGTGACAGCTGAGCTTTGCAAAGACAAGGTAGGACAGTCCTCCAAAATTCCCTGCTTCACAGGAAAGTCTGTAGGCCAAAGATGAATATCCCAAAATTACAGAGGAACCTTGCATGACTGTCCAGGCCCTAAGCTGTTTCTGTCATTTTTCATATTTTTGAAAGTCACATGCACATCCTGCTTACTCAGGAAATATTTCCTTCTTGAGTTTCTGAAGGAATTGAAGACTAGATAATTATTATTATAGTTTTTTTTAGTAATAATAAAAGGTAAAAAAACTTTAGACTCATAAAGATAAAATAGGTAATAAAATAATTTTATTTTAATTATTTATTTTAAAATAATAAAAAAATTTTCTCTAATTTTTCTAAGTACAAATAGACTACATATTATAACTATAATTCTTCTTGATAACTGTTTTGGTTATACATAATTTTACTATGTTATAGTTAAAACCTTTCTTTTTAATTAGACAAAAAAAGAAGAATGCTGTGGGACAATCCTTCTGCATGCTGTGAATATGGATTCCTCTCACTGGTTAAAAATAAAGCTGAATCGGTCTGTGGCCAAGATGACTAAGGCTAGGTGGGAAAGACAAATGGAGATACACAGAGAAAGAAGGGCAGAGTAGAGAGATGCAAGCCAGCTGCCAGAGGAATAAGGCATGATAGAGAACATGTAAAGTCATGAAACCATGTGGCAAAATGTAGATTAATAAAAATAGGTTAAGTTGTAAGAGCTAGTTAGTAATAAGCCTAAGGCTACAGACCGAGCATTCTGTATTTAATATAAGCTTTTGTGTGATTATTTGCAATTGGGTGGTGGGAGACAAAAGAAAAACTCTGTGTGCCTTTATTAAAATATGACAAGACCAATTTCTAGGCAACATAATAAAATTTTTCTTTTTCGAAACCTCTTGATCCAAACCTGGACAGGTCAAATCATCATCAGTACCATTGTGTTTAAAGCATTCTACTGCTTTTCTAACCCAAAGTACCAAAGTCCAAAGTTTTCAAAACTAATATCTCAGTCCCTAGTACCAACTTCTGTCTTAGTTAAGGTTTCTATTACTGTGAAGACACACCATGACCAGGGCAAATCTTTTTTTCTTCTTTTTTCCATGCAACTGTTATGAAGAAAAACATTTAGTTGGGATGGCTTGGTTATAGTGCAGTCCATCACCACCATGGAGGAACATGGCAATGCTAAAGTAGCTGAGAATCCCACATCTCACAGGCAAGAGGATGTAGACTGTGTGTCACTCTGAGTGAAGCTTAAACAAAAGAGACCTTAGTAACCCCCACAGTAACATTCTTCCTTCATCAGGCTGTACCTACGTCAGTAAGGCCACACTTCATAACAGTGTCACTCCTTTTAGGGACCATTTTCTTTCAAAACATCACACAGTCCCTTATGACGGGTGTAGTGGCATTTCAATTGTATTTTAATAAATAAAGACTGCCTGAAGATCTGAGAGTAAAACAGTCAGCCTTGTAGACCAGGTTATGGAATGCACATTTTTAATCTCAGTAGCCATAATGATACACACCTTTAATCCCAGTATTCATACTTGTTGCCACAGAACCTGGGTGGTACATACCTTTAATGACAGTGGTGCATGCCTTTAATCCCAGCCCTAGCTAGAGAGGTTTACAAAATGGGAGGAAACAGCTCTCAGACACACACTCTCCTTCTGAGATTCCTGGAGGCAGGATCGCCATATTTAGACTGAGGTCAAGGTAAGAGCCAGTGGCTGGCTGTTTTGGTTTTGGGATCTTCAGGTTGAACCCCAGTTTCTGACCCCGAGCTTTTATTAATTGTGCTTCAGACAGGAAGTCAGGGCAGAAACTCAAGCAGACAGGAACCTGGAAGCAGGAACTGAAGCAGAGACCGTGGAGAAGCACTGTTTATTAACTTGCTCAATTTACTTTTTGTTTAATATAACCCAGGGCTACCTGCCCAGGGCTGGCACCATACACAGTGAGCTGGGCCCTCCCACATCAATCACTAATAAAAAACTGACTCATAGATTTGCCTACAGGCCAAATTGATAAAAAAAAAAAAATGTTTTCTCAGTTGAGATTTCTTCTACCCAGA
>NC_022009.1:52898359-52905435 GCF_000317375.1 Microtus ochrogaster
ATCCACATCCTCGCCTGTTTTCCATGTCTGGGCCCATCCCCAGTTCAGAACCAAGTAAACAAACCTAGAAGCCTATGAAGGACTTTGCATATTCAAACCACACAGCCCTACAGTCTAGCTCCTTGTTCATTCATCCTCTGGAATCCTAGCTAACCTTTGGATTCAACCTTGTGCATTTACATCTAGCCCATTCACAGTCCTCACTGCTTCCCCAGCTTTGGGTGCACATGTCTGTGCTAGGAACACAGTTCACAAGGACTGGGAAGCTTTGACTTTTATGTTCAAAGTAGCCCTTGAGATGCGCAGTCCGTCCCTGGGTAGTCCATGTCATTGCCTCCATCACTCTAACAGCAGCATGAAAGGAAGGGAAAAGTAAAATGAGAGATTAGACCCCAGGAAGTATTTCTCAGCAGGGGTGTTGCACACCTGTCCGGAGATGCCCTGGCTATAAAGTTAGAATTCTTAGCTGTCTCAGTCATTTTTCTAGCACAGCGATTTTTCGTCAGGGTGTCCTACCACGGCGCACTGGCAGATTATGCATTCTTGGGGAGTTTTCATTTCATAATTAAGACTGGAAGACTCTCTGCAGTTCTGACCTAGGGCCAACAGTCTCGTCCTGTGATGACTGACAGGAGCATACAGGAAGCCGTCTCTCTCATTCTCGGAAAGTCAGTTTAGCTAATTTACTTGTTTCCATTAATTATTTAGTTTCAGCTGACTGCGTTCATTGTCATGTCTCTGTGGACTCTGCAGAATTCTTTACATATTGGGAACGGTCTCAGCCTGTCCTCCCCCAGCTTCCCATTGCACCTGAAAGTGACAGGAAGTGAGATGGGTCACGGGCAGAGACAGCAGACATGTAGGTGTTACTCAGGAAGAGGTCCTTTTCACAAACACATTATTATGTGTAGAGCATCAAGCCAATGTGGGCAAATCTGCCATTTACTAACTGTATTTGAGAAATTAACCTAGAACTGAATGGGCATCTCCATAAAGGCAGTCACAGAAGCTGTTTTCCCTTTTCTGGAAGCATACAACTTGATATTTTCGTTTTGTTGAAGCCCAGATAAAGTCCAGGAATCACAAGAGACAGCCTCCTGGCCCTGTGGTAAAGTGATAGCAACTCATTTGTATGTACATTCTCAGCTTTTATGGCATCACCAGCACACAGTCAGAAAGGATTTCCAGACACGCCTTCCCAAGTACTTTCTCAGGGAGAAGTGTGGAGCTCTAGAGCCTCTTCAGACAGCCTTTCCATCATGTAGTGTTGACTGCAGAGCTTGCTGCATTTGGCTCCATCTTCAGTGAACTGGTTCCTAATGGTAACAGTCAAAAGGTTTTCTTCCTCTCAATGCTGCAAGTGACCTACCAGAAAAGACATCATTTAACTTGCCTGGCAAGCTCCTAACGGGAGTTGTGTAGCGCAGATGATGGCAGAGTATATGCTCCAAGACGGCGTCTCTGTGAACTTTAACACCCAGTGATGATGGCTGCTCAGCGTGGCACCGCACTATTACCAGAGAAGAGGACCTTGTCTTCTCTCCAAAGGATCAGGGTCTGAAAGGGGTTGTCTTGCCCAATTTGTTATGATAAGAGCTCATAACAGTAAGATCTTGCAAACAGATGACAGAATGAAGGAGTCTAATGTATTTTGCCAAAGGGAAATTTACCATCTGCCTGTCTTCATGAATCACATATGCTGAGAATAATATTTTAGAAGATAGTGACAACAAGATGCAGTAATTTGTAAATGGAAATTACCGATGCTGCCCTTTTTAGAGCAATCTGTGAAATAAATCAGCACAGCCGCCTATAGGAGGATCACAAATGGGAGACTTGAAATTGGAGAATAAAAAACTCTATTGTGGGCTTCTCTATAACTGTAACCAAGATACCAAAACTTTACAGTGTAATTACTTGTATTTAAACTTTACTGTTCTCTCGTACACATGTTCAATGTGCCCCTGGGACACACACAAAATCCAAGATTAAGCCAGTGACAACAGAGTCTTCTCTGCAAGGATCTCTCAGACATGCAGTTAACAAGCACAGAGCTGTGTCGCTCGCCACCTGGTTCTTGGAATGCATTTCTCTCAACACAGATCCAAAGGTTCCACCAGTGGGGGCCGTCATCAGCGTGTGCTGAGATCAAGAACTCTGGAAAACAACAAACCATAATGTACAAATTCAGCCACAAATTTGGGATGAGCCATCTTTTTCTAACGACCTCGGAGTGCTCTTGCTTTATCACAGACACATTGTAAGTTAAGGTAGAAAACTAGTCGCTGTCAGTCAAAACCAGGAAATAGACATCTTTCCAAACGTTGTTGGTTTGAAAGGGTTTAAAAGACAATGAAGGTTGTTTAGAATGTGCTATCCTTTATGTTGTAAATCAGATGATTTCAGCAGATTATGTTATAAAGTCTTTGTAGTCAGCCTGCCTTTACTATGTTAAATACTGGAGACAAGCAAGTTACAAAGAAGAAAAAGTGTTTAATTATTTATTTGTAGTGGTCCATGCACATATCAAACAAGCACCCCACCACAAAATCACATTCCTAGCCCAGGTTCATGGTGCTTCCTAATTTCAGCCAAGAGCACTTAGCCCCTTTGTTTTGGGCCTGTCATGAGGCGGTGCATTAGGGCAGACACACATGAACAAACAAGTTCATGAGGATCACCTCCTGGCCAGGGAGAAAAGGGGAGGGGCTGAGGAATGGTCTGGGCTAAGCCAGCCCCTCAGAGGCATGCCCCAGGGATAGCAAAACCTTCCACACTTGCCTTCTCATCAATTTCCAGTACGGCGCCAATTCTGTCACACACAGGTCTTTCTTGACGGTTTAGAATCAAGCTAGCAATTGTGAAGACAGTTTTTTTTTTCTTTTCTGTTTTGTTATTTTGAAACAGGGTTTCTTTGCAGCCCTGGCTGTCCTGGCACTCTTTTTGTAGACCAGGCTTGCCTGGAACTCACAAAGATTTTCCTGCCCCAACCGTTCAAGTACTGGGATTAAAGGCTTGTGCTCCCCTGGCTGAGGAGAGTTTTTAAAGGCAGGTACGTGACACTGTGTGACACTGGTCTGCAGAGCCACACCTCACCATGCCATCATTACGTCTTTAATGTATGGTGCAGATACAGTTAGCGCTGGGCATAGCAATTGTTTCTGCCTCAAGATATTCATTTCATGTAATAATCTCAAGGGATAAATAGTACATACATACTTAATAACTTCTTCCTTCTCCCCACAGTTTTTAACACACAGGAAGAAAGGTATTTGACAGCTTAGGTGAAGAACCGTACCTATGCAGTTCTAAGCCGCTAAAAGCTCGAAAAGGTGCCCAGTCAGCTGTGGAAAGTTTGTGTAGATTTTCCCTTTGAGATTTACAAAGATAAGATGAATGCTTGAAAATATCCAGAAAACAAAAACAATAAGCAACAACAAAATAAAATAATTTTATGACAGCTTTATCAATAAGGAAGACCACAGCTCTTGAATTTTGTCTGAGACATTAATTTGACAAAGGTTTTTATCGGAAGGAAAAGAAAAGTCATTACGGTTGGAAAAGAAGCCACTCTGTTAGGCAATGTGATCTTATTCGTAGGTTAAACCCTAGAGGTGACCCAAATCTATTAGAGCCAACACATGAATTCAGCAAAGCTGCAGGACACAATGGCAGCATACAAAAATCTAGAACATTTACCACAGACTCTAAAAATAAATTAAAACGTTTAGGAATAGGGGAATTTGAACATAATCAGGATAGGGCAGCTGTTCTCAGCCTTTGGGTCATGAACCCTTTCGGGTTCGAATGACTTTTGTTAGGAGCCAATTTCCTCCTAAAATCATTGCAGGAACCATCACCCTGGGGAGTCTACAGAGAACCCCACACCCATAATTGTGTTAGGAATTGTTCTATTGACAGAGCCTACCCCACACCCAAATTGGCTGATGGAGAGCTATCTGTTAGCAGAACCCACCCCACATTCCAAACTATCTAGGGAACTAGGTGTGGCAACTCGTGACTTCTTGGCCTACAGTGACCTGACCGAAGGTAACCTCCTGGCTACGTGACCAACGTGAACCACGTGGCAAGAGCTCAGACCCCTGTGCCCATCCCCCAACTCCTTACCATATATAAAGCTGTACCCCATCTCTAATAGACGGAGGCTCTGACAAATGTAGCATGGCCTCCTTCTTCTCTCCTAGCCCATTTATCTTCCAGATAGTGCCTCTCCGGAACCCTGGAATAACTGAACTGCCAGATGGTTACTAACCCTAGACGAGGTAACCTGTCAAGGCAATCAACAGACTTTCACAGGGTCACATAACAGATAGCCTGAATATCAGGTATTTACATTACGATTCATAGCAGTAGCAAAATTGCAGTTATGAAGCATCAATGGATATAATTTTATTGTTGGGGTCACCAGAGCAGGCGGAACTATTAACGGATCGCAGCATCAGGAAGGTTGAGAAGCACCGCTCTAGGGAAACAGGGTTTGAGGATGTACAAACCTTATTTATGTGCAAGATATTTTCATATTAAAACAATGCAGGCATTCCATTGATGCTCCTATTTAATGTGTCATACATCAAGTAAACAGGAACATATTTCAAAGAATTATAGGAACAATGCTGTGTGGAGAAGGAATCTGATCATTTTTCATTTTGCTTGTTTGTAGCGAATGCAGAAGTAAGGTCACAAAATTGAGGCTGGAGATGTGGCTCAGTGGTGAAGGTTCCGTGCTGCTCATGTAGAGACCTGGAGTTCAGTTCCCAGCACCCATGATGGGTGAGTCACAACTACCTGTAACTCCAGCACCAAGAGATACCAGCACTCTCTCTGGTCTCTGCAGGCAGCATTCAAGTACACATACCCACACACATATACATAGATATGATTAAAAATAAAAAAAATGAATCTAAAAGAAGTAAGGCCACAAAATTTATTTAGAAACCTGATTCTTTAGCATATATGAGTTCAGATAGAATCCTTAGTCTTGTGAGCCATGGTAATCTTCCACAGCTATAAAGAGAGTAAAGGCAGATTAATATGTAACTATAAAGAGGTAAAATACAGACTAATATTTGGTTATATGACTGATAAATGAGTAAAGAGGAAAGATCATAACACAATATGCCATGATAAATAGAAGCTATAATTTTGGTCTTAGAAGGCCTAATAACTTGCTTATTTTTTTTACAATATTTATTTGTGTGTGTGTGTGTGTGTGTGTGTGTGTGAGTGTGTGTACATGTATGTACTTTATCACTTGGATGCGATGCCATGGCTCATATGCAGAGGCCACAGAATAACTTGTGGGAATCATCTCTTAGCTAACATTTGGATTTCAGGAGTAGAACCCAGGTTGCTGACTTGTAGCAACTACTTTTACCCACTGTGTCACATTACTGGCCTGAATTGCTCAAATATAAGCTTAAAAAATAGGTATTAATTGTTTCAGAACCAGATTCTTATTTGAGACTATGTAATCATAAGCTGAGTTCTACCCAACACTATATGCTTCACTGTAGGCAGAGTTTCCTGTACTGGTACCTGTTCCCAAATAACTAGCACAGAGGTTCTAATATTACTTATAAATGCTTGGCCAATGGCTCCAGCTTGTTACTAACTATCTCTGACACTTAAATTAACCCATATTTTTATTTGTGCTTCACCATATGACTCTTGACTTGTTACCTCATTTTCTATACACCACCCTGCTTGCTCAGAAGCTGGCTAGTATCTCCTCTGAGTTCTCTGTGTTTGCCTATCCTGCCTATACTTCTGCTTTAACTTTCCTTAACCAATGAGAGTAATACATATTCACAGAGTACAGATGGATTATTCCACAGCAATGCACTGCTTAGATTTTTTGTATTTTTATTTTATTTTTAAAAAACTATCTTTTTTCATTTTACATACCAAATCCCAGTTCCCACTCCCTTCTTTCCTGCCATTCTCCCCACCCCTTGTGCCCCACTCCCCATCCACTCCTCAGAGAGGGTAAGGCATGTTGCTTTGAGGAAGGTCCAGGGCCCTCCCTACTCTATCTAGGCTGAGCAAGATATCCATCTAGAGAACGGGTTCCCAAAAAGCTAGTACAAGCAGTAGGGATAAATTCTGGTGCCACTGCAGGTGGCCCCACAGTCTGCCTCAGCCACACAGCTGTCACCTGCATGCCAAGGGCCTAGTTTGGTCCTATGTTGGTGTTAGGAATTTTTCCTAACACGAGCTCTCTGCTGACACAAAAATCCCAATCAAGCCAAATCACAACAAGCCAAATTAAGAAATATGTAGGTTTGGGCTGGAGAGATGGCTCAATGGTTAAGAGCACTCTCTGCTCTTCCAGAGGTCCTGAGCTCAATTCCCAGCAACCACATGGTGGCTCTAAACCATCCGTAATGAGATCTGGTGCCCTCCTCTGGCATGTGGGTATACATGGAGGCAGAAAGTTGTATACATAAAAAATAAATCTTAAAAAAAAAAGAGAGAAATATCTAGGTTTAATGGAATTCCTGCACTCTCAGGTGGCCCCAGGGGGGAACTAGGAGGACACTAATGTGACCACAGAGGAGGGAGGGAATGACAAAAAGAGACCACAAGGGAACCTTCCGGGAAAGCAGTTTAAGTAGACTGGGAGAGTGGTGAAGATTTTGGCGGGCTCATATTGACACTCCTCCAGGGAGGGGTCAAATATGGAGGCCATAGATCAGGACTTAGGACTTACAGTTGGCTCCTTCCATGGTCAGCCAGAGTCGGTGGGCTCCCATTACCTTAGGTGAACTCTTTCAGGAGTATTACCAATCATAGTCTTGACCTCTTTGCTCATTGTGAGGGTCAAATTTGAACTAAACTAAGAGCACCCCTCTTATGCCCTCTCCATGGCTCCAAGTTCCCCCAACGAGTTGAACTCACTTGACTGATGAAGGTATAATTGATGACAGACACTAACCACATGGCTAATGGCAGTTACTAACCACATACCTCAACCATGCCTGATGTAGTTTTAACTATTTTACTCTTCAGTTCTAAACTTCACTTCATCACAACCAATCACATTAAATGTCAGCTAC
>NC_022009.1:52905945-52907500 GCF_000317375.1 Microtus ochrogaster
ATCTTCAACTCCTTCAAAGATCTGAGAAGGGAAGTAATAGTACATAAGCAACCAGGAAGAACAAACGAGAAACTTCCAAAATGTGCAACAAATGACAGAGACAACTGACTACCTGGGCAATCACCCAAAATCTCGTTAGCAATGCTGAGTCAACCAACTTTGGCTAAGGCTTAACATAACTGACATACCATTATTAAAGGCAAGGAACTTTCTTAGAACTATACTACCCTGTCTTAGCAAGATAAGACAATCCTGTTCCATCCATTTATGGATATTCTGTATCTTTGTCAGTAGTTGAGGTATGGACTTTTCTTAACCCAAAGGCCAGTTGTGCCAAGAAGAAGACAAACTCCTAGTGGAGTGTCTTTGGTGCTCAACTTTCTCTCGGGAGTAGAGCAGTGTTCCAGGAGTGATTGTGTCTTGTTGGCATGGAATTCTAGGTTAGATTAAAAGCCATTTTCTACAGCTCTTCGAAGAGGCTGAAGATTATACTATCTATACTAAATATAATCTCTATGTATCTAAAAAACCTGATTATCCTAAATATAAATATGACAAGCATATAATTCTCAATACCTATCTAACTTGAAGACTAAGAGAATAAACAACTGTGCAATATATGAGGACAATGATCTCCAACTGTAAACAATGTCATTACATACCAAATGTATCAGAGGTAGAAATGTACATTGCAATATGGTAAATATATCAATACAATATAGACAGAGGTATAAGCATACTCTTATACAATAGAGGTAGAAGCACTCACATTCAATATTCAATATATCAATATACAAGAATCAGTACTTTTTTTAAAATATGAAACAGCAAAATTTAATGAAGGAATAGCTTACAACACCAGGGATCCAGCCATGGGCAGGAAATACAAAAGGGACCGGCAGGGCTCATGCCTGCCAGATTTATATGTAAACATTAGCCCGAGGAGAACACGCCCTGTTGGGCTGGGTTTCCCCTACACTTTGACAAGGCTGTGACCCACTTGTGGTTTTCCCTGAATAAATACTGGCCTGTAAATGCTCAGGGCCATTCTCCTTCAACCGCTACACCGGAGTGTTGGGCAGTGGACTACGCCTGGGCTTGTAATAAACCCCTTTGTATTTGCATTCGATGCCGGCTCTGGGGTGGTCTTTTCTGGGGTCTCATGACACAGGCACAACACTCATATTCTCACTCTTCCCTCTCTTCAACTGGACTTTGGGAGCTCAGCTCAGAGCTCCACTGTGGTTGCTGGATGAAGGTTCTGTGGTGACATTTAAAATAGTCATTAATCTGACTGCAGGGCAAGGCCAGTTCGGGTACCCTTTCCACTATTGCTTAGGGTCCTAGCTAGGGTTATCCTTGTGGATTGATGGGAATTTCTCTAGTGTCAGGTTTCCTGCTAGCCCCATAATGATTCCCTCAATCAAGTTATCTTTTTCCTTGCTCTCCATATGTCCTTCACCCATCTTGACTATCCCATTCCCTCAAGTTCTCCTTCCCCTTCCTCTTCTCTTCTCTTCTCTTCTCTTCTCTTCTCTTCTCTTCTCTTCTCTTC
>NC_022009.1:52907956-52916377 GCF_000317375.1 Microtus ochrogaster
ACATTTTCTTTATCCATTCTTTGGTTGAGGGACATCTAGGTTGTTTCCAGGTTCTGGCTATTACAAATAATGCTGCTATGAACATAGTTGAACAAATATCCTTGTAGTATGATTGAGCATCCTTTGGGTATATGCCCAAGAGTGGTATTGCTGGATCCTGAGGTAGGCTGATTCCTAATTTTCTGAGATACCACCACACTGATTTCCAGAGTGGTTGTACAATTCCCACCAGCAAAGGATGAGTGTTCTCCTTACTCCACATCCTCTCCAGCATAAGCTATCTGTTACAAGGAGAGAAGGGCCCTTTGTTTGTCCAGATTGTTGTATGGAGAGAGGGCCCGCTTGTTTTTCCTGGCTGCCCAGCTAGCTTACACCCAAAATAACCACAAAGAAATTGTATTAATTAAAATACTGCTTGGCCATTAGCTCTAATTTCTTATTGGCTAATTCATACATCTTAATTTAACCCATTTCTATTAATCTCTGTATCACCACATGCCAGTTGCTTACCATCTCAGGCGGGAGGATCCATGGCTTCTCCCACTCTGCTCTTCTTCCCAGCATTTAGTTCTGTCTCCTCTGCCTACCCAAGTTTTGTCCATAGCAGTTTCTTTATTCATTAACCAATGAAAGCAACACATGAACAGAAGAACCTCCTACACCAGCTATCATTGGTGTTATTGACCTTAGCCATTGTGACAGGTGTAAGATGGCATCTCAGAGTTGTTTTGATTTGCATTTTCCTAATGGATAAGGATGTTGAGCATTTCCTTAAGTGTTTTTCAGCCATTTGAGAATCTTTTGTCAATAATTCTCTGTTTTGACCTATACCCCATTTTTAATTGGATTATTTGGTATTTTGATGTCTAATTTCTTGAGTTCCTTATATATTTTGGAGATCAGCCCTCTGTCCGATGTGGGGTTATTGGAGATCTTTCCCCATTCAGTAGGTTTCCTTTTTGTTTTAGTGACCGTGTCCTTTGCTTTACAGAAGTTTCTTAGTTTCAGGTGGTCCCATTGTTGTTTTTAATGTCTGTGCTACTTGGGGTTATATTTAGGAAGTGGTCTCCTATGCCCATTCATTGAAGACTACTTCCCACTTTTCCTTTTATCAGGTTCAGTGTGGTCAGATTTATATTGATGTCTTTCATCCATTTGGACTTGAATTTTGTATACTGCTTAGAATTTAAAAGAAATATGAGATAATATTTTGGTTAAGCCATAATAAAACTTGGAGGAAAATTAAATCAATCTTTGAGTGCTTTTATGATCTTGATGATGGGAAAGTCTATGCTTATCCATATAGAAATACAGGATCTTTGTACTTTTACATGTGCAAAAGCACCATAAGAGCTGAGTAGAGTAGTGTACACCCTTAATCCCAGCACAAGGAAGACAGAGTCAAGTAGATCTTTGTGAAGGCAAATCTAGTCAGAACTACACAGTGAGACTCTGTTTTTTGTTTATTTGATTGTTTGCTTTGTTTTGTCTGTTTTGTTTTGTACCCCAAATAAATTTAAAGTCAAGCAACTAATTTGATAAGGAAAATAATGTAAAACTCAGGCTGTCTGATCACAAATGGAACAGTAAAGGGTAGGCAATGGTTAATAAAAATAGAACACTCTTGAATGTCAATAGTAGTTCTCAAATATAAATTAATGCGTACGTGTCATTGTTTTTCTCCTACTACATGGGCAACTGTTTTGCTTTCTTTTTGCTATTGGTTTTTGAGACAAAGTCTCATCACGTAGCCCAAGCTAGTATTGAACTTCTGGTCTTTCTACCTCAGCCTTTTAAATACCAGGATTGTAGACGTGTGCCATAATACCTGGATTAAAGCTTTGTTTATTTTTGAAGAATGGTAACTAGTACTGGTGAGTATAAAGAGAAAACTTATTTATTATTCTTCAGTAGAAATATTATTTGACAAAAAGGTCTCAGGAGACCAACTTGGCATTATCTGAAAAGGTTTGTTCTATCAAATGACTAGATCAGAGATTTTTATTTCTAATAATCCAAAAGGAGAAATAATCTCTCTTTCTCTCTCTCTCTCTCTCTCTCTCTCTCTTTAGGGTAGTGTTAAGGTTTCCACATGGTTTGACTGTCTAATTGTGTCCCTCAAAGGCCTATTGTAATTGAGGTCTTGGTTCCCACAGTGGCACAGTTGGGAAGTGTTGGGACCATAGTGAAGTGAAACCTTTGTGGGATGTTCTTAGGTTGTTGGGGCTGTGCTTCACAAGAGATTATGGGATTCTGCCTCTTTCTTGTGAGCTCTCTCCCATGTTGAAACCACCTAGGAGGGCCTTTACCTAAAAGAGGTAGTACAAGTACCATGCTATTGAATTTCCAATATCTTTGCTAAAAAATACAGCCTGTCCCTCTACCTCTGATCTTTGTGCCATTATATATTTCAGGTGTATAAGCTATAAACTGGGTAATTCAGCTTCAGATATATAGATTTTCAAAGTTTCATGTTTTATAAATATTGAGAGGTAAAATAAAATGTACATATACGTTTGATATATATTTAATATATATATGTGTATATACCCACGTATGACTATTTCTGGTCCTCTTCTAAGTTTGTTTTAGTTTGAAGGTCTCCCTCTATCATATCGTGAGAGCGTATGTGTGCGTGTGTGTGATATTGGGAAACAAGCTTAGAGTCTCGAGCATGTTTGGAAGGCACTTCATCACTAAGCTACATGACACGCCATTTCCTGTAGTTTTACTTTGCCCTCCCTCCCTCTGTTCCTCTGTCCCTCCCTCCATCTCTCTATCCCTCGCTCATTCCTTTCTTCCTTTCCCTTGTTTGCTTGAGAACAAAACTCCAGAACAAGCAAGCCAAGACAATATTGGTAATTATAATCGAGCAAACCCTGTAGCTTTGTGAATCAGACAATTATGTAGTTGTTGACTGGCTTTCATTCTTTGCCCAGCATGCATGGTTCAAATCAGGGAAAATGAAATAGGCAACTCAGATTTTGTAAATGGCATGAAAAAGGAAAGCATTTTGTTGCCAGTATTTTTCCTGCCCAATCATACAAAGTCTGGCACCAAGCAATGGAGGATTCTTGAAGTGCTGCTGTGTCCTGGAGCCTGGTGGAGCCATATTGGCCGGACCAGTTTCCATTGATGAGTGAGATCAGATAGTCACCATCAGGCTGGTTGCACCAAGTCATCTGGAAGCAGAGCAGGGTGGATTTGTGCCATTGGGGCCTTTCCACTCCAGCTGCCTATGTCAGTAGGCTTGCCCAGAAATTCTTTTTGAAATAACAGGACTGAATTTTCTGTGATTGGAACTTTTAGACTTTTTTTTTTGTTGTTGTTGTCATATAATGTTTGGCAAAATCCACCAGTTCATTAAAAGGGTACAATAAGTATTTGCAAGGTATTAATCATGTTATCAAATAAGTGTTTAGAAATTAATCTATGAGCTATTTAGCAGATGCCTTTTTCCTCTGAACCAGAACCAGTCACAGAGCACAGGATGTGAAAGCCTGCACGTACACAGCCTCTTCTCTCCAAATATCAACAGACACACATTTCATGTGAAATTAGAAAGACTGACCAGGGACTTCTTTCCCCCAGGCAAATGAAATACCGTAAATGGCGCATTAGTCACGCCTCTTGTGAAGGTGCCTTCTCTGAGGTACTGAGCCCCTCCCCAGCCTCTCTGGGTGCTTCCACAGAGACCTGTGTTGATGGGTCTGAGCACAGAGGCAAAGGTCTGACTTGAGACTTCATTCTTAAGGAGCAAATTAGACCAGATTATATGTTGCTAAAACAACACGAATTAAGAGTGACTTGGATTTCTGCCCACACTGCAGAGTTAGATGAGGAATAAATAAGTGATCAGGCACTCTAATGTCAAGAGGCAGAGACCATAAACAATTAGATGGAGAATGTCTAATCATCAAAGTGGCTTTGGTTCCTCCCTCTGAACACTGCTCCATACCTTTTATTTTTCCAGGCTCCTGGAGACTTTCCACAAATTTAGAAATTCTAATCTTTGCTATATGATTGGCATTAGAATCCCAAAGACTCGGAAGTTTGTTCTCACATGGTTGACAAAGGTTGGCAAGGAAGTAGGATGAATCACCAGCCCTGGAGTGTATGTGTGGGCCTGGAACCCTGCCGACCCCACTCCTGAAGGGCAGTTCCCTGGAGCCCTGCTCCAGGGCACTAACGAGGTGCTGTGCAGATGGAATTCACAGTGACACTGAAGGCTCCCCCTTTTGATATGCTGCTGGGAAGAGCACTTGGGAGAGAGAAGCACTCTATCACTTGGTGGCATCCTCTCCAGATACTCCTTGTCTTCTCCATCTCCTCCCCCTCTCCCTCCCTGCTCTTCTTTCTTTCTCTTTTTTCAAAAGCACTACTCAGGCCTGAGACAGTCTAGAAAGACTAGAAAGCCTGGGGGCCTAAGAAGAGAAAAGAACCTCTCAGGAAAATCTGTGGCCAGGTTACAAGCAATGATTCTACCACAGCGAACAGCACTTGTGTCTAATGTTGCCAACAGAAAAAATATATCACCTATGTTAAAATATTGATGAATTAGATCAAGGCCTAAGTAGACATCTATGAACTCATTCTGCTTGAAGACATTTCGTGGGCTCCTTTCAGCTCTTTGAAGAGAATAACTTCTACCCCCAACACCAATTCTGCATCTGAGGGTATAAGGACAGTGAGGCTGACTCTCTGAGAACCCGCAAGGGGCTCTAGGTCCTTTCATGGGTGTCTTTCTTTCTCTTAAACCACCATTAAAATACTTTATTGAACCCCAGCTCTGCTACACACTGGCTAGTCCCGAAATTCTTTTCTCTCAAAGCCACAAATCTTAATTTAGCTTAAGTCCACTTCCTAAAAAAGACTAGGGGAATTCCCAAGACTGCTAAAGGTGACAGTTTGGAGCAATGCCTCCTTCCTTGTCCCCCATACCGCTGACAGGACCACATTTTAAGTTGTAAACATAGAGGTGTCTAATTTCTTGACCTCCATTAAAGTCCCCAGTGAACTTTATTCTGTTTTGGAGGCATTTTTTATTCCTACCTAAACAAACAAAACCCAGCTGCTACTCCCTGTGTTTTCAATCTTTGGTCATTTCTTCCCTGGTATCTCAGAGGTTCTAAACATACAGGTGAAGATCTGCCAAGAAATAGTCTACTTATATTTGCGTATTAAGCTATGCAAATATGCAAATCAACCTCTCTCCTTTCCTCTTTGAAGTACCTATGACACTTGACAATATAGACATTCCCATATTTCTTCAACTCTGAACTTACAGATTGCCTGGAGGGCCAGCAATGTAAAGGGAGGCAAGTGTCCCTTAATGTCATTTTGCTGAAGAAGTCTCAGAACTCTTCTGGGAGAGGCTACACTTGGAGATTCTTCAATAACATAGGGTTCATAACAGAGGATGCCATCTGTGTTTAAGAACTCCTACTATGGATGCATTTCGGGATTGAAACATAAATTCCATCTAATCTTTTAGTTAGCCCCTACCCCCAGAGATGGTCTCTACCAAAAGGCATTTGATTTGCTGGAGCTCTATAGCATTTTCTTGCTGACAGCTAAGTGGGAGTGTCTGCTGGGCACTAGGGGACACAGACAGGAAGGAGTAAATATGAAACTTCAGAGCCTTTGGGAACTTGTTCATGTTTGTAATTGATCGGGTTCTTTTCCTATTTTTTTAAATTTTTAATTTTTAACAAATTAAAAACAATTTTATTGTTTTATTGAGCTATATTTTTTCTTTGCTCCCTTCCCTTTTTCTCCCCTTTCTTTCCCCACGGGTCCCCATGCTCCCAATTTACTCAGGAGATCTTGTCTTTTTCTACTTCCCATGGAGATTATATCCATGTATGTCTCTCTTAGGGTCCTCTTTGTTGTCTAGGTTCTCTGGGATTGTGAATTGTAGGCTGAATTTTCTTTCCATTATGCCTAGAAGTCACTTATGAGTGAGTACATATGATATTTGTCTTTCTGGGTCTGGGTTACCTCACTCAATATTGTTTTCTAGCTTCATCCATTTGTCCACAGATTTCAAGCTGTCATTATTGTTTTCTGCTGTGTAGTACTCCATTGTGTAAATGTACCACATTTTCCTTATCCATTCTTCAGTCGAGGGGCATTTAGGTTGATTATAGGTTCTGTCAATGACAAACAATGCTGCTATGAACATAGTTGAGCACATGTCCTTGTGGCATGATTGAACATCCTTTGGGTACATGCCCAAAAGTGGTATTACTGGGTCTTGAGGAAGGTTGTTTTCTAATTTTCTGAGAAACTGTCATACTGATATCCTAAGCAGCTATACCAGTTTGCACTCTCACCAGCAATGGAGAAGTGTTCCCTTTACCCCACATCCTCTCCAGCATAAGTTGTCCTCAATGCTTTTGATCTTGGTGTAAGGTGGACTCTCAGAGTTGTTTTGATTTGCATTTCTCTGATGACTAAGCATGTTGAACATGTCCTTAAGTGTCTTTCAGCCATTTTAGATTCATCCTTTGAGGGTTCTCTATTTAGGTCTGTACTCCATTTTTTATTAGATTATTTGTTCTTTTGATGACCAATTTCTTGAGTTCTTTGCATATTTTGGAGATCAGTCCTCTGTCTGATATGGGATTGGTGAAGATCTTTTTCCATTCTGTAGGCTGCTGGTTTTTTTTTTTTTTTTTTTATTGACCATGTCCTTTGCTTTACAGAAGCTTCTCAGTTTCAGGAGGTCCCATTTATTAGTTGTTTCTCTCAGTGTCTGTGTTACTGGGATTATATTTAGGAAGTGGTCTCCTGTGCCAATGTGTTCAAGTGTACTTACTTTCTCTTCTGTGAGGTTCAGTGTGGTTAATTTTATACTGAGGTTTTTGATCTGTTTGGATTTGAGTTTTGTGCATGGCCATAGATATGGATCTATTTTCACTCTTCTACATGTATATATATTCAGTTATGCCAGCACCATTTGTTGAATTTTTTTCTATTTTATATTTTTTGCTTCTTTGTCAAAAAACAGGTATTTGTAGGTGAGTGGATTCATGTCTGGATCTTCAATTCAGTTCTGTTGGTCCTGCTGTCTGTATTTATGACAATACCATTTGTTAAATATGCCTTCTTTTTTCCATTTGATATTTTTTGCTTCTTTGTCAAAAATAAGGGGTGTGAAGGTGTGTGGATTAATATCCTGATGGAGGAGGGTCATCTGTATGTGTTACTCTCATTGGGTAATAAAGAAACTACCTTGGCTTTTTTATAGGGCAGGATTTAGATAAGGGAGTAAACAGAACAGAATGCTGGGAGAAAGAAAGCATAGTTGGTCAGATACCATGGAGCCAGCCACCAGGTCAGACATGCTGAATCTTTCCCAGTAAGCCACCACTTCGTGATGCTACACACATTAATAGAAATGGGTTAAGCAAGATGTGAGAGTTAGCCAGTAAGAGACTGAAGATAATGGGCTAGGCAGTGTTTAAAAGAATACAGTTTCGGTGTAATTATTTTGGGGCATAAGCTAGCCAGGCAGCCAGGAGCCAGGCTGCAGGAATGCAGCCCGTTGCTCTATCTACAATATCCAGGTCTTCTATTTGATTCCATTGGTCCTCTTGTCTGTTCTTATGCCAATACCAGGCTGTTTTCAGTACTGTAGCTCTGTAGTAGAGTTTGAAGTCAGGGATTGTGATGCCTCTAGAAGTTCTTTTTATTTTACAGGGTTGTTTTGGCTATCCTGGGTTTTTTGCTTTTCCATATGGAGTATTGTTCTTTCAAAGTCTGTGAAGAATTCTGCTGGGATTTTGATGGGCATTGCATTGAATCTGTGGATTGCTTTTGGTAAGATTGCCATTTTTACTATGTTAATTTTACCTACCCAAGAGTATGGGAGATCTTTTCACCTTCTGGTGTCTTCTTCAATTTCTTTCCCCAATGATTTAAAGTTTTTGTCGTACAGGTCTTTTACTTGTTTGGTTAGAATTACTCCAAGATACTTTATGTTATTTGTGACTATTGTGAAGGGTGATGTTTCTCTGTTTTCTTTCTCAGCCTGTTTATAATCTACATAAAGGAGAGCTACTGATAATTTTGAGTTAATTTTGTATCCTGCTACATTACTGAAGTTGTTTATGAGTTGTAGAAGTTCTTGGTAGGAGTTTTGGAGTCACTTGTGGGCCAAATTGAGCAGATAGGAGGTTGGAGTGGCCAAAGTTTGCACCAATAGCGTAACAGTTAGACAAAGGCTTGAAATCCAATAACAATGACATCACAAAGCCTGTGAAAAATATTCCCAGCCAAGATGACACTGATGGGGAACAAGCACTTATTTACAGTTCATGTGGGCATGACAGTTGATGTGATTGGATAATTCCCCTTCTGCCTATTCTGGGGTTTATTGGTTTTTGCTTTCTTATTTATTTATTTATTTATTTATTT
>NC_022009.1:52918459-52919621 GCF_000317375.1 Microtus ochrogaster
TGGTGTTAGAGACACATATTGTCATGTTTAGGTTTTTTCATGGGTGCTGCTGATCTGAATGCAGGTCCTCATGCTTGAGCAACAAACACCTTACTCCCTGAGACATCTTCCAAGCCCCACTGCTGTCTGTTTTGGTGACAGAAAAACACAGTTAGGCATCAGTAGAACTATTGAAGTTCTAAACAAACAGTAACTGGAGGTCAGATGGGCCTAAAGGACTGTGTACTCTAAAATAAATCTAGAATAACTGGGCCAACAGGTTCTTAGTGCTGGATGGAAAATCCCCAGATGGATATAGTATTTAAATATTTTCTCCCAACATGCTAATCTAGAGTTTGTCTTAATGGTACCTATATTTTTGAGCAGAGTGTTCCTTACAGTGACAACAGTTTGAAGCACTGGCCATAATTATGGTCTCTGATGCTCAAATGAAGCACAATGACCAAAAGTAAACCACACTGTGGTACTTCCCTGAAGGAAGTCAGGCCAGGTACTCAAACGGCAGGAACCTGGAAGCAGGAGCTGAGCAGAAGTCATGGAGGATGCTGTTTACTGGCACCCACTATGACTTGCTCAGGCTGATTTATATATATCCCAGTACCACCAGCCTAGGGGTTGTACAACCAACCATGGGTTGGGCCCTCTCATGTCAATCATTAATTAAGAAAGTGACCGACTTCACAGCCTACCAGCGAAACACAAAGGTTTCTGTTTCTTCATGTCCCACACCGCACTGTTGTAGCTTGTTACTCTGGTAGCAGGCATCCTAATAGGTGGGTGCCCAGTTGTGTCTCATGGTCTTTCAGCTCTACCTGCTTGGCTGAGTGAAAAGACCTGCAGAGCTTGATTTAGTCGGCAACAGTAAAGACGAGGAACATGAAGGTCATTTTTCAGAAACTGATTTTCTCATATTTCTCAAGAAAAATCAACTGACCTTGTGGGCCCTGAGCTTGGGCTTTTGTTAGAATATTTGTGAATAGAGATGTTGCCATGCCTCCTCTGGACATGACAAATTAAAGTGTCACATTTTCCCCAGACCATGCAATGATGTGTGCTAGGCTTTTCTTTAGCTGACGAAGCTTAAGGGCATTATGGTTTGCAACTAGTTTCTGAGCTGAAGAGTAAGAGAAGATAGTATTGGGAAATATGGAACAGAAAAGGG
>NC_022009.1:52921381-52928191 GCF_000317375.1 Microtus ochrogaster
CTGGCTTTGTGGGAGCCTAGACAGTTTGGATGCTCACCTTACTAGACCTGGATGGAGGTGGGTGGTCCTTGGACTTCCCACGGGGCAGGGAACCCTGATAGCTCTATGGGCTGACAAGAGGGAACTTGATTGGGGGAGGGGGGAGGGAAATGGGAGGTGGTGATGGGGGAAGAGACAGAAATCTTTAATAAATAAATAAACGGAAAAAAAAACTATAAAAAAAGATGCTGATGGAGCACTATTAGAGTTCAGATATGAAGATTTCCTACAGAAAGGCCCCTGTATCAGAGGATTGGTCGCTATTATTATATAGTCTTGGAAGCCATTGGGGATAGATCCTAAGCCTTTGTTGAGACACATTAAGGGAAAGCTATTTCTTCCTGGTAAGAAAGATCGAGTCTATCTCTGGTCTAGCTGGAGAAATGACATTTGGATCCACTCCAAAAAATAGTAATCTGTACCATGGTCTTTCCTTAAGAGTTGATACAATTGGGCCTGTCAGTTACTGGCCATCCTTCAGGGAAAGCTGATTCACATAAAGACATACAAAGGGGAGGGAAGGCCTGATTAGACCCCTAATTAGAGAACATGCTGGTCCTTCCCAGAAATCCCTCTCAGTACTTATGAATCCACTACCATGAACCCCTGCTAAGCCTGCCTATTTCTTGAGTTACTGAAAAAGTATGACTTTTCTTTTCCTTCTCTTTTTCCGAATCTGAGTATAGTCTCCCTGACACACAGGGTTTGTGTTTCTTTCTCTGAAGCTGCCCACCCTTGCCACGGGGCTGCTTACAAATGGTGTGGTTTTCTCTGTTTCTCTTCTCCTCCTCCACCTCTCTCCTTGGTCTCTCTGTTTCCTGTCTTCCAGGAAATGAGCCACTTTGTTGACTTACGGCTTCCTGTTATGACTCTCTACCTCACAACTGTTCCAGAACCAGAGGAGTCACTGGCCAGGGACTGAGCTATCTGCTACAATGAGCCCAAATCAATCATCCTTCTTTGAATTTGTTGCTCAAGTTGTTAATCATACTGACAAAGCATAAGACTAATGTAAGTGCCTGTGATGCACTAGGCATTATTTCAACACTAGGAGACAGGAATGGACAGAAGAGACACAAATTCTTGCCTTATCTTTGTAACATTTGTGTTCTCCGTAGTGCAGGGAAGAGAAAAATAAAGTATAACTAAATGAGTAAATTATGTTATGTAAGTTAAAGAGGGAAGATATCAAACTGTTAATTATGTGGACTTATACCATGTGAGAACCACACCTGCTTTCATAAAGGAGAAAATAGATTTGAATAGCTGTATGGTTTATAGGTTTTCTTCTTTCTATATTTCAAAATTTTCATTGACTTTATTTCAGTTTAATAACTTAGTATTTTGAAAAGAATGAAGAAAAGTTGTTTATCCAATTTCTGGGTGATTATTGAGAGATGGTATAAATAAGCCCTGTTAGGCAATCAGATGCCCCAAATTAAGAGGTAGAGATTTTGTTTCTGGGCTCGAATTTGTGAATGTATTTTATTTAATGCTTAAAACAATTCAAATATTGATGCCAAACCTGCATTCTGGAATCTCTTGTCTTTCACAGGTGGGACTCACAATGTTAGCACAGATGATTTTGTGTCCAGGAGCAAAGTGCGTAGTCTAAATCCACATAATGAATGAGTTGAGATATTGAGCTCAAGTCTAACAGGTAAAAAAGAGGCAAAAATAGCTCAGCAGGAATAGTGAGTCTGTCTACAGTGCAGCATGCAGGAGCCTGAGGCAAGGATCACCCGAGTCCAGTCTAATCAGCACAGTGAGAAGTCACAGCAAAACAGCTGCATATAGAAAACATGGCACTGAACACAGAACATTGTAAGGTGGTAGAAACACCTAGGTGTCTATCTGGACTGTGATGCCAAGGGGCATCTCTTCTGTGACGTTTCATTAAACCATGTACTTACAGTTTGTGGACTTTCTTCATATGTCACTGGCACTTATTAAATAACTATAGTGTAAGAAATTAAAAACAACAGACAAACAAAAACCCAACAGCCTTGATGTGTGCCAATCAAACTCCACAGAGGCAGAGCTAGGCATGGTCACATTACCTTTGCTCCCAAAATTCAGAGGCTCAGGGGGATCTGACACCCTCTTCTCACCTCTATGGACAACTACACTCTCATGAGCGCGCGCGTGTGCACGCGTGCGCGCGCGCGAGCACACACACACACACACGTATTAAGAAGAATTTCTCCAGAGATTGGCACATGGCCTTACTTTTGGTCTCCAGGACACCCTGCCCGCCCCTTTTGGACCTTTCCTCGTACTGTCTCTTGTCTTTTCATCACATTCACAGTGTCACTCTTCCCGCCACTTGGGCCTGGTTAGATGCTGCGTTCTCAGGCATCCTATAACCCTCCAATCAGAATAGCACGTTCTTCCCCACCATGGTGATTCTGAGGAGCTGCAGGCCCAGCAGGACTGTTTCCACAATAATCCCACACTGAGCTCCTTCTTATTGTCAGCCTAGTGTACAGGGAAGTTTTCCAAAAGCTACATGATATCTGAGCATTGTTCTCCATGGCTAATGGATGTGTCCTTGAGTGGCTTGTGTTTTTATACCTTTTCAATTTTCATTTCTAATGCTAACAGATATACAGGCGTGAATCAAAAATGGATATATACTAATACTATTATATATGCTAAAGTCACATATAGGAATATCTAAGACATATACATTTAAAGTATTTTTAAGACCATAAAACTTAAGATTTTTTAAAAAATTCTATTGTTTGTGTGTATTTCTGTGTGCACACGTGAATGTACAAATAAGCGCACATCCTGGATTCCTCTTGAATTTCCCGTGTAGCCAAGCCAAACCTTGAACTTCTTATCCTCCTGCCTCCACTTCCAAAGTGCTCTCCTCCATACTTACTTTATGCAGGGCTGGGTAGGCATTCTGAGCTTTACCAATTTTATCTCTAGTAGCCTGATAATTCTATTATCAGATACTTTCTTTAAATTTTTATTCATTTGCTGTATTCCTCAGCCCTGAACTGTCAGCACAATGCAAGTGGATGTCTTGTCAATCTTGGCAAGAATATTTTCATATTCCCAGTAGGGCCTACCTTACAACAGGAGGTTGTCAGATATTGTAGTAAAAGAGTCATGAGTCATGCTGGCACACCCTTTTAATCGAGCACTTGGGAGGCAGAAGCAGGCAGATGTCTGAGAGTTCAAGGCCAGCCTGGTTTACTTAGTGAATTCCAGGTCAGCCAGAGCTGCATAGTAAAACCCTGTCTCAACAAACAAACAAGCAAACAACCTCAATAAATAAATAAATAAACAAACAAACAAACAAACAAACAAGTGGTAAAGGGCAGGAAAAGAATATAAAGCTTTTAAAAATATAAAAATATTATGCAAAGGGACTATGACAAGATGCTGGATAGTGTGTGTGCCCAGAGAGACTACTGGTCATTTACTGTGCAGAAAAACATCTACTAAGACGGGGTCTCATACCCCTATGCCTGTGCATTGTCTCAGAGGTTCTGCAAAGTAGTAAGAGCCTTAGAAACATGCCTACTCCTCTAAAAGCAATAATTACACTTCTAGGAGTATTATTTAAAGGAAATAACAGAATGCACTATTTATATTAGTAAAAAAATCTAAGTGTTCAAAAATGCTCTCATGGTTTCATCAATTATCCATATAAAATGAAATATTTCACAACCATTGAAAAGCACATTTGTAAACCATGCTTAACAGCATGAAGAAAGGGTGGTATTTATAATTCAAATGAGAAAGCATGATGAAAATGTGTAAACACTGATTTCAATTGTAAAAATTTACTGAAAAATATTGGCATGAAATATATCAAAATCATAGTAATGGCTATCTCCAGGTGGTAGAATTATGGATGGTTTTTCCTTCCTTTATACTTTTCCTGTTTCTTGCCGTGAGCCTCCACTAATAGAATAACACAGACTGTGCTTTAAAGCAGCACAGGGTAGATGCTCAGCATGTAACAAGGAAAATGTTTAAAATTATGTCTCAGATGCTAAGCCATCACAGACAGAATTGAAGAGAGAAAATAGCATCCAGATCAGGACAGAAACATCATGAGTCAATCCAAGTTTGACTTCCTTCTCAAGTGTGGAATCTCCGAGCAAGTGCCTCACATCCAAAATTTCAGTGTGCTCATCTATAGGATGAGACATGGTGATTTCCTCAAAGGCAGTGACCAAGATCATCTTTGATACGTAAACCTTAGCCCAGTACTTGGTATTGGCTAGCACTCAAAGACTAATGACTTTAATGATCAGCATCATACCTAAATACATCTCCATTAGTAGTCTTCCAGAAAAGACATCTAATGTATCTGTCTCCATACCAACAAGCAGGATCCCAGAAGTCTGTCCATATAGCTCTGGAATCTCCCAATGCTTTGCATAAAATATGCCCAAGAAGATAAAAGGAATGTTCAGAACCTAAACCTGTGTGAAAATTGAGGGAGGGGGGGCTTGTAAATGTGTAGAATGAAATATCCCAAGCTTTTAAACTTAAAAGGTTAACGTGGCTATAAAAGCCCAACTGGTGTCAGGAGCTCTGATGGTCAAGGACTGCAGACGGGCCGTTGGTCATGTCTGTCACGTTAGTCACGTTAGTCACGACAGCAGTGCTCTGTTTCTGTGTGTGACATATCCTTTGAGCATTCCATATGTAGCTACAGTGTTCCTCCCATTTCTGAGTACTGAGGAGGAACAAGGCAGTAATGTGGATGCTGGCTTTGACACCTCTCTCTCTCCAAGTTTGACACCTCACTGTTCCCCTTTGACATATCCTCTGTCCCTCTTCTTTGGTACCTCTCTTTCTTTCCCACTTTGACACCCCTCTTTATTCTTTGATGCTTCTCTCTCCTGACTATGAAGCCTCCTGCTTTGACACCTTTCTCTCTCCCTTTGACATCTCTTCTCGCTTTGATACCTCACTCTCCTGACTCTTTGACACCTCTTTCTTCCCTTTGACACCTCCCCCTCTTTTGATGCCTCTCTCTCCTGCTTGGACCCCTCTCTCTTTCTCTCTCTCTCTCTCTCTCTCTCTCTCTCTCTCTCTCTCTCTCTCTCTCTCTCTCTCTCTCGTGCTTGGACCCCTCTCTCTTCCAACTCATTGACACCTCTCTTGTCTCTTTGACACTTCTCTCTCCAGCTCTGACACTTCTCTTCCACAATGACACCTCTCTCTCCAGAGTTCTTGACACCTCTCTCTCCCACTTGAAAAGTTTTCTCTGCTGACTCTTCATTGACACCTCCCTCTTCTGGCTCTGACCCCTCTGTCTCCAGCTTTGACATCTGTCTTTTTTGCTCTGACACCTCTCTCCAGCTTACATACTTCCCTCTCCTGACATTTTGGAAGACTCCCCTCAAGCTTTGATGCCTTCCTCCCATCTTGACAGTCGTTCTGAGTCACGTGTCTCTCTCACATGTGTCTGTAGGTCCCTTCTTTCTCCTTTCCTTCACTGTCCCTAGCCAAGGCTACAAGACCCAAGTGACAGGGGTCCCACTGATGTAAACCCTTTCTTTCCTTGGGACACTTCTAAGACTCCAAACTTTACGGAAAATATTTCATATTTATACCATTTTCCCAACGTCTCTGCCAGGTTATACTCTGTATCTTTATCCTCTTGCTGCTGAACATCTTGATCCACCAGCACAAGAGAGAACTGGGCAGAGCATGGGCTTTTGAAACCTAAAATCCCACCCTCAGTGATAGTCGCAGCTCCTTCAACAAAGCCACAGCTTCCAGTCCTTCATAAATAGCTCCATCAACTCAGGACAGGATTTGCAGTCAAGCTGACTCCCATGGAACTGTGTGTGACGGAATACCTGAGTCCCTCAGCATTTATATGCCTAAAGCTTCAACCACCTGGGTGACTCTGTCTTTGAAAGTAATTAACATTAATTGGGGTCATGACCTTGGGGATTCTGACTCTAGAAGTGGTGTCCTTGGAAGGAGAAGTATCAGAAGGAAAAGGTAACACGCCATGTGGCAAGAAGAGTCCTCACCAGAAACCAACTCTGGTATCTCGACTTTGTTTTGTACCCTCCACAACTGTGAGGAACATATCCTGTACTTTTCCCCTCTGGTGATCACCCTGAGCTGACCAGTCCATCATACTCCACTTCTTCCCTTGTCTCATGGGTTCAAACAAAGCTGAATCACTCTGAAAATAAAGCCCTGAATTATCGGCCTATAGAAGGTGCTCCCACCCAGCCCGTCACCGCACTGTGAGCTACTACCATTCTGTCCTTATTCATGACATCATCACTTGCTGTAGCTTAAATGTGTCTGCTCCCAAACCAGCTCCTGAAACTAAGCAGTGAATGTGACGGAATCCAGAGAGACAGGCTCTATCAGGTGATGAGACTAAGATCTCGTGTGCATAGGAGAAAAGGCTTGCGGAAGAAACCTCATACTGTATTCCGCTAGCATGCCATTCTACCTTCTGTTAGTGAAGATGACATTTCTTCCCTCTAGAGATCCACAACACCAAGGCTGCAACTTGGGAGCAGACATACTGAGCTACTGCTAGCACTCTCTTGAACTTCTTATCATGCAGAACCGTAAGGACATGAATTGCTGCTCTTTGTAGTAACGCAGAGACACTGGTATTTTGTTATCTAGCATGCACAGATGGACACATCACCTAATCGTAAACGTACAAGAGAACTGCAAAGTCCGTTAGCCGAGCTTTGTGTAGTCCCAGCATCTGACCCCATGGCTGATATGATGATTTCTCAGAGTACTTTATTGAGTTGA
>NC_022009.1:52928671-52950874 GCF_000317375.1 Microtus ochrogaster
ATGATATCATCTGAAATAAAAAAGAGCAGATTATTTCTATCTTTATCTTTGTTAGCTGTGAAAAATCTGTATTAATTTTTTCAAAAGATTTGTTGAAGAAAGGTTCAGAAATAACTTTCAGAGCAGTGAATTGCTTATACTTGAGTGCAATACAGTAGTCCTTTGCCTGATTTGTAAATATCTTCAACACTAAACCATTTGGAAGAAGGAATTGTAAACGGCTTGTCTATGTATTTTAGATGCTAAGGACGTTCTAATCCCCACAGGTCAGAATGCTTTCTAAGAGCCAGGATTTGCAGTCAAGCTGACTACCACGGAGCTGTGTGTGACCTAAAGACCTGATTTTATATACTTCATTTCCTTCCATCCTCTCATTTTCCTTCCTTCTTTTATTTTGCACATGGAACCTAGGGCCTCATATAACCTGGTCTAGCTTCTACCACTGACAGTGTCCCCAGCCCCTATACTGAAATTTCTTCATCATGCAGTCTCTTACTTACTCTTCTATGCCTGGGATAAGACACCATGACAAAGGAAACTCACTGGGAAAAGGGTTTATTTGGGAATTGCAGCTTCAGAAGTTTAGAGTCTATGACGGTCACAGCAGGGAAGATGGCAATGGGCAGGCAGCATGGCACCAGAGCAATAGCTGAGAAGGAACATCTTGATCCACCAGCACAAGAGAGAACTGGGCAGAGCGTGGGCTTTTGAAACCTAAAATCCCACCCTCAGTGATAGCTGCAGCTCCTTCAACAAAACCACAGCTTCCAGCCCTTCATAAATAGCTCCATCAACTCAGGACAGGTATTTAAACATGTGAGCCTATGGGGGCTTTCTCGTTTAAACCCACACTCTCAGTCTTCTCGGGTGCATTGAAGCTGATAATTGATACCCGTTTTCTAGAAAAGTTAGAGCTATTAAATCCCTAAGAGCATGTGTACCTTCCCCAATGAATGTAATGTATTTATTACATTTAGTGCTTTGAAGACACAGCACTGACACCAAAGAAGATAAATTAGAATGCTAATTTACTTCTGTCTCTCCATTTAATTTTTTCTCAAAATTGTTTAAATGGTATATGAACTTTTTAACCCCTATTTTTATTTTTACCATCAAAATTTCTATTTAAAAAATCATATATGGTGCATGTCTTTCATTCCAGCATTTAGGAGGTAGAGGCATGTGAATCTCTGTGATTTTGAAGCCATGAAGTTCCAAAACAGCCAGGTTACATAGTAAGACCTTGTCTCAAAATACTAATACTAATAATCTATACCTATGAATGAATTCTTATTTTTCCTGTTTGGCTCACAAAGCTGTGATGGTTAACCTTGGTTATTAACTTGACTGGATCCGGATCAACTAAGAAAAACCTGTTAAGCACACCTGTAAGGCATTTTCCTGGGCAGGTTATTTGAAGAGGAAGGCCCACAGAAATCTAGATAGCACCTTCTGGTGCCTGCCTACCAGACTCCCATTGACTTCCTGGCCTGCTGGCAGGTCTAGCTGCCTTGTCCATGCTGTTCTGTCAGATCACCTATTCTATTGCTGCTGCTACTCTTTTCCCTTGGACGTCAGAACTAAGCCTCTTCAGCCTCCCAAGGTAGACTGAAGACTGCTGGCTGTCCAGGACTTGCCTGGGTTTTCCGGCTGGGAGGCTTTTAACATCATGATACTGGTTTTTCAGCCTCTCCAATACACAGCCTTTGCTGGACTCGCCATCCCATATCAGAAAAACAGACTTGATAAATCTGTCTTGGATATATATGCATTCTGTTGATGCAGATCCTTAGAGAACCCCAACTAATCCAGAAACTATATATAAGCCTTGTGAGAAAATGGCCACATTCATGAATGGAAGTGCAGGAGTTTAGTGTTAATTAGATACTGTGCCCCACCAACTCAAACATTCATTGTTCTGCTACCTTGACTTTATGAAGTAATTAGTTTTCTATTTTGCTGATAAGGCTTTATCTATAAACTGAACATCCTGGAGTTGCAAGTGTTTAGAACTCAAATCCTTGCCTGTTTCTGCGACTATCACATCAGTAGCAGCTATCTGAGGAGAGAACACACATTTCTGTGCACAGATGACAAAGCATCCCCAAAGAGCCCTCTGCAAGCCCATCTTCTCAGGCTCATCTCCCTATGGGGAGATTTGCTAAGTGATGGGTGCCATTAGGTGTGAGCATGCTGTGTCAGATTGCATCAGAAATGGCAGGGGATGACTAGGAACAAAGTCTTACTATGGGTATGCAGGGCTCTAAAACCCTCAGAAAGTTCCAGAATTTGACTCAAGACTAAAAAAGTAATAGAAAAAGAAAATGGATATCAGATATGGATGTCATGACTCAGGAGTACACATGGAACAGTTGAAAGCTCTGAGAGACCTGGATCTTTAGAATTGCAGCTCCAGCCAAGGGAGAAATAAAGATGTACTCATTTATCCTCACCCAAAGTGGGATGCCTAGAAGTCTTAACATTTTCATCACAGGTGACTTAGACTCAAAAAGTCTAGTGAAGAAAATGTTAAAATGGAATAACTACAGACCTTCCTTCCACCATCTCACCAATAAAGTAAAAGAGCAGTTGATTTCGGCTGTGAAACATCAGGGTTAACTATGTAGAGTTCCAGGAACAGTATCTGTGACTAAAAGCACGCATGCGCTCTCTCTCTCTCTCTCTCTCTCTCTCTCTCTCTCTCTCTCTCTCTCTCTCTCTCTCTCTCTCTCTCTCTCTGTGTGTGTGTGTGTGTGTGTGTGTGCACGCGTGTGCATGCACACGTGTGTGCGTTTCATCCTTGAACATGAGGAGGCTATCAGGAGATGTTGGCTGCTGTTCCATGCAGTCCAGAGAATGATTTAGAGGAGCTGTAGTTGGAATGAGTGAATTCATTAAGTAGATACCAAGCAAAAACAGAAGAATATTGAGTAGCAGACAGAGAGAAGAAGCTGATAGACAGAAAAACATCTTCAAATCAGGCACTCAAACATCCAGCAGAGAAAACTGGGGCAGCCCCACTGAGGCAGTCAGAGTCGGGATGGAACAGCACCCCCATTCCTCAGGTGAGCCTTTCAAGAATAACAATAATCAATGGCGGGTATCATGATCTATAAAACCATCTGGCAGAGTTTGAGTGGAGAAGTTGAGGCAGTGGAGCTTTATCTGCATGGATTAGCTTCCCATGACTGAACTTCCAACTTCCCTTTCCTACCACAGGTATTTGCATACAGAAATGTCAGTTGGAAAGAGCTGACCTATCGCTACTCCCAGAACACAAATTCTCCTTGCTTTTGTTGCCTCTCTTTTCCTTGTTATGGAGCCATGAGCCCAGTGTGACAGAGGACAGAGGTTTGGAGAATGCCTGTGTAAATATGCTTGGGTCTGAAGGACATGTGAGAGCAACCCCACTTTCAGAATGAATTCAAACAACAGACGGCAGTCTACTGACTTAATGTCCCCCACTCTGTTACTCCCTGCCTTCCTCCCTTGGGACAGATTCTGTCATAGACCCTGGGATGAGGCTGATAGGCAGCTCCAGGGATCTCCCCACACACCAGTGCTAGGCTTGCAAATGTGTTCAACCTCATCTGGCTTTTGATGTGGATGCCTGGGATTTGAACTCAGATCCTTGTGGTTCAGAAAGTCTTCTTATCCACAGAGTCATGGCTGTCAAACCCTTTTCAGAGCAAGCATGCACAGAATTTCTTATCTGCCTTGGTGATACTGCTCTCCTGACCCACCCTCCTGTCTCATTCATCCTTTAGATCTCAAGGAGAATAAATACCATACACCGGATATTTCTCACACTTCTAAAGACTGGGTAGGGCAAGGCTTAACAAACAGGGTCCAATATGGCTACTCTGTTTTTGTAAATGAAGACATTGTGGACCACAGCACACTCGTTCATTTATGTGCTGCCTACAGCTGCATTTGTGTTCACTGGCAGAATTGAGAGTTGTGAACCAGACTCCATGAAGCCCAAAACCCCTATCATAAAAAGTCTGCCAACCCTGGTGGCAAGACAGAAAGACTTCCATTTCCTAACTTATTTATTTAAAGAGAAAACAAAAACAAAATAATAATAATAATTAATAATAATAAAGTATGTGATAGGCAACATGTCTGTTGTTGATGCTCCTCTGTCAAATGAGTTTTCTTTTAAAAGTATTTTTGGGAAAATTCTTAAAAATATGGACCAAGCCAGTCAGTGGTGGCGCACACCTTCAACTCCAGCACTCCAGAGGTGGAGGCAGGTGGATCTCTGTGAGTTTGAGACCAGCCTGGTCTACAGAGCTATTTCCAGGACAGCCAGGACTACACAGAGAAACTTTGTTTTGAAAAAAGAATAATAATAAGGGGACCTGAAGTGAGCATGCTGCATGAGAACTGTGTCTGTCTCTTAGGTAAGTCCCCAAGTTTTATAATGAAAAAGACTGGGCAGATCCTCAAATGCAGTTGGCCCCGGGGCTACAATTATTCTATAGTACAACAAAGAGAAATATTCATCTTCATAGTTTACAAAGTATTTCCCAACTATTTAACTAGATTCATCCTAGTTTTTGCTCAAATATCAAACTGGAGGATGCTACTCTGAACATTAAATAGAAGAACAATTTGTTCTACTCTAGTGCTTTTCTTCAATTGAAAAAAACTATATTGTATATTCAAAGTGTATCTCAGGTTAGGCTATGAGATGCAGCTGGATAATGAAATAACTACGATAGTCATGTTAAGACAATTAAGACTCTTCTCATCTCAGAGTCGATGTTTTTACGTGTGTGGAAAGAACAGTAAAGTCTACAGTGCCCAGCAACTACTATTTTACTCTCTTGTTCTGTGTGCTTTAATGTTTACTTTTTAGAGTCCACAAATAAATGGGGTTGTGCAGTTTCTATCTGTGCCTGTCTCCTCCTGTCTATATTCCTCTCTAATGCTGTGATTGAAGGCATGCACCACCATCGTCTGGCCTATATGGCTTACTGGTGTGGCTGCTGGGATTAAAGGTGTATGCCACCTCTGTCTGGCCTGTATGACTGACTAGTGTGGCAAGCTTTGTTCTGTGATCTTCAAGCAAGCTTTATTTATTAAAACCGAATAAAATATCACCATATTTCCCCCAATATAAAAAAGCTATAATTAATAGAAGAAAAACTATATACAATAAGTATAATAATTATGTGTAATATACACAAGTAATAAATACATCAACAATGTCTAGTCCATTTGCATTTGACAAATTCAGAAAAAATACTCCATTATCTATTCTATCTTGGTAGTCCAAAGTCTTGTACCTAGTTTACTTTCTATCATAACTTGCATTACTATGTTTGATATCTCTAAACCTTATATACTTTACACTTTAGTGAATTTCTTTTCTGAATCTCATAAACAAGAAAAACTATAACTCTAACTATCTAGTCTTCAAATACCTCAGAGACTTGAAAAGGAAATAATATTAACTGAGTGAGCAGGAAGTGCAAGCAAGTGACTTCCAAAACATGTGAGAAATAACAGAAACAGCTGGCTGCCTGGAGAGTCACCCAAAGTTCCTCTGTAACTTTGGGGCATCCATATTCAGCCTAAAGGCTTACAATATTCAGCAGACTTTTCTGTGAAGCAGAATATTGTGAAGGACTGTCTCACTTGTCTTGATAAGATTTGGCAATCATTCTCTTTTGTCTCGTATTTGTCCAATTAGGACAGCAAACTGTCAGCAGTTGAGGGCAATTTTTTGCCCAATGGTTTATTTTTGCCACAAAGAAATTAAGCTCTGTGTGGAGTTTCTTTGATACTCACTATCTTCTCTGAAGTAGATTGGTGCTACCAGGAGCAGACATGTCTCATTGTCATAAAAAAGAGCCTACGTTATTAAAACATCTTAAATGCCATATTCTGTAGATCTCTGAAAGTGTTTGAAGATGATGTGTCTATCTAAAATATATCTCCGCTTGACCTTGAAAACATACCTACTATGACTACAAGTTTAATTGTAATAGGTGACTAATTTTCTTATTGTCCTAAACAGTTGGTAATAATAACTTTTAAGAAATAGAAACTTGTATTAGATTGTTAAATTATAATACCTTGAGCAAGATTAGAAACATATGAGAGTATATTTGAACACAATTAATCTTAAATTTGTATAAATATACAAGATTTGTTTGCAATACACAAAAATCTAATCCAATGTAAAATATTTAAAACTGGTAGTTGCTTTCTAAAAGATAAAAATAATCTACTTTTTTGTCTTATCATATCTTTATTCTTCCTTTTTCTTTTCAGAGTAGATTCAATAATCTACTCTTTTATTCTATCATGTCTGTATCTTTTTTCTTTTCAAAAGAAGAACTCTGAATCTAATCTCCTTTGTTCAATTTTCCTCCTGACCATAACCAATAACAACTTAAAATCAACCCCCTAAACAATGACAAATATCCACAATCTATAGTGATACGTTGTTTGTGATATAACAAGTAAAGCATGCCTGAAGATCAGAGTACAAAACTAGCCACACAAGTCAGCCATACAAGCCAGTAGTGTGGGAAGTGCTTTTGTCTATGTGTTGCTTTCAGTGGGTAATGAATAAAGAAGTTGTTTTGGCCAGTGTCTTAGCAGAATAGAACTAGACAGGGAAACCTAAACTGAATGCTTGGAGAAAAAAGGCAGAGTCAATGAGAAACCATATAGCCCCACCAGAGACAGACACTGGAACTTTACCCCAAAAACCACATCCTTGTGGAGATACACAGATTAATGGAGATGGGTTAATTTAAGATTAGCCAGAAATACACTCAAGCTATTGGCCAAACAGTATTGCAAATAATGTGGTTTCTGTGTGCTTATTTCTGGGCTCAGCAGTCAGGAACAAACAAGCAGGCTCCTACAACAGGCCAGGCAGTGGTGGTACACACTTTTGATACCAGCAACTACAGTAATTAGCCATAGAACATTTTGTAGAGATAAGAGCTCCTAGTGTTGGCTGCTTTGCTTCTCTGATATTTCAACTTGAACCCCCATATCTGTCTCTGCATTTTTATTATTCATGCTACAATAACCCATTGGATAATGAAAAACCTCTCATCCCACTTCTGGGGAGTGTGGACTTTAAATTCTTAAATTTACTTCCTGCTGTCTAGGGGTGACAGCATCTTTAGAGGATCCCGAAAAGAAAAATTTGTGTTAATTTTCACATCCTGGGAGAGATAGCTTTATTATTTGTTGTTCAGTTTCTGTGCATAGGGAAAGTGTGGGGCTTATCTCAAGTCCAGACCAGAGTAATCTATTAGGCTGGATCATCTCAGCTGGACATCTCAAAATTGTTCTCAGCAGTTTGTGGTCCAAAATTGATCCTGAGGTAGTGTTTTCAGCTAATCTTAGTGGTGTATCATAGTGCTGGGGAAATCATTGTTGTGTGACCCCGTCCTACTTATGGAGACTTCAAAGGTCACTGTTAGGCATGCTCATGGTTCACTGCAGAAAACTGATAAAGACTCAAACCTGAAAACATGTACAGGAAGGTAGATGAAACTTTTTGTCTAGAATTAGTACTCTATATGACCATTAATATCATGGCAAGAAGTTTAAAACTTATAATTTTAAGATAATAATTATACCTTAAGAAAAGCTGTTAAAGAGTCAAAATAAAACCAAAAGATTATGAAATTAGTGACAGTAAAAGGTCCTTAAATATTTGTTTCTCTTCTGTCTCATATCTGACATGAAACAGAGATTTTGGAGTTTGCTTTCATGAGCAGGCATGGGTCTAGTGAAGGAGAGAGCCACACTCCAACTTTAAAGCCAGACTTAATCTTTAACTAGACTGGTACTACAAGAAAGACAATTTGCATTGTATGTCTGTATTGAATAACAGAGACAAACATTTGGGAAGATTTATAAAATTTTATCCTTTTGGAAATGTGATATAGCAATAGAGCAATTTATTCTTTTTCTTGGGATTTTTTTTTTCTGGATTATTTATCCTTTTTGTTCAGATGTCTCATTTGTCTAGTGGTCTCTGGATTTCTTAGCTAGATACTGTTAGTCTCCTGAAAAGACAAAAAAACAAAAAACAAAACAAAAACAAAACAAACAAACAAACAAAAACCTTCTCCAACCTCAATTTTGGAGAGGTTCTTTTTTGGCAAGTTATATCTGATCAAATAAAAAGCATTTGTTAATTTTATAGGCCAGTTTAAATTAAATGGACATGTTGTTTGATAAAGTATTATCTTTTTAAATTAAGAGATATCAAATCTATATCAATTTAGATAGTATCTGTAGTTTTTTCTCTGTGGAAATGAGAGCAAAACTCCTTCCCCATTGTAACACATGTCCTGGTTTCCATTCTGAGGTCAACACATCTTTAAAGTATACTGGCTGATTTAATTCCATAGTTCTTTTTCTATTATCCAATGTCCTTTGCAGCTGTTGTTTCTTTCTCATTAGCATTTAGAAAATTCAAAGTGAATAAAACATTATGTAATCTATTTCTGTTTTGATTATACTTAGAAAATCATTGCTTCTTGGAATACCTTGTCTATAACCTCTAATAAGGTGACGTTGTTTGCCACAATTATAACACTCAACATTTCGATTTTTCCTCAAACCTCTGGAAATCACCTCTCTTATCTAAGCATCATTATGGTCATAAGATTCAATATTGATTGTATTTCAGTTCCATTCTTCTAAGGGTGCTGACCTTGCCTTTACAGGCCTAATTATCCTTTTACATTGAGAATTAGAATTTTCAAAAGTCAGAGATTCAATTATTATTTGTCTAGCTGAAGTCAATCTTTGTAAGAAATCCATGAATGCTTCCTTTGGGCCCTGTATAATTTTAGTAAATGGCTCAATTTTCTTTCCTACTTCTCCAATTTTGTCCCGAGTATTCAAAGCTTTTGTGTGACATAAAGCCAGGGCATTGTCATCATATAAAGATTGCCTTTCTATAGCAGCATAGACTCCTTTGCTAAGAAGTTGATCTTGGGAGATTTTCATACCTCTAGCTTTACTCCATTGTTTAATAATCTTAGCCTTTTTTCTGAACCAGCTACTCCATTGTAATTGTGGATCAGGCTCTAAAAAAACTTTAACCAAGTCTATCCAGTCTTTAGGCATAATTCGATCACAAACTGACCATGAGTTTAACATTTGCTTCACCAAAAAATGCGTGTCATATGAAACTATTGCTTTTTTGAATCTCCTTAAATCTAACATTGGCACAGGAATCCAATTAGCTCTTACAAAGCCTCTTATCATTTGGAAATTCTTTTAAGGTTACTGAGTATCTTAAGGTTGATTGTTTGAAAACCTTAGGCTTTTCCTCTCTAACCTTATAATGCAATGCTGTAACTGGATCTCCATTAAATTTCTCTGTCTGGATCTGAATATCTCCGTGATCTGTTTTATTAAGTTTTTCTAAGGCCTGTATCTTAGCAGTTAAACCAAACAACTTTTTAAAGATAAAAACTAAGGATTATCAAAACAAAGAGAAGCATTATCAAAATGATAATTAACAGTATGCCAATCCCAGTGAAGTTGGTTATACCTTCATTTAGCTGTTCCATTTTTAAATCATGCATTACATAATCATGCAGAGGTTGAACTTTCTATGCAGTAATTGTGTTTTCCATTTTCTAACCTGGGAAAAAACTCTCCCTTTTAGCTCATCCCTCCCTTAAGAATTCCCAATTTTCTCACCAGTTCTGCCACTGCTGCTGGTGAAGATGTGGAGCTTATTGCTACTGAGGAGAACAGTAAAAGCCTGACTGTATTTTAAGGCAAGTACCTAGTTTGGCAGCAGCCCAAGTAGGGAGTTTGGGAAAGGCCCACCGGGAGAGAAGAAAGGAAACCCTAGCTGGTAGGACAGTGACTCTAGCCATGTGTAGCTCTGATCTTTGCCAGTGGATGTAAAGTCACACTCAAATGGCTTTTTCATGAATTTGTACCCCAAAGGTTGGGTGCCAGGTGTACATTGAATCCTGAAAACCCAAAAAGAGAGATTGGGGTTCAAGATGAAGATCAGAAAAGCAAAGCAGCCAACTACTAGAGAATTTCTACATCTATCAAGATACTGTCCTCAGCATAGCTGCAGACTGGGACTCTGAGCTCCTGCCTCTTCTTATCTTATATTCCTCTCTAGTGCTGGGATTAAAGGTGTGTACCACCACCGCCTGGCCTCTGTGGCTAACTAGTATGGCTGCTGGGATTAAAGGTGTGTGCCACTGCTACCTCACCTGTTTGACTGATTAGTGTGACTAACTTTGCACTCTGATCTTCAGGCAAGTTGTATTTATTAACACACAAATGCAATATCACTATAAGTACTTGCACTGCTATGTTTCCAATGGCAGGACCATGGCCTAGGTACAAACTGGGGACAATTATTCTTATCCTCATTCTGTAGATGTCAAAAATATAGAGTAGAAGTTTAAATTAAATTATTTACATCTACACCAACAATGACTGTATCAAATAATAACTGAGGACCAGAGGAGATAAAAATGTGGAAGAGGAAGCCAAGTGTGATAGTATACACCTATAGTCCCAGAAATCTGAAGGCTCAAGTATCAGAACCATGTAGCTTGAATTCTAAGTGGTCTTAATAATAAAAATACAGAGTGAGGTATCAGGGTAAATGCTGAAAGATCAGAGAAATAAAGTAGCCAATCTATAGAGAGACTTTTTATCTTTACCAAACCCTCAGACTGAAAGGGGCAAGATCCTGTCTCCACAAATATTCAGACTGAATGTTTTGAGCTCCTGTCTCCTCCAGACTTATATTCCTCTCTCTGCCCAGCCATAGTGTTATAATCTGTTGGCCTGGTCTGTCACCTAGGTACCCTTTCCCTTTAATAGATAAACCCTGTCCACTCCCAACCCCCTCTTCTGCTGAGGCAAGCAGATCTCCTGCCTCCTCTCCAGCCTGCCTCCCTCTCCCCCCCCACTATCTTGCTTTATTTCTCTCTCTCTCTCTTCTCCCCCTTTCTCCCCTATTGCCTTCCTCCTTCCCTTTTCCCTCCATCACTCACTAAATAAACTCTATACCCAAACTCTCTCTGCGTGGCCTATCTGTCTCCCACAGAGGCCTCAAGTTACCCATCAGGGGATTGGCAGAGGCCTTTGGTGCCACACTGCTGACCCACCACTGCCTCATCAAGGCCCCTCCCTAGTGCTGGGCTTAAAGTTGTGAGCCACTAGTACCTGGCTCTGTTTCTCTTTTAGACTGCATCAATACTGTGTAGCCCAGGGTGACCTTGAACTCACAAAGATCCATCAGCCTTTGTCTCTCGAGTGCTGGGAATAAAGGTGTGTACCACCATTTTCTGGCCTCTGTTACTAACTAATGTGGCAAGCTTTATTTGTTACAGCACAAACAAAACATCATCACACTGAATCATGAGTTCAAGGCTAGCCTGAGGCACACATCAAATACCAGGCTAGTCTGAGCTACCTAGCAGAATCCTATTAAAAAAAAACAAGGAACTAAATCAGTGGGTAAAGACACTTACTGCCAAGGCTGATTCCATCCCTATGGCTCATGCAGAAGGAGAAAGCTGACTTCTTCAAGTTGTCTTCTGACCCCCACATGGCATGTGATTATCTCCCCACAGACACAAAGTAAGTGGATGTAAATTTTTCTTTTTAAGATTTATTTGTTTATTATGTTCAGTGTTCTGCCTATACACCAGAAGAGAGGGCATCAGATCTTGTTACTGATGGTTGTGAACCAGCATGTAGTTGCTGGAAACTGAACTTAGAACCTCTGGAAGAGCAACCAGTGCTCTTGACCTCTGAACCATCTCTCTAGCCCTAAAGTGGTTTTAAATAGAAAAGAAAACCATGAAAGAAGGGAAGATGACATAAATAAATCAATGTTTTTGAGGATCAAATGTGACAAGAGGGGTTATGGGCAACGGAGATGGAAAACTACAGCTGCCCAAACCTCGCAGTGAGAGTGTGTGCTAATAGCATTGAAGTTCTGAATGTAGGTCCTTCTCTACTTTATATAGTGCTGAGAGAGAAACACACTTCCAGTTAGGTGAAATACTGGCTGGGAAGCACCCTGGCTTCAGAGTTAATACAATGGAGGAAGCAAGCTAGAGTCGTTGTAAGAGAAGAAGCAACACTGCTCCCCACCAGCACTGATCAGCCCCTTGGTTGCCTCCTGGCATTTATAATGGCTCCAGGATCTTGCCATCCCTATAATGGTCTCTGCTTTACAGGAAGTAAGTGGAGGCTTACATCACCAAGAAATCCCTAGATCATGGAGCTAACCTGGTTGCCATGTCTGAAAGGTGGGAACCCTTAATTAAATGTCATTGTGACATTGTGACATCTGAACCAATACTAGAAAAATTACATTCAGGAACGTTTCATTAAACTTTATTTAAAGAACATACTACAACAGGACTGTCAAAACAAAAACTGCCAATATTCTTTTATAGTATGATATTTAATGATGTGGGATTCCCTTTTGTATGCTGTGAATACAATTGGTTAATTAATAAAGAAAACTGGCTTTGCATGAAAGGGCAACAGAATAGAGGTATGCAGAGAAAACTAAACTGAATGCTGGGAGAAAGAGAAGCCATGTAGCCCTGCTGTAGCCAGATGAAACTTTATCCAGTAACCCACAGCTACACAGAATTGTGTTACACAGAATGCTAGAAATGGGTTAAATTAAATTAAGTTAAATTAAAATGTAAAAGCTAGCTGATAAGAAGTTAGAGCTAATAAGCCAAGCAGTGTTTTAAACAATATAGTTTCTGTGTTTTTATTTCGGGGCCAAGCAGACAGAAACTAATAAGTGGCCCCCTCCTCCAACAATTTAATAATATTTAAAATCCTGGATTTTAAATAAATTCCCTGAACTAAAACTAACATGGCCATAAATTTTATCCTTTTAAAATGCAGTTCAATGATTTTTAAAAGTATAATCATGTTGTCCACTTCACCACAACATAAAGCTAGATTATCTGTATGATTCTAGAAGAAAATCATCTGCTTCCAGTCACTTCTAATTAACCAAGAACTTTCTAATCCTAAGCAACATGATCTGTGTTTTGTTTGTTGATTATTCCTGGATTTATCTAGCCTATATACTTCCTGTGCACAGAACCATGTGATATCTGTCTTTTCATTACGTAGTATATTTTAAATGTTCACCTATGTATGTAATTGCTTTATTTAACTTTATTCAGTGTTTGCCTGAATGTGTGTTTGTACAGTGTGCACAGACCTGGCATTTGTGGAGACTAGAAGAAGGAGTCAGATTTGCTGGAAGTGGAGTTGTGAATCACTATACAAATGCTGAGAACCAAACCTGGATCCTCTGCAAAGGCAGAAAGTGCTCTTAAACCTTGACCCACATCTTTATCCCACTTCATTCTTTTCTGTGGCCAAAATATTATTCCACTGTGCTGGACATACCACATTTTAAGTTGACTATCCATCAACTAATCGGCAATATAATGCTGCTATGAACCTTGTAGAGTGTTGCGGAATCCATATTCCCTGTATATCTAGGTCACGCAAGGGGTGGAATTGCTGGGATGTATGGTAACCCAGTGTTTACTCCTAGAAGAACTACTGAATTGTTTTTCACAAGGGCCGCACTATTCTGTGTTCTCAGCAGCTCCAATGTCTCCACATACTGCCAGCACTTGCTATTGTCTATATTAACCATCCCAGGTGAAATTATTTAAGTAATATGCTACAGATCCTCCAGTGGCATCAGTTGGCAGCCAGCTGTGAGACCATGCCACAGGTCCCCGAGTGGTGGCAGTGGGCAGTGAGTGGCCATGAGACCATGCTGCAGATCCCCAAACAATGGCAGGCTGTGGGCAGCTGTTCCAAGACAGTCAGTCCCAGTGCAATTCCCCAAATGGCTGCAGTGCCCCATGAATGGCAGCAAGTACCAGGCAGGGAGCCATGTGGTGGGTGAGATAACTCAATGGGGCAGCCAGTCCCACAAGGAGAGACAGGCACACCATGAGACCCCTCCTGACCATGCCACAGGTCTCCAAAAGTGGCTGGTTCTGGGCAGGGAGCCATGCAACTGGCAAGAGACAAATGGATAGGTATACCATGCAGAGTGGAGTTGGATATTTATTTAGTGGGAGGGAATTGGGGAAAAGAGGAGGGGGGAGACACAGCAGCAGCTACTCTGGGAGAGAGATAGAAAAGGGAGGAACTCAAACTGGAAGCTGAAGATCAGCTTGCCTCAGTGGAAGGGGGGGGAGGAAGTGAACATGGCTTGTCTCTTAAAGAAACAGGACAGATCATTACATTTCCACCTCTTTTTTATAATAAAAAGTGGGAGGTTAGGCACCATAGGTTAAAAGAATTGGGGCAGTGGATTCTCAAGACTGCTTTCTGCTCATTTGTGGGCGTTATCTTGGGGGGGACCTGAGAAGGCTGAGTGTGCTAGTCACATCCTGGTATAGCTGGTCTCTTTTCTCTTGTCCGGTGTTTGTGGTATAGAAATGTCTGGTGTCTCTTACACTTGTTTAAGGTACTGCAGAATAGAGAACAAAGTTAAGTTAAGAAAAAAAATTAGGACCAGGGAATTGAGAGGGGTGTATCTGATCTGTTTAAGGTGGATCCTTCAATTTGGCTCCCTGGAACTCACAAGAATTTTTTGGGCTTGTGAAAACAGATGTTTTAAACAGCAGCAGAATTACTGTGGGAGATATTTTTGCACAATAAAAAGTATTTTTAAGACTATGAAAGGCAGCGTGAGAGAGAAATTTGATAACTTGTATTTATCCTCACACCTTTATAATTTGCAGGTACGTACCTTAACTTGTACTTGTATTTTACTGAAATTTGTTTGGTGAGATTGTCCTTTTAAACTGACAAAAACCTCTCAACTGTCAAACTACATCAGAAATATTTGAGAAGGATGAAATTTTACTTGAGTTACTGATTAAAAAATGACAGAGAACTTACTTGGTTGGCACCTAGAGCTACTCCTCAGGGTCCAATATGGTTGCTGAAGGTCATAATTGTATTGTGCTGTTTAGCTCAGGGCCTACCAGGCTCCAGAAGAGCCTGTGGGCTAGTAAATCTGTAGAAAGATAAACCTACATTGACCTTATAAGTTAGGCTGTCGATTCCAGCAGTTCTTCCCACTGTCTGGTGATCTTTAGTTTAGATGAAAGTCAGTTTTTCCCAGCGGTCAGCACTTGGCAGTTGAAGTGAACTGCAGATGGATGTTGTTCTGTGCCTATTTGTCTTTTGTCTTCTTTGGAGAAAGTAGAGTGTTGCTGCTAGGAGCCAACCTTTCTCTTTTTGTTATAAAAAGTTTTTTAATAATTAAATATTTAAATGCCATATTCCCCAGATATCTGAGCGGTTGAGGGCTGTTTATCAGGCATAATTACAGTATAGAATTTGCCTGGAGATCTGGGTCTGAGCTTGACTGTACTGGCTCTAAACTTGATGGGTAAAATACCTGTAAGAAGACAGAAAGAAGAAAAAACTGCTTGCAACAGAAGGTTAACAGCAGAATGGACAACAATAGAGAACAGATTAATATATTTTAAATCAGGGTTGGATTAAGTATATTGTATTGTTGTAAGAGACTTAAAAGTACATACCAATTTAAAACTTGAAAGTTACTGTTTTTGTTATGCCCAAATCCACAAAGTTCCCACAAAAGCCAACAAGGAAACTGAGTCCTGTATGTAAAGGCAAAGGGCCTTTATTTTAATCAAGTTTGTAAACTTGGTCTCTCCACATGTACAACATATTGGAATAACCAGAGAGCCCCAAGTTCAGTTAGAATTGGGTTTTTATAGTAGTAAAGGTGGAAGTGAGTGGTTTCTGAGGTTTCAGGACCTCTGATTGGCTAACATTTGTCTAGGGGTGTCCTGGTGAGTGTGCTGGCAGGTGGTCCTATCTACAGTGGTTGGAATGTTAGACATTTTCTTTGGATGGTCAGTTCTTGGGTGGTGGTCAGATAATCTCAGCTTGTGGGTTTTTCTGCAACCAGGCATTGCCTCAGGGTAAACTACTGAGACTTAGGCCTCCATTTAAATTTATCAGTGGCTGATTCCTACTCTGGCAGGTGGTAATGGTTGGAAGTAAAGAACTTCCTTTGGTGATTCACCCATACTTAGCTTGTCATGGTTTGCCCCCACAGCTTTAAAGTCTGGAATGAGATACAATAAACAGACAATAATAACATTTAACAGTAAACATGGGTACACTTAAGTTGCATGTATGAACACACACACATACAAAGTGAACAAGAATTGGGTGAGGTAGATGTTCTTGGTCGGCCCTACCAAAGGCATGCCACAGCACAAAACACACATGCAACAGAGTCAGCATTGGGGGACCAGACAGGGAATGCCTCAGTAAAGATGGTAGAACTTAGTCACCTGACCTGGCTCTCAGTCAAGATGGTGGTAAAATCACCTGACCTCAGTTAAGATGGTGGTAAGGTCACCTGGCTTCAGTCAAAATGGTAGCAGACACATGTTGTATGGAAAAGCCATACAGATAAGATGGCTATGAAGTCACCTGCCCTCAGTTAAGATGATGGTAAGGACACCTGATCTCAGTCAAAATGGCAGCAGTTACCTTTTATATGGAAAAGCCATGATTTTTGAGCTGCAGGGATTTTAAGTTTAATAATAAGAGAGACCTAGAGGCATGATCCACCCTATCACTGAGCCATCATACCACAAGCTGCAGTGGGGAGCAAAAGGCTGGAATTGAAAACAGCCATCTCATGGATCCAACCAATCTTGTTGGCAGCAAAAGCAGTGACAGAGACAATATGAGGAAATTCCTTCCATTTGCCTGTGTGCTGACCATAGTTAGAAAGCTCCCATAAAAGTGGAGCCAGCAGGACACTGGCGGAGTGAGTGTAGGAGCTAAAGAAGTAGGACATTAAGGTCTGGTGGTTGAGAGCCTCTGAAAGGCATCCATCCCAGGGGGGAGGCTGGATTGACAGACATGGATGGCTTGTTAACCATAGCTGAAACCATGAAAATGCATGAAAATGGTGACACCACAAGGCCTATAGGGAGACGTTTCCCCTCTATAGGCAAAGTGTGAATCAATGGTGAACACTGCAGGCTTGTAGTAGAGTGTCCTCTGCCTACAGGCGGAGTTCTAAAGCCTAACTGGCTTTGGTCGGGGCGACTCAGAAGCCAGATAGACCAGAGGCTTCTTTGAGTGGCCTTTTGTGGTGGAGAAAAAAAAGAAAAGAAAAGAAAAAAGAGAAAGAAAAATCTGATGGACCCTGAGTCCCTGATCATGGGAGGACTGATGATTTTAGGTAGGGGAAGCAATCCAGAGATGAATGTCTGGGAAGGGCTCAACTATAGCTGTAAAGACCATGGCTGGGGGCTGTTCCCTGTTTCTAGGAACACTAGAAAATTTCTGGGAGCTCAACAGTCAATTCCTCAGGTTCAAAGAAACAGTTAAGCTGATCACAATGGGGAAACTCACCAACTGAAGCCTGTGGTATGAGTAGAAATCATGTGCAGGCAGATGGGATGGAGAACTGTGGGAAAGAAACCTGGTTCTCAAGCCCAGAGTTTCACAAGTCCTCAGCCAGCCTGCCTATCTGAGTAACAGCACCATTGTTATGGTTTAAGTAAAATGCCGCAGGTCCCTGAGTGGCTGCAGCAGGCAGTGGATCCTGAGACCACAGCAGGCCACGAAGGCAGCTGGGTCTCTGACAGGAAGCTGCTGGCAGTTGAGAGACCTCGACAGGGCAGCCAGTCCCTCGAGGAGAGACAGATGGATGGGCATGCCACGAGACCCTGCCGCAGGTCTTCGAAGGTAGCTGGTCCCAGGTAAGGAGCCACACAGTGGGTCAGAGACAAATGGATAGACACACCATGCAGAGTGAAGTTGGATATTTATTGAGTGAGTTATGGAAGGGAAGGGGAGAAGGGGGAAGAGCAGAGAGAGAGAGAGACAGAGAGAGAGACACAGAGAGGGGGAAGGAAAGAAGTGCAGAGAAAGGAGAGACAGAAGCTGCCTCTTTGAGAGAGAGAGAGAAAGAGAGAGAGAGAGAGAGAGAGAGAGAGAGAGAGAGAGAGAGAGAGAGGAAGGGACTCAGGCTGGAAGCTGAAGATCACCTTGCCTCGGCAGACAGGGGAGGGAGTGGGCATGGCTTGTCTCTTAAAGGGATGGGACAGACTATTACATTCCTATCTCTTTTTTATAATAAAATGAAGGAGGTTATCTTTTTGTGTTTTCATTGTTTTTTACTTTTTAAAATAGTTTATATGTGGGCAAACTCTGTAATATAACTCTATGGTAATTTGAGTGAAGATTGTCCTCATGGGTTCATATATTTGAACACTTGGTTCCTGGTTGGTGGAAACATTTGGGAAGGTTTGTTGGAGAAGATGAGTCACTGGGATAGGCTTGAGGGTTCAAAAGACACATTGTTCCCAATGTTCTCTCTTTAACTGAAGTTAAGCTCTCAACTGTTCCTGCTGCAATGTCCTTGCTCCACCCTCATGGACTCTGACTCCCTGAAACTATAAGCCTAAATAAATATATAATCTAATACTTAAATCCATATGCTATACTTACATACATATGTACACAGGTCTCCTGGGTTGTGGTATTTTGTCATAGCAATAGACAAATAGCTAAGGCAATTCTTATCACTGTGATCTCTGAAAATCTGGCAAGTTCTCTTTAAAGCCTATGTGATGGATCCAGTCCTGTTCATTCCTTGAAACTCGATCTGAAGATTGCACTGTGGAGTCAGTTGAAGGAAAATGATTATCTCCATGAGCCAAAAGGCAAGTAAATCATCCTTTTCATGGCTCGTGGCATTATTACCAGGTCTCTCGGTCAGGGATAAGAAATATGAGAAGTGAGAGACTCTGAACTGTGTGCACATTAGAATATCTGGTGCCTACAATATGTCTTTTGATGACTTTCCCTATTCACTTTTAAAACCAGGAAGGTGACAATAAAAAGACTCTGTATCATGTAAAATGATGGGTTTTATTTTTCATATTTGTTCCCTCAAGAAGCAACATTGCAAAGAAATAGCACCTCTGAAAGCCAGGGCCTGCATCATTCATGAGCTCTGTGTGGCTCTGGCAGCAAAGCAGATATTTCCATTCTCAAAACTCAACACACGATTTACCTTTATTGGAGCCTTGTTATAAATCCTGTTTCCACACCTGTATATAAGAGCTGTTTTATATCAGATGCTTTGGCTATAAGAAATGGTTATATGTCACTGTTCATCAATCAGAACAAGACCCTGAGGTCTCTTTTAATAAGAGAAGCTATGGATGACAAAAGGCCACCCTGTCCCCAGCTAGCCCCCAAACTCCTAGCGTTCAAATACCTATTCCTTAGTTATCTATATGACATTCACTCTCAGGGAAGTTCATGTTAGCAGTTATACAGCTACTTTATTTAATCCAGATCGGCTTGTTGTCATGTCTAATTTCACTGACCTTCCTTGGGTCTCTACTGTACTGCTTTCCTGAGCAGTCATTCAGCATCCAGTGCCTGGAAGGTGCCCTTCTCTCCTTGGTCTGCAGGCAGCTACAACTTTTTCTGTTATCTGGACAAACTGCAATGGTCTGTCCCAGAGAAAGCCAGCAGGCTGGAATCAGAAGAAAGATTTGCTTGCATTGCTTGCACCAGTGGACAGGGGAGGGAGTAGGTGGGCTTGTCTCTTAAAGGGACAGAACAGACCATTATGTAAACCTGCTTCAGGAGATTGCATAAGTCAAGTTCTCCTCTGCATGAGGAGAGAATTTCATCTATAGGTGAAAATCTCTCATATCCCTGCTTGTAATCAACTACTTCTGGTTCATTGTTTGCAAAAATGTGTGATACCCTCTCCCATCTTACTGTTTTCCCCACTATGCAGTAAGAATGACCAGGCCTTGCAGTTTTGGTCTGTTTTTTTTTCCACTTTGATATATTTAGGATGTAAATAGCTTTTAACTTGTGGGTTTCTGTGAAGTACCAGCCTCGACAAAAATACTTTTTGCCAGTTTAGGGGCATGTGAATTTTAGAAATATAAGTAAAGAATATGAAGACACATAAAAAATAACAGGACAAAAACCATAGAAAGTATCAGGAGGGCATTTTAGTGACTGAAATCCTGAAATTCCTGCATTTGCTTTTCCACAGCTTTTATACCCAATGTAAAGGGGTGCGTGGGGGAGAAGGTAACAAAAGACTTTATTAACATGATATAAAGGATAATTCAACACATTCAATGGCTTTGTCATTCTGAAACACAAAATCATTAGCATTCTGTTGTCTAGGTAGGGAAGCTGCTCTATATCACGTCTGCTGATGGATGCCCCTTCCCAGGTGACATCATAGTTACAAAAGCAGGACTACCTGTTAGGGTGGCATGGACTTACTAGAATGAGCTATCTTAGTGTCAAAGGAACCAAGCCATCATGCCCTGATTTGGGACTTGCCACTATGTTTGTCAATCTAACATCCAAACTCTCTGACCACCAGACAAGGTGGAAATGGGCCCCATTTCTCAGGCTCCACAGGTTTCTATCAGCATTTTTGGACAAACCCAAGTATAAAAGTGGCTGCTGTTTATTTGACTGTTTCATTTCTTTGGGCCTTTCACTTTTTAAAGAAAAAAGACATTAGCTTACTTTGAAACATTGAGTCTGGAACAAGTCTCCATACACCCTCTTCCTTTCTTTCCGCTTCATTCCACACATCTCTTATTCTGCATGCTCTGTCTAATCCTGCTGATACTGTGTTGTTGGACACCAGTGCTGGTTCCTTTCCAACATAAATGACCATCTCCCCTGAGTACCTGCTTCAGATGTGTAGGTTTCATCTTGCTTTCATTTTCTTGTTTGTTTGGTTTTTAGGGGTATTTTCTTGTTTTTGAGGTGGGGCTTCATGTAGCTCAGTCTCATTATGAACTCTATGTATATAGCGTAAGGTAACCCTGGACTCCTGATTCTCCTGTGCTGGAATTACAGGCATAGACCACTGGACCCAGTCTATGTGGTCCTGGGGGTGAATCCAGGGCTTCTGTGTAGTCTTCTGGTCTAGGAAGTACTTTATCAACAGGGTGAGTTCCCAGAATCTTGGTTTTTATCACCCCCTAGTACCAAGGCTCCTATATGAATGATATCACAGTCATCTGTGACACAATTTGACAAATTTTTCCTGTCAAATATCTCATTGATGTGGGATTCTCCTCTGTATGCTGTGAATACCATTAATTAATAAAGAAAACTGTCTTGGGCCTGTGCAGGGAGTAGAGATAGGCAGGGGAAACTAAACTGAATGCTGGGAGAAAGGAGACAGAGTAAGAGAAGCCATGGAGCCTCCGCTAGAGACAGATATGCTGAAACTTTGCTGGTAGGCCACAACCTTGTGGTGATACATAGATTAATAGAAATGGGTTAAATTTATATGTAAGAGTTAGCCAATAAGAAATTAGAGCTAATGGGCCAAGCAGAGATTTAAATAATATAGTTTCTGTGTTTTTAGGAGCTGAGCAACCAGGAACCAACAAGCAGCCCTTCCTCCAGCAAACTAGTCTTCTCCAACATCTCATGGCTCAAGTTTCTCATATCCACACTGCCCAAATGACCACTTAACCAGTGGGCCACTGCAACCTTCTCACAGTGAGCCAGGTAACACCTGGGAAGCCTCAGACTCCCACACAACCCCAGGCCGTTTTCGAGGAAAGGACTTACATGGTCCTGGGTACAATTCATGGTTTGGAATGTGCCTTCATACTTGATTAAACTGTGAGCAAAACTAAACATAACTGTGTTGTGGATTGGGCAGAGGGGGCTTATTGGAGGGAGCTGAGAGGCCTGGTGTGGGAGCCGGCCATCTCCGGAAGCTCTCAGTGTGGTCAGCAGCCAGCCCCACTTTCATGATGAAGCCTCATGTTGTCCTCAGATCTCCCAGAATCTCCCACCAGAGAAGACCACTTTTTGTAGTGACTAAGGGGCACCAAGCAAACAGACTTCAGAATCTTGTCTAAACCCAGATGACAACAAGGGCATTAGCGAACCATAAGGGCCAAATGTTCCCTCTCTCAGCTAACAGGAGTGAATGCTGCTTCTTCCTGGCTCCATTGCTACCTTTGCTAGGAACCCTGGAAGTATGGACATGTGAATAGGTCAAATCAAACATTCACTGATAATAAATCATGATGAAATTTATTTTAAAATAATTATTTGCTATGC
>NC_022009.1:52951259-52954451 GCF_000317375.1 Microtus ochrogaster
AAAAAAAAAATGGTCTCCAAAAAGCCGATTCAAGCACTAGGTATAAATCCTGGTCCCACTGCAATGGCTCCACAGACTGTCCAAACCACACAACTGTGTCACCCACATTTAATGGGCCCAGTTTGATCCTATGTGTTATGCTCAAATCTGCAAAGTCCCCCAGAAGCCAACAAGGAGATTGAGTCCTGTATGTAAAAGCAAAAAGCCTTTATTTTATGCAAATTTGCAAACTCGGTCTCTCTGCACATCCAATTTATTGGAATAAATGGAGAGCCCCAAGCTCATTTAGAGTTGGGTTTTTATAGTAGTCAAAATAGGGGTGAGGGGTTTCTGAGGTTTTAGGACCTCTGATTGGGTTACATTTCTCTAGGGGTGTCCTGGTGAGGTGCGATGGCAGGTGATCCTATCTACAGCAGTTGAAATGCTAGGCATTTCCTTTGGATGGTCTGTTCTTGGGGAAGGGGTGGTCAGGTAATCTCAGCTTGTGGTTTCTTCTGCAGCCAGGTAAACTTCTGAGACTCAGGCCTCTATTTATCAATGGCTGAGTCCTACTCTGATAGATGATAATGGTTGGAAGTAAAGAACCTTCTTTGGGTGATCTGTTCATATTTAGCTTATCGTGACTGGCTCCTACACTGTGAAGGTCCCCCCACTATTAGCCCAGAGTCATTGTGCTCACACTAGCTCATGTCAGCTGCTTCTCTGTGTATCCCCATTAAGATTATGACCCCTATGTTCATATTATCCTTCCTCCCTTACTTGGACTGGTCTCTGGAAGCTCAGTCTGGTGCTTAGATGTGAATCTCTGCATCTGCTTCCAGATGAAGGTTCTATGATGACAATTAAGGGAGTCATCAATCTGACTATAGAGCAAGGCCAGTTTGGGAACCCTCTCCTCTATTACTTAGAGTATTATCTGGGTTCATCCTTGTGAATTCCTGAGAATTTCCTTAGTACCAGGTTTCTCGCTAGCCCCATCATGGCTCTCTCAATCAAAACATCTCTTTCCATGCTCTCCCTCTCTGTCCTTGCCCCATTTCAAACATCACGTTTCCTCATGTTCTCCTCCTCCCTCTCCTTTTCCCCTCCCCTTCCTTTTCTACCCCTTCCCAATTTTCTCAGGAGATCTTGTCTATTTCCCCTTCCCAGGGGATCCATGTATGTCTCTCTTAGGGTTCTCATTGTTACCTAGCTTTTCTGGCGTGGTGAATTATAAGTTGATTATCCTTTGCTTTATACTTATTAGTGAGTATATTCCATGCTCATCTTTCTGGGTCTGGGTTACCTCACTCAGGATGGTTTTTCCTAGTCCAATACCTTTGCATGCAAATTTCAAGATGTCATTGATTTTTACTACTGAATAATACTCCATTGTATAAATATACCACATTTAAAAAAATATTTTTTTATTGAAAATTTCCACCTCCTTCCCCCCACCCCCTCCCTCTCCAGTCCAAGGAGCAGTCAGGGTTCCCTACCCTATAGGAAGTCCAAGGTCCTCCCTATTTCCCCCAGGTCCAGGAAGGTAAGATGAGCATCCAAACAGACTAGGCTCCCACAAAGCCCGTCCATGCAGTAGAATCAAAACCCAGCGCCATTGTCCTTGGCTTCTCCATCAGCCTCCACCGTCAGTCACATTCAGAGAGTCCGGTTTGATCACATGCTCCATCAGTTCCAGTCCAACTAGCCTTGGTGATCTCCCATTAGATCAGTCCTGCTGTCTCAGTGGGTGGGCACACCCCTCGCAGTCATGACTTCCTTGTTCATGTTCTCTCTCCTTCTGCTCTTCATATGGACCTTGGGAGCTCAGTCCAGTGCTCCACTGTATACCACATTTTCTTTATCCATTCTTTGGTTGAGGGGCATCTAGATTGTTTCCAGGTTCTGGCTATTACAAATAATGCTGCTATGAATACAGTTGAACACATGGCCTTGTGGTATGAGTATAAAACTTTTGCTTATATGCCCAAGAGTGGTATTGCAGGGTCTTGAGATTGTTGATTCCCAATTTTCTGAGAAACCACCATACTGATTCCCAAAGTGACTGTTCAAGTTTCCACTCCCACCATCAATGGAGGAGTGTTTCCCTTACTCCACACCCACTGCAGCATAAGCTACCATCAAAGGTTTTTATCTTAGTCATTCTGACCAGTGTAAGATGGTATCTCAGAGTTGTTTGGCTTTGTACTTTCCTGATGGCTAAGGATGTTGAGCAAATCCTTAAGTGTCTTTCAGCCATTTGTAATTCTTCTGCTGAGAATTTTCTTTTTAATTTTTTACCCCATTTTTAAATTGGATTATTTGGTATTTTGATGTCTAGTTTCTTGAATTCTCTATATGCTTTGGAGATCAGTCCTCTGATGTGGGGTTAGTGAAGATTCTTTTCCATACTCTAGGCTGCCATTTTGTCTTATTGACCATGTCCTTTGTTTTACAGAAGCTTCTTGGTTTCAGAAGCTTCTATTTATTATTTATTAATTGTTGCTCTCAAGGTTTATGCCACTGGTATTATATTTAGGAAGTGGTCTCCTGTGCCCATGTGTCTCAGGCTATTTCCCACTTTCTCTTCAGTGAGGTTCAGTGTGGCTGAATTTATATAGAGGTCTTTGATCAATTTTTTGGACTTGGGTTTTGTGCATGGGGATAGATATGGATCTATTTGCATTCTTTTATATGTTAACATCCAGTTATTTCAGCACCATTTGTTTTCTTTTTTTCCATTTTATAATTTTGTTTTTTTGTCAAAATCATGTGTTCATAGGTTAATATCAGGGTCTTTGATTCAATTCCACTGGTTCACATCTCTGTTTTATTCCAATACCAAGCCATTTTCATTACTCTACTATAACAGAGCTTGAAGTCAGGGATTGTGATGTCTCTGGAAGTTTCTTTATGGTACAGGATTGTTTTGATTATCCTGGGTTTTTTGCTTTTCCATATGAAGTTATGTATTGTTCTTTCAAGGTCTGTGAAGAATTGCGTTGAGATTTTAATGGGGGTTGCATTGAATCTGTAAATTGCAATTTTTATTATGTTTATCCTACCTATCAAAGAACATGGGAGATCTCTCCATTTTCAGATATTGTCTTCAATTTCTTGCTTCAAAGATTTAAAGTTCTTTTCATACAGGTCTTTTACTTCTTTGGTTAGCATGACTCCAAGACATTTTATGTTATTTGTGGTTATTTTAAG
>NC_022009.1:52955081-52960314 GCF_000317375.1 Microtus ochrogaster
AAGCTAACTTGATCATGGTGAATGGTTTTGTTTTTTTGTGTGTTTTTGGCTTTGGTTTGCCAGTATTTTATTGAGTATCTTTGCATCATTGTTCATGAGGGGGATTGTTCTGTAATTCTCTTTCTTGGTTGAGTCTTTGTGTGTTTTTGTATCATAGTAACTGTAACCTCATAGAAAGAGTTTAGCAATGTTCCTTCTGTTTCTATTGTGTGGAACAATATGAGGAGTAGAGGTTTTAGCACTTTGAAGTTCTGGTAGAATTCTGAACTGAAACCATCTGGCTCTAGACTTTTTTGTTTGGGAAACTTTTGACGACTGTTTCTATTTTCTTAGAAATTATAAGTACATTTAAATTGTTTATCTGTTCTTGGTTTAGTTTGGTATGTGTACGTATCCAGAAAACCGTCCATTTCTTTTATATTTTCCAATTTTGTGCAGTACAGGCTTCAAAGTATGATTATTTGAATTTCCTCAGTGTCTGTTGTTATGTCCCTCTTTTCATTTCTGACGTTTTTTTTTTAAATTTGGATATTTTCTCTTTGCCTTCTGGTTAGTTTGGCTAAGGGTTTATCTATCTTGTTGACTTTTTTGAAGAACCAACTCCGTGTTTTGTTGATTCTTTGTATTATTTTATTTGTTTCTATTTCATTGGCATCAACCTTTAATTTGATTACTTCCTGTCTTCTATTCCTCTTTGGTGAGACATCTTCTTTTGGTTCTAGAGCTTTCAGGTGTGCTATTAGGTCACTAGTGTGATATTTGTCCATTATTTTTTTTATGTAGGTACTTAGTACCATAAACTTTCCTTTTAGCACTGATTTCATAGTGTTACATAGGTTTAGGTATCATGTGCGTTCATTTTCATTGAATTCTAGGAAGCTTTTGATTCTTTATTTCTTCCTTAACGTAAGGGTGATTCAGTTGAGCATTGTTCCAATTCCATGAGTTTATAGACTTTCTACAATTAGTGTAGTTGAATCCTAACTTTAAGTCATGGTGATCTGATAAGATACAAGGGTTATTCCAGTTATTATTTTTTTTGTATCTACTAAGGTTTGCTTTGTGACCAAGTATGTGGTTAGTTTTAGAGAAGGTTCCATGAGGTTCTGAGAAGAAGGTATTTTTTTGTGTTTGAGTGAAATGCTCTATAAAGGTCTGTTAAGTCCATTTGAGTCATGAATCTGTTAGTTTTCTTATTACTCTGTTAAATTTCTGTCTGGTGGATTTGTTCATTGGTGAGAGTGGGGTGTTGAAGTCTACTATTAGTGTATGGGGTTTGATGTGTGATTTAAACTTTACTATTTTTTTTTTTTTACATATGTAGGTGCTCTTGTATTTGGGGCATAAAATTGAGACTTCATCATGATGGTTTTTTTTTTTCTGTTTTTATCCTTCTCCATCTCTTTTGATTGATTTTAGTCTGAAGTCTATTTTGTTAGATATTAGGATAGCCTGCTTGTTTCGTAGGTCCATTTGATTGGAAAATCTTTTCCCAATCCTTTACTCTCAGATAATGTCTGTCTTTGGGGTTGAGGTGTGTTTCTTGTATGCAGCAGAAGGCTGGATCCTGTTTTCATGTCCATTCTCTTAGCCTGTGTCTTCTTATAGGTGAATTGAGTCTATTGATATTAAGAGATTAAGAGAGGCCAGTGATTGTTCATTCCTGTTATGTCTTTTGGTGGTAGTGTTTGTTTCACTTGTTTCGCTTCTTTTGGGTTTGCTGGTATGAGGTGTAGGTTATCTGTTGCCTTTGTTTTTGTGGGTGTTTCTGTAAGGCTGGGTTTGTGGATAGGTATTGTTTAAATCTGGCTTTATCGTGGAATATCTTGTTTTCTCTGTCTATGGTAATTGAAAACTTTGCTGGGTAGAGAAGTCTAGGCTTGCATCCATGGTATCTTAGTGTTTTCAGAACATCTGTCCAGAACCTTCAGGCTTTTAGGTTTTCCATTGAGAAGTCTGGTGCAATTCTGATTGGTCTACCTTTATATATTACTTGACCTTTTTTTCATCTTGGCTCTTAATATTCTTTACTTATTCTGTATGTTTAGCGTTTTGATTATTATATGGCAAGAGTTCTATTTTTTTTCTGGTACAGTCTGTTTAGTGTTATGTAAGCTTCTTGTACCTTCATAGGCATATTCTTCTTTAAGTTGGAAAAGTTTTCCTCTATGATTTTGTTGAATATATTTTCTGTTCCTTTGAGCTGGAGTTCTTCTCCTTCTCCTATCCCTGTTATTCTTATGGTGTTCCAGATTTCCTGGATGTTTTGTATTAAGGATTTGTTGGATTTAACATTTTCTTTGACATATTTCCTCTATCATAAGTTCAACTCCTGAGATTCTCTCCTCCATCTCTTGTAATCTGTTGGTTATACTTGCCTCTGTAGTTTCTGTTCATTTATCCAGATTTTCCATTTCCAGAATCCCCTCAGTTTGTATTTTCTTAATTGACTCTATTTCAATTTTTAAGTCTTGAACTGTCTGAGCTGTTTGTTCACCTGTTTGATTGTTTATTTTTGGTTTTCTTGGCTTTCTTTAAGTGATTTATTGACTTCTTCCAATTTTTTGTTTGTCTTTTTCCCCATTTCTTTAAAGAAATTTTCATTTCCTCTTAAGGATCTCTATCATCTTTATAAAGTTGTATTTAAGGCCATTGTCGTCTTCTTCTAGGTTAGGATGTTCGGGTCTTCCTATTATAGGACCACTAGGTTCTGGTGCTGTTGAATGTGTTCTTACACTGCCATCTGCCCATCTCTTCCTCCAGAGGGTGCAAGTGGGGCCTGTGCTTCAGGGAGTCTCTCTTTCACCAACTGGTGAAGGTGGCCCTGTGCCTTAGGTCTTTGCTCTCCATCCAGTTGCAAGCAAATTCATGCCTCTAGTGGATGCTGATATGTTTTGGGGCTCCTCCAGGTGTAGGCAGGGCCACAGCTCTCTCCAGGGGCAGTTTGGGTCAATGCTCCAGTGGTCACAGATGTAGTGGGGAATGGTTGTGCATGCAGGGATGCTGCTCCAGGGTCTCTGGGGCTTGGTGGGTGAGGGTGGGTCCCAGGATGTGCCTCCCAAGGCTGGGGCACAGAGAGATGAGGCCTCCAGTTGGGAACCCAGACACTCACCTCTCCAAGGACAGTCTGGGCCAAGGCTCCAGTGGTCACAGATGCATTGTTGCTGGAAGAAGATCTTAATATATTCTTTTCTGCAATTAAACCCTGATGTCTCTATAGTGCAGGAACCTTGATGTGTATAGTAAAAGAGTGTTATGTGTCATGACAACAGTGCATGCACAGTGCAAAGTGTGGGGTAATGTTCAGAACCAAGGCGACAGTGAAATCATGTAGTATTACCCAGTGAGCTCTTCTAGAAACAAATAGAATTTATCATTCTGAACTTTGACTTAATTTGGACATTGCACATTCAGAATCATTTTATTGTTGCTAAATGTTTTACAAGCTCCACATTCAGTTATGTGTTTTCACAGGATCCATGGCCTGCAGTTTAACAAGCTTGGATTTTGCTAAAGAATTGACCTTATTGTTAAGGTAGCTTACTGCTCTTCCAGAGGATTGGAGTTTGGTTCTCAGAAGCCATAAAAGGTAGTTCACTATGTCCATAACTCCAGCTCCAGGGAATCCCAGGCCCTCTTCTGGCCTTCATAGACCACACACACACACACACATACACGAAAGACACACATGCATAATTTAAAAATTAAAATACACTTTACAAAGAAAAAACTTTAAGATATCTGGTCATGAAATTAACCCCTACTTCCCAACAACATACAGTCCAAATTAAAAACTCTGCTTCCTGAGGCCTTCCCACTTCTCCAGAAAACTGAAAAACTCCTAGTTCAAGCTGCCCTGCACTTGCCCAAGTGCGCATTTCCAAGGAGTGGTAAACCCAGCTGTCTGGCTCCAGCTTTACCTGGGCCATCTGTTGGAATACAGGGACCCTGGGAAGAGAATTCTCCTCATCTGGCTGAATGGCTCAGGATGTTGTTTGGCAGTATTTAGTGCTGGGCTGATGAAGGGGAAGTGGGTAACTGGAATTCAGGCTATAGCTGGGTGCTTGGGATAGCTAAGGTTCGCAGTGTTGAGAATTGCACAGGATGAAACCTTCTTTCTCTGGTTCTTGAGGTACTTCAACTGGTACCTTGGGATTTTTTTTAAACCATTTGAATATTATTTCCTTTGTGTCCCAAGCATTTTTTCCAACCATTGCAGATAAAGGAGCATGTCAAACTCATGTACCTTCTTGAGCCATAGGATCCATACTTGGCCATGAAAGACAATAGAAGTGTCTGAAGAAAAAAAATGTTAGAAGGCAATAAATATTGCTGAGGCTGTCAAGTTAGACAATGATACTGTTTCAGAAGTTCTTCCATTCTGGGTGATGGGATAGAAATGAAGATCTGTGTGGGGGAGTGTGGGCTTAAGCAGAAATATGAATCTGGAGAAAAATGCCACCACCTTTGCATCTGAGAGGGAATTCTAGGCAGAGTGAGACCCAGGGGCCCTCAGCTAAGCCACCCTTGAACTGAGCAGAGTGAGACCCAGGGGCCCTCAGCTGAGCCACCCTTGAACTGAGCAGTTCCCCTGTAGAAGTGTTTTCCTGCAAGTCATTGCCTTAGGAATCCCATGCTTCTGATTCTACAGCACCCACACCTCTGATTCCTGAGCACGAAGTCCAGCTCAGCAAGGATTCCATTCCCCATCCTTAGGGCCATGTTCAAGTCCACAAGTGTAGTGGCTTGGGCAGTTTTTTATGCTCACACCGCCAGCCCCCATCTCTCCGGGAAATCTTCCTTAATGTTTGGTTCATGGGCAGAAAGAAGAAGTGCTTTTTTTCTGAGAACATATGTTAGCATTGTACAACACCTCCTGTCTATACCTGAAGTATTAGCTGCCTGCATGGTCAGTGCTCTAGATTTCCAGTCAGGGGGAGAAACGCAAAGATAAAGGCATCAAGAACAGTCATGATACAGAATTATTAGGCACAATTACATTCATGTGGCAATACACCACTGATTGAAAAGCAACAAAATATCAGTAATCGGAACTACTAACATTTCACATTATTAAGAACTTACTATTCTCCATGCTGTGTCTTTAACTGTTATTGAATTCTCCTTGGGAGGTAGATATTGTTATCATCTTTGTAAATGAGGGAACAGAGAGACAGAGACACAGAGTCAGACAAAGAGATACAGGCAGACAGGAAGACACATACACACATGC
>NC_022009.1:52960794-52962041 GCF_000317375.1 Microtus ochrogaster
ATTTCCCTGTCTTTATTCTTTTTCTTTTCTTTGTTTTTAAATCTTACACCTGTAAGAATGGCCAAGATTGAGAGGGGTGAGTGTCTGCCAGCCAGGCAGGACAGAAGGTCCCCGTAAGAGATTGCAGGAACCTTCAGCTTCTGCTGCAGGGTCTTCTGTGTTCCACTTGACCCTGCCCTGAACCCACATTCGCTCTTTGGTCTGTGGTATCCTTGGACTACCAGGCGTCCCTGTCTCTGTGCTGAGGAGTTCCATCCAGAAGGGAACAGTTCCTGCTCCTGCACTAAGGAGATCCACCCAGAGAGTCAGTCACAGCAAAGACTGGACCAAGACACCAAGACTCTCCTGGCTCCATTTGAAGGAAAAGGTGGGCAGGCACCAATGCAAGAATTCCTCCAACAACCTGAAAGGCAACATGACATCACCAGAATCCAAGGATCCCAAAACAAGAAGAAGTGTATACCCTACTCCAGAACAAACAGAAGAAATCGACTTTAAACAGAACATTATAAAAATAATAAAGGACCTTAAACAGGAAGTGAAAAACTGCCATAAAGAAATGGAGATGACAAACAAAAAGGTAGAGGAAATTAATAAATCTCTCAAAGATACCCAAGAAAACCAAGAAAAAGCAATCAAACAGGTAGTGGAAACAGTTCAAGACTTGAAAAGTGAAATGGAGGTTATGAAGAAAACACAAACCGAGGGAAGGCTGGATATGGAAAATCTGGGTAAACCAACAGGAACTACAGAGACAAATATTACCAACAGAATACAAGAGATAGAAGAAAGAATCTCAGACACTGAAGATACTATAGAGGAAATAAACTAACTGATTAAAGAACAAAACAAATCCAACAAATTCTTAACACAAAACATCCAAGAAATCTGGGACACTGTGAAAAGACCAAACCTAAGAATAATAGGGGTAGAAGAAGGAGAAGAATTACAGCTCAAAGTCCCAGAAAATATATTCAACAAAATTATAGAAGAAAACTTTCCCAACCTAAAGAAGGATATTCCTATGAAGGTACAAGAAGCATACAGAACACCAAAATAGACTGGATAAAAAAAAGCATCCCCTCACCATATAATAATCAAAATACGAAGCCGGGCGATGGTGGCACACGCCTTTAATCCCAGCACTCGGGAGGCAGAGACAGGCGAATCTCTGTGAGTTCGAGACCAGCCTGGTCTACAGAGCTAGTTCCAGGACAGGCTCCAAAGCCACAGAGAAACCCTGTCTC
>NC_022009.1:52970254-52970755 GCF_000317375.1 Microtus ochrogaster
TAGAGCGGGGAGGACCTTGGACTTCCCACAAGGCAGGGAACCCTGACTGCTCTTAGGACTGGAGAGGGAAGGGGAAGAGAGAGGGGAAAAAATGGGAGGAGATGAGGAGGTGGAAATTTTTAAAAAAAAAAAAAGGGTTCCATGTTAAAAAAAAAAAAAAGAATGTCTAATGATGTAGGATGTAGCATGACTGGCTGCATCAAGCTTTGTCTGCTGATGTAGGGTGCAGCATGACCAGATGCATCAAGATTTGTCTGCTGACATAGGATGCATCATGACCAGATGCAACAAGCTTTGTCTACTGATGTAGGATGCAGCATGACCAGCTGCATCAAGCTTTGTCTGCTGACGTAGGATGCAGTATGACCAGATGCAACAAGCTTTGTCTGCTGACGTTTGATGCAGTGTGACCAGATGCATCAAGATTTGTCTGCTGACATAGGATGCAGTATGACCACATGCATCAAGCTTTGTCTACTGATGTAGGATGCAGTATGACCA
>NC_022009.1:52970855-52976104 GCF_000317375.1 Microtus ochrogaster
TAGGATGCAGTATGACCACATGCATCAAGCTTTGTCTACTGATGTAGGATGCAGTATGACCAGATGTATAGAGCTTTGTCTGCTGACGTAGGATGCAGCATGACCAGATGCATCAAGCTTTGTCTGCTGACATAGGATGCAGTATGATCACATGCATCAAGCTTTGTCTACTGATGTAGGATGCAGTATGACCAGATGCATCAAGCTTTGTTGTCTTCCCTTCCCTGACAGGATGGATGGGGCCTTGAGATTCTTCTTGAGTATTCACTCACAGCAGGAAATGCAATTGATGTAGCTACGTAAATAATCTTCCAAATAACTTGCCTAAAGATTCTTAACCTTACTTTCTGGTTATATTCTACAGCTACTGGGAAGCTTCTAGACTTATGTACAACTTCACGTATTTCTGTGAATCTTTTTATGAGAATGTATCTACACACAGATGAAAAGGATTTGTGGGTGCCTCTCCTTAGCAGTGGTGGTAGAAGTGAGTATATTAGAAACAAGAATAAGCAAAACAAAGAAACCTTCTAGACTAGTGGTTCTCACCTATGGACCACAACCTTTTTACAGGTCAAAGGACTTTCACAGGGTCGCCTAAGACCATCAGAAAATACAGATACTTACATTACAATCCATAATAGGAAAACTACAGTTATGAAGTAGCAACAAAAATAATTTTATGGTTGGGGTCACCACAACACAAGGAACTGTGGTGTTGTTATGTGATAAATTTTTTTGTACACTGTTAAGATGTGTCTGTTTTATCTTACCTGCCTAAGGCACCTTTTGATTGGTTTCATAAAGAGGAATTGGTCAATAGCTAGGTAGGAGAGGATATATGGGACTTCTGGGGAAGAGAGAGGAACCTGAAGGAAGAATGTGAGCCTTGTGGAATTCATTCACCAGTGAGATGTGGAAGAAGTCAGACATATAGTATGAAGGAGAGGTAACAAGCCATGTGGTGAAACAGATTAATATAATGGGTTAAGAGTTAGTTGGGAACAAACCTAAGCTAAGGCCAAGTTTTTATAGTTAATAATAAGTCTCTATGTCATTATTTGGGAGCTGGTGGTCTAAAGAAAGACCTGTAACACTGTATTAAGGGGTCACAGCATTAGGAACGTTGAGAACCACGGCTCTAGACATTTAATGATAGCTCCAAGTGATTTCCACTACAGCTGCTATTAGGATGATGATATATCTTAAACTGCCTAGAACTGCTCCAGTTTTGGCAAAAAAAAATATCAAAACCCAATTCTGGGCAAAGTGAGAACGCTGATCACATTCTAGCCATTCCTGTCCGACCGCTGGAGATAGCAGAATTTCCCTTCCTTCCTCTCTTCTCCTCCCTTCTTCTTCTCGTCCTCTCATCCTCCTCCTCTTCTTGCATAATCAAATTTTATTTGTTTCCTTTTAAAAATTATTTGAAATTTTCATATGATATCAATTTTGCAATTATTTCTCACCCCAGTCAACCCAACTTGATGTTCTCCCTCTCTCTTAAAAATGGAGTACAATGGGGCCCCCAATTCCATCAGGATAAGGCAGGTGAAGAACACACACACACACCTGTCTGGTGCCTCTTGCCCTGGAAAGATAGATGAACCCACATGCCTAGCCAGTTCTTTGCAGTACTGGGTAGTTGGGTGCCATTATGGTGAGCTGTGGTATATGGTGGGGTATGGGGGACAGAGAAAGGCAGAGCGGTTCCTGAGGAGAAAAGCAGAACAGAAGTGGCAAAGCAGGGAGGAATGGGCTGATGTGGAAGGCCTGCTTGCCACCCGGGGTCCTGGTAATGTCTATGTTTGAGCTGCAGCCTAGATCAGAATCAATGTCTGGGTCCATGGTCTTACTGAAGCCAGGATCTGTGTTGATATCCATGGCCCCTATTGCCAGCAAAGACCACCAGGATACAGCGATGTTGGAGTCTGGGCTCTATGGTGCTGATATGGCCATGTGAATTTGAGAGGTCTGTGCTGCCACTTAGGGCCATGGTGACATCTGGAACCAAGTTGCTGTTTATGGCCGTGCCTGGGTCACTGGTCCTACTGCAGCTGGGGTCTGTGCTGATGTCCTTTGCTGTGTTGCCACAGGTGCCCATGAAAACCATGTGTTGAACCAAGTGTTGAAGTATAAGGGTGTGCTGAGCAAGCCCATCCCTCACTGGTCTAGAAACATCTCCCTCTGTCACCAGAAAGGTGACCCCTCTCCTTGCTAGTCCCTGATGGTGGACCGTAGTACAAAAGAACTGCCCCGGCCCAATACTTGGGAAATCTAGCTCCACCCTTTACCTCAGGTGTGGGAGAGCTGAATCAACCCCCTAACCTGAGGGGGATGATCTTCAAGGCCCAAACTGACCAATTCAGCTACCACCCAAGAATTTACTCATGGTAGTGAATTGACACTCTCCAACATCTACTTCATGTATGATCTACTTGAGTGTATGAAGGGACATAGTCATGGCATCTCTATGATTGGGACAGCTGTAGGATATCCAAGAAGACTCTTGGTGAGGGTCCAGTACTGATGGTGTGCCAGAAGCCAGGGGCCTTGAACCTGACCAACATCACTTACACAATGAACATTTGCAAGTGAAGCTGAGTGGACAAAGGGTCTACTATGTGACACACAGCCCCAGTGCCACCGTGAATGAAGAGGTGATGGAGAACAGTGACCTGGCTTTGTTGGCTTTTGTTTTTGTGATTTTTGTTTTAATTATTATTTTTTTTACTTTTTTATTTTCATAATTTTTTTAAGTTTTCAGGGGATCAGTGTTATAATGTAAATGGCAGATACAGAGGGACTGGGAAATGAGTGGATTGGAGGCATGATGTGAAGTAGCAATAAAAAAATGCTTAAAAAGCAGAAGAAAGAAAAAAAACCACTATAAAACATGGCGTCTCATTTGTGTAAGCTAGCTTGTCCCAGAGTGGACATCATGCACTTTGTCAGTGATTAAGACATGGGCAGTTCTTTGCCAAGAAGAAAACAAAGTCCAAGTGGAGTGTATTTGATGTTCAACCCTCTCTCGGGAATAGATCTTTGTGACAGGAGCAATTGTGTCTCATGTCAACAGAATCCTAAGTTATTTAAATGCCATGTTTTATGGATCTTTGAAGTGGTTGGAAGATTACCTACCTATCTATGCAGAATACAATCTCTATACATCTAAAGAACCTAATTAGTCTGACTAAAAGTATAACAAACATGGATGACAGACATTACCTCAAAGTAAAGGGTTGGGGAAAGATTTTCCAATCAAATGGACCTAAAAAACAAGCAGGTGTAGCTATCCTAATATCTAACAAAATAGATTTCAGACTATAGTCAATCAAAAGAGATGGAGGACACTACATACTCTTCAAAGGAAAAATCCATCAAGATGAAGTCTCAATTCTGAACATCTATGCCCCAAATACAAGAGCACTCACATATGTAATAAAAAACATTACTAAAGCTTAAATATCACAGCAAAACCCACACGTTAATAGTAGGAGACTTCAATACCTCATTTCTTCCAATGGACAGGTCAACCAGACAGAAACTTAATAGAGAAATAAAAGAAAGAACAGATATGATCAAACAGAATTATCAGACATCTACAGAACATTCCACCCAAACACAAAAGAATATACCATCTTCTCAGCACCTCATGGAACCTTCTTTAAAATTGACAACATACTCTGTAACAAAGCAAACCTCAACAGATACAAAAAAATTGGAGTAACCCCATGGTTTAAAATTAGAATCCAGCAGCAACACTAATTTCAGAAATCCCACAAACACATGGAAATTAAACAGTGGTATTGAACCATGCCTGAGTCAAGAAAAAAATTAAAGACTTCTGAGAATTCACAAAAATGAAGGTACAATGCACCCAAACCTATCGGAAACTATGAAAGTACTGCTAAGAGGATAGTTCATAGCACTAAGTGCCTATATAAAGAAAGTGAAGAAAGTTCACACTAGCGACTTAACAGCATACCTGAAAGCTCTATAACAAAAAGAAGCAGACTCACTGAGGAGGAGTAGAAGACAGGAAATAATCAAATAGAAGGCTGAAATAAATAAAATAGTAACAAAGAAAACAATACAAAGAATCAATGAAACAAAGAGCTGGTTTGTTAAGAAAATCAACAAGACAGACAAACCCTTATTCAAACTAATCAAAACGCAAACAGAGAACATCCAAATTAACAAAATCAGAAATGAAAAGGGGGACATAACAACAGAAACTGAGGAAATGCAAATAACCATTAGTTCATACTACAAAAACCTATACTCCACAAAATTGGAAAATATAAGAGAAATGTACAATTTTCTGAATAGGTACCACATACCAAAATTGAATCAAGACCAGGTAAACAATTTAAATAGACCTCTAATCTGCAAGGAAATAGAAGCTGTCATCAAAAACCTCCCAACCAAAAAAGGTCCAGGGCTAGATGGTTTTAGTATAGAATTCTACAAAAACTTCAAAGAAGAGCTAATATCTATACTCCTCAAAGTGTTCCACATAACAGAAACAGAAGGAACATTTCCAAACTCTTTTTTATGAGGCTACAGTTACTCTGATACCAAAACCACACAAAGAATCAACCATGAAAGAGAATTACAGACCAATCTCACTCATGAACATAGCAAAAATACTCAGCAAAATACTGCAAACCAAATCCAAGAACACATCAAAAAAAAAATCATCCACCATGATCAAGTAGGCTTCACTTAAGAGATGCAAGGATGGTTCAACATACAAAAATCTATCAATGTAATCCACCATATAAATAAACTGAAAGAAGAAAACCATATGATCATCTCATTAGATGCCAAAAAAGCATTTGACAAAATCCAACACCCCTTCATGATAAAGATCTTGGAGAGATCCAGGACACAAGGAACATATATAAACATACTAAAAGCAATATACAGCAAGCCAAACAGTCAACACCAAAATAAATGAAGAGAAACTCAAAGGAATCCCACTAAAATTAGGAACAAGACAAGGCTATTCACTCTCTCCATATCTACTCAAAATAGTTCTTGAAGTTCTGGCTAGAGCAATAAGACAACAAACGGAGATCAAAAGGATTCAAATTAGAAAGGAAGAAATCAAACTTTCATTATTTGCAGATGATATGATAGTATACATAAGTGACTACAAAAACTGTAATAGGGAAATACTACAGCTGATAAATACCTTCAGTAATGTGGCAGGATATAAGATCAATTAGAAAATATCAGTAGCC
>NC_022009.1:52977752-52978392 GCF_000317375.1 Microtus ochrogaster
AAAATAGACAAGATCACCTGACAAAATTGGGAGAATGAGGGTGGGGGAAGTAGGGAGAGGAAAAGGGGAAGATGAGGGGAGAAGGGGAGGCAGGAGGAGAACTTGAGAGAATGGGATAGTCAAGATGGAGGAAGGACAGAGATGAGAACAAGGAAAGAGATATTTTGATTGAGGGAGCCCTTATGGGGCTAGCAAGAAATCCAGCACTAGAAAATTTCCAGGAATCCACGGGGATGATCCCAACTAAGACCCTAAGCAATAGAGGAGAGGGGGCTCAAACTGGCCTTGCCCTGCAGTCAGATTAATGACAATCTTAAATGTCACCATAAAAACCTTCATCCAGCAACTGATGGAAGCAGAGGCAGAGATCTGCATTGGAGCAGTCAACTGAGCTCCCAAAGTCCAGTTGAAGAGTGGGAGGGGTGAGAATATGAGCAAAGAGGTCAAGACCATGATGGGTTCACCCACTGAAACACTGTGCCTGAGCTAATGGGAACTCACTAACTTCAGCTGGACAGGAAAGGAACCAACATAGGTCCAAACTCGTCCCTCTGAATGTGGGTGACAGTTGCATGGCTAGGGCAGACTGAGGGGCACTGATAAGTGGCCCCAGGATTTATTCATACTGCTTGTCCTGGCT
>NC_022009.1:52979497-53010383 GCF_000317375.1 Microtus ochrogaster
AAAAAATAAAAGAAACAACAAAGTGTTAGTTTTGAATGAACTGACACATTACTGTTTAGGCTTCTATGTAAATCCTCTACTCTCCCAACAGTAGTGTACAGTCTTCCACTTACAACCACTGCACATTTTCCTTTCTGTGTGTTCTAGGTATGATAGACAGTGCTATGATCACATGAACACTGTTTTTGAGGAGTTCTTTGTTTTGTTTTATTTTTGGTTTTTAGGCATTATCTCATGGTGTAGCTCAAAACAGCCTGGTCCTTGGGATCCTTGGTACTGGAATTATAGTTATGTGTTACCATGCCAGATTTAATCTCCACTTTTAAAAGTTATTAAGTTCATTCATTTATTTACTGTGTGTGTGCACCTGTATGGTGTGTGTGTGTACCTGTATGGTGTGTGTGTGTGCATGTGTGTGTATGTGTGCATATGTGTGTGTATGTGTACGTGTGTGTGTGTGCCCCTGTGTGGTATGTGTGTGTGTATGTGTGTGTGCGTGTGTGTATGTGTACATGTGTGTGTGTGTGCTTGTGTGTGCACTATGGCTGGCCTGTGGAGGTGAAAGAACAGCTTTCAGGAGTTGGCTCTTTCCTTCCACTATGTGGCTCTGTTATCAAACTCAGGCCAACAGATTTGTTTCAAGTTCCTTCACCCTTTGAGCCATCTTGCCAACATAATCTTAGTTTTTTACATAAAAAATTCAAAATTACGGTTAATTTGTATATGTATCCATATGTATATATTAGTTTTTTTGAGATAGGGCTTCTCTGGTTGTCCTGGAACTCACTCTCTAGATTAGGATGGGCTCTAACTCACAAAGATCCACCTGCCTCAGCCTCCCAAGTGCTGGGATGCTGAAATTAAAGGTGTGCACAGCCACAGCCTACATTTTTAAAGGATTATAAAATGTTTTTATGGTATATGTTCTTCCTGCTCAGAGTTGGTGATTAATTTCCAGCCAGTCATGAAAGTACATACCTTACAATTGCAGAGTGGGCAGAAGGACCAGGAATTTAAGGCAAGCTTATGCTGCATAGCAACTCCAAGGTCAGCCTGTGCAACACAAGACTCTGCTGTGAAAAATCAAAATGCAATGACAATTTCTTCTCATTTTTTAGCATTCTGGTCTTTTGCTTATGTTTTATATTTGACGATTTGGCCTACATACAACAACAATAAAAAACAATAAATTTGTGAAGAGCACCCTTTTCTTCTTCCTTTTTTAATTTTAATAGAGATACCCGTGGTCTTTCACCATCCAATGTGGTGCTGCATCTTGGCTATAGACACATGTTATTTGTCCACATTAAGGAACTACTTATTTAAAGAGATATTTTTTTTTTCAATAAAGCAGAATTAGATGTTAAGTTTTAACTATTTCTTAGGTGACTAGAAAAGATTTGGAACATATTTTTAACACAACTTGATTATGGCCAATTAAGTAAAAACTCTTTAGTAACTAGTACACAGTATAATTTCTCCCCAACATGCAACAATTTTATAATGCTTAACAGTATTTAAGGTCAACAGTAAGTGTGCCTTTCTGCTCCTTTCCTCTTCATTTAAGCTTAAGTAATAACTCAAAATCACGCTTTTTAATATTGTGCTTATTCAATTGTTTTGAGTTTCTGTCACAAATATTTTTCCCCTGTAGGTTACAATACATCAAATCTGATTAATGCAGAAAGCGCTGACAGATATTTTAGTGAGTTGATTTGTGCCTCTAAATGCTTGGAATTATTGCCGTTGGTTGACAGCCAGGCTAAGGCAATAAAATACTGAGAAGTAAAGATGCAAGTTTGTCCTCCGTTAGCATATGCTTTTTTGTGTCAGCACTTCTAAGACAGTGGTTGGTAGCAGCCCTGTGAACTCCATGTTAGTAGCAGCACCCGGAACTGCCGCATTTGCAAATTCGTTCATGAGATGCTTCACTATAGGGAGCAACTTGTAATGTGGATTTCCTCGATTTTAAACAAAGAACAGACAGTTCTCTAGGATAATGTACATCAATTAACAAACAGTTTTCTTAACGTTATGGAAAAATGGCGCTCCCTCCAGCCTCATCCCAAGGGCTCAGTCCTCTGGGAAGCTTCCCTCACCACTCGGAACTAAGGCAAGTGCCCATCCGCGGTGTTCTGAAATCTTCAGGTTCCTCCACTGCCCTGTACAGTGTAGGCCATGTCTCTCCTATGGGCTTCCAGCTACACGAGCGAGGTAGCTCCCTCTGCATATCTGCTCTGTAAACAGCATGAGGATTGGGCAATGGTCGCACAGATGGGGCCCTGTGAGCAAGTGGCCCTACATTAACTGCTCACAATTTAGGCTCCTGGTTTTCAAATCTCCTTTACCAAACATTTTATAATATATAAAATATTCCTTGTATAAAGAGAAATATGCAAAAGTCAGAGCAACAAAAATCATAGAGATTTGTCCTTCTAGGTGCAAATATAATCTAGTTCTCTTTTTACTCCTTTTACAATTGTGTAAAAATAATAGAATCGAGAGTAAAATCAACTTAAAGGAAATCTCTCTCCAGCCTCAGCCATGCGCTCCTTCAGGAATCCTCCCTTGACACTTGAAAGGATCAAATGGCCCACGTCTGTGTTTCTAGAACATTCCTGAAAAAAAGAAAAAGAGAAATGCATGAAATGCTTGGTCCCTATTACTGTATGTTTTCTGCTTTCTGCGTTGGGACTGCACATCCAGGACCTCTTGTACTTCGGAGTATATTTCATGGGAATTAAGAGATAGCTTGTCATCCAGTCTACAGTACTGCTGGTCTGAGCCCCTCTAGGGCTCCCTCCTGTTAGCCGAGTGAACACATTATTTCAGAAAGTGACTGCTCTGTCTCTTAGCCTCAGTGTGAGTCACACCTGGAGCAGGTCCCTTGCCCACTGGGATGAATTCAGTCTAGTGAGCAGTTGCCATTTGTAAGGTAAAGTGACCCAGGACTTAGGATTACTTGTCATTGAAGCAGAATTTAATGTGTCCGGCTTCATCCTCTTCAAGATGAAATACCAAGTTGAAAAACTGAGTAGACATTTCTGCCATGGTTCCCGTTAGGCTGTCTGTCACTCAGAGCTCTTATTTAAAATGCAGGACATATTTCTTTGCTGTGACGTTTGGGGCCATTTGAACATTTTAAGTTTTAGGGTTATTGTGGTTACAAAGAAGATAGGCTGTGACTAATCATATTGCTTTAGGGTTCTTGGATTTTAAAGCCCTAAACGCCAGTAGCTAGAGTGACCCTTATCACTCTCTCAAGCACTGGCAGTAAAAACAGGAGTTGTAAATGCCACTTTTGATGTGTGTTTTAGTGCCTTCCACCAGCGCTAGCTGTTGAAGGAAACAACCAGGCCATCAATATGGGCACTCCTGGCCTTAACCAGCTCCCGACCGATGGATTTGCATTTGTTGGTAGCTTCTCCAACATCTGTGAAGAAACCAGCTCAGATTTTTGAAAAAATCTCCAGACTCAGCATGAGCAGGCAAGTGCCAGCCCTGTCACCCTGTAAATTACACCACAAGATGAGTTTTTGAGGGTCTGTACAAATCTAGCCCTTGTTTCTTAATTGCTTTATCTATTAAGGACCACACACGAGAGTTTTTACCCAAAATGCAGATCATGTTCTCCAGCTCAAAGGGATTAACTTTTTACTCCGTTAAGTACTTGACAAGGTACAGTTCCATTGTAGCTGTACCCCGAGAGATCTTACTGCTAAATCCTGACCCCCACAAATCCAAAAAACTGGATGAAACCCAGCTTCTTTCTAGGGTTGGCTGAAGAGGAAGTGGGTGAATCCTGTTCCTCACCTAGCATTCATGCTCAGGGCTTGAACGAGGTGTCTTGAGCTTCCTGGACTCTGGGAGTTTGATACTTCTCAGCAACACCTTTGCTCTAGGAGAGGGAGTGGCTCCCAGACTTCCTGGTTTGGGCAGCTCTGAGAAGTACTTCCATAGCATGAATGTTCACAAATATGACATTTATGTCTCAGCTAAAACATCTGGCTATGCCTGATGACTCTGACGAGCTCTCCTTAAATTTTGACAGCCAAAGCCTTAGGCCAGTAAATACTACAGGCTTAAATTTGAAGCAGAAATTATTTTGCAGGAACTGAATTGGAATTAGCCTCTTGGTTTGGGTTCTAAGCAAATGGTCTTCGTGCATTGGTCATGAGGTGCATTGAATATGCATGCCATATTTTCATGATTTAGTATTCGTAGGGACTCTAAGACATTGTCTAAGGAATGACAGCAATGACTAGAATGGTTTAGTTCAGCCTTCCTAATTTCTTACATCTTTATTGAGTTGGGTGTCCCATCCCCCCATGGAAAAATAGAATCTCTCAAAGAAATTTCAATTTTCTTTTAAATTTGATTCACCTGGATGTTCTTACTCAAATATATGCAAGAAGGGGAATCATTTCTTTCATATACGTGGGTCAAATAAGGATACTGTACCTCAGCGCTCTCAAATTTCTGGGACACAGACATCTAACATGAAATGAGTTGGTGGGCTGGGGATTAAACCCAGCGGCAGAAAGGTTTTAGCATGTACAAAGTCCTGGGTTTGATTTTTTTCAAGTATCACAATGTTTATTGATAGATACAAGTATGTAAAATCAGGGCATGAACATGACTTGATAAATTAAGTAGATTTAATTTCAATACTATAATAAGAGGGACCAATTCAAATTCTCACCATTTGTTTCACACCCACAAAAACCACTTCAAGGGCATTAAAGATCTCTCAAAACTGATCAGTTTTGTGCAAGTAAACCATGTTTCTTTTAAAAAGACTTGTGCACTTGCTCAGGCTCAAGAATATTAAAATCTAGCACATAAAGCCCATTACTAGAGGTAGAAATACAGGCAATATACTATTACGGCAGCACTGGGTTTGATTTTTATAGCAATGTAAGCACCAGCATTTTTTCTACTTTTGACCTCGAGGTCCTCAACTGGACAAGAGGGTTTTTTCCTCTCTCACATTTATTGAATACTGCGTGTTAGGCACTTTTCATATTACTGCCGTATTTGAGACTCTCAAGCAGACCTCAGATGTCCTCATTTTATTCTCATTTTTCTGATTAAAAAAAAAAATGTGGCCTGAGGCTATTACAGAAAACCCAAACAGTCCCTGCTATTCAGCACTCATGCTGGGCGTGTCACTCCTGGGTCGATGCTGCTCCCTGCATCCGAGGCACTGTAAAGGCATGGATTCAGATAGCCCAAAAGTGGTCGACAGCGTTCCGAGTACGTCTGTCCACAATGTAGCTCGGAGCTGCCTATGCTGGTTAATATTTTGTCCACTTGACAAAAGGCACAGGGGTCTGGGATGACTGAACCTCAGCTGAGACAATGCCTCCGCCAGATTGGCCTGTAGGCAAGTCTATTGGACATTTTCTTGATTAATGTTTGATGTGGGACACACACACGCAAACACACACATCCGCACAAACTGTAGCTAGTGCTCCCCCTGGGCAGGTGGTCCTCAGTGGTAGAAGAGAGCACACTGCGCAAGTCACGGGGAGCGAGCCAGCAAGCAGCATTCCTCCATAGCCTGTGATAATGGACTATGACTTGTAAGGCAAATCAACTCTTCCCTCCCCAAGTTGGTCATGGTGTTTATCCCAGCAATAGAAAGCAGACTGGGACATTGGCTTTTTGTGGGACCTACCACCCAGTTCCCGAATGAATCACACAGAGAGAATTATTCTTAGTTATGAATGCCTGACCTTAGTTTGGCTTTTCTTAACTTAACTTAACCCATCTACCTTTTGCCTCTGAGCTTTTTCCTTTTCTTCTGCATATCTTAATTTCCTTCTTACTCCATTGCTGGCTGGCTGCCTGGCCCCTGACATTTTCCTCCCCTTGTTTTCTCATTTCTCCTCCTCGTCCCAATTTCTCCTATTTATACTCTCTGCCCTGCCTATCCTTGCTCCTGTCTCACTATTGGCCGTTCAGTTCTTTATTAGGACCATCCCGGATTTTAGACGGGCAAAGTAACACAGCTTCACAGAGTTAAGCAAACGCAGCATAAACAAAAGCAATACATCTTAAAATAATATTCCCCAAAAGCCCCCAAGGTTGTAGAGACGGCTCAGCAGTTCTCCCAGAGAAGGACCTGCGCTTTATCTCAGCGCGCACATCACGTGCCTCCCACCTCCAGCTCCGACGGACATTTGCACATGTTCACTCGTGTGCATACACATGTGGAGAGAAAGTGTGGGGAGGAAAAGGAAAAGGTGTTTCCCCTAAACAATAAATCAAAAACAAATAACCACAAGGGGAAAATGTTGCAGGACTCTGGTTTCTTCCATGGTTCCTGAATTCCAAGGTGAGTTAGCAAATGGAAAGTGACGGTGTACTGGTGTGGTTCTTGTATCTGGGCACGTCATTCAGTCCAGGTGTTTGGCTGAGTATTATTAAAGCTTCTACTCCCTCAAAAGGAAACACTGCCACTGGTGTCTCACTGGCGTTTCTTCCACAGGATTTGAAAGTATTTCCTCCCTGGATCCTAGAATTGTGAGAGCCAGAGCTTGGCACAAAGCAATACAAACAGCAGCGCCACACTGCCTACCGCTGGGGGTTTGTTCTCTGTAACCTCCAGACTCTCAACCTCACCGTCCTCCTGCCTTAGCCTTCAGAGTGCTAGGATTGCAAGCATCTCTCTGCATCATTTTAACCAAGCCACATGCTCAAGGATGCCCAGGTCCTTTCAGTCATTCAAATGAGCGGCTTCGCAGCCAATGATAGACGATGTCAGACCATTTGGTGACAGCAGCATGGCGCCTGCACGAGAAAGAAAACTCAGGAATCATGTTCAGAAAGCCCCTTGCATCTTTGTACAGTGTATATAATATGGAGCATATTATTCACAATTAACACCCATATCAGACTCATTCCAGACTTGGGATTAATAATTAGTAATAATACCCCAGACAGAGGTACAAGGAAACTGTCTCTCATACACTTTCTCAGTGGGGGCTTTCCTGAAGTCTCTAGTGACTGAAGCATATTACTGCCTCCAACTCACCTCAAATCAGAATAACCCTTATTTTATAACAAAGCATTAATACCACAATAACCAACTGAGGCTGTATAGAAGGGCAAACGTTGAAATACTTTGAGATTTTTAATCAGAATGATTGAAGTCTTAGACTTTGCCACCTTAACTCAAGACTTTATGGGTGTAAGGAATAATGCAATTTTAATTCAAAATTCAACCAACCATGCCAATAAATATATTTCAAATACATTAGACTAAAAGCTGACTGCCCTCTGGTGGGCTGTTTCTAAAATATTTAGTGTCTTTTAACTGACGTGCTTAAAATACTGCACAGTAGCATGAAATATTTTACAATGCAATTTGTGAGAATAAAATTATTTGGGCAAGGGGGAAACTTTAAAATGTTAAATACTTTCATTATGTAACTTGAGTTTAACTGATTTATAATTTTTTAACTAAATATTCTGTTTGTGAGTAAATTTATCTGATTTTCAAATTTCAATTAAAACAGGGATAAAAAAACTTTTTCTGGAGGCTGACTTACATTTTTGAAATGCTGACATTCTGGTAATTTTCTGCTGCTCATAACAGTGGGGAACGTCACATGCTTATCACAGTTAAGTTCTGTTCCCTGGCACCATTTTTGCACAATTTTATTGTCTGGAAAAGAAATAACATAATCCTATTCCCCATAAAATCTGTATTGGATCAAGAAAAAAAGTCTAAACATATCACATTAAAAAGGGTAAGGCGGATGCAGTGTAGGGAAGGCTCCGAGGGTGTTGACGATGCTCTGGCCATCCTGGAACCCAGCAGTGTCTCACCCTCCTCTGTTTGCCTTCCTGAAATATTGGGGTGGGCTGCAATTTCTGAAGGCTACCAAATCTGTCAGTTTTCATCTGTTTCATGAGGATTTTGTATGTTAACAGCCTCCCAGGCACCCCTGTTCCCACCATCAGACCAGTAGCTTTAGTTCAGGATTCTGACCCGGGCAATAAATTACCTCCTTAGCACCTGGGCCCCATCCTATGTGAAGAAATCTTGTGGATAACAGTTTAGTTCACATAAATGTGAGAATTTCAGACAGCTAGGATGGAAGACAGAGAAAAAAATAAAGGCATATTACTTTAAAACTTCTCATCTCTGTGAAAAAAATAAAACTGAGCACCAAGTAATGTATCTGGTGAGTTTGGTCAGGCCCCGGCAACAACAGTACACATTCTCTTCCATGACCGTCCTTCCTTTCTTTTTGGTGACTCTCTTAACAAGGACTAATTTTTTGTCTCTTGAATCCTTTAGCATTCGAAATGAAACTTACAAGAAAGAGAAGTCTACTTTCGAGACAATGGACTAAAGATTGCAATCAAATCACGAAATTGAATCAACTTCTTGACTGTGAACATTCAGCTTCAGGTGAATGAGCGCCTCTGGGATATCTGGAGCAGGTCTCCAAGTGCAGCCTCTCACAAACATTTAAAAGTGCCTGGCTAACATAGTCAAGAAAGACGCTTTTTCAGATCCTACCTGGAAGACTGGCAGAGCGAGGTAATTTCAAACAACTACATTTTTAAAACTAATTAACGCACGCAAAGCCCCTAACATTAAGCGTGCCGCTTCTGTGGAAACAGAACTGAAGAAGGGTCTGTCAGAGAACTGCTGCTTTAAAATGCCAGCAACCAAATAAAATGTACCCCAGCTTACTGTTTTATGAAGGCTCTTTGAAACTTAGTGGGAAAGCAATAAAACACAAGCCAGGCCAAAATCAGCTAAAGTCAGCTGTCATGCTGTTTTGTTGTGGTGTTCTCCTGCCCCCCTTTCTGGTCTTTTTCTCTTATAGCTCTCTCTATGTTGAATGGAGAGCTAGTCTTTCATTAAGACAAAATTAAGGTCTTGATCCTACGTCTTTAGCATCATTGCTCACGCCATGTTTTCTGACAGTTCTAAAATATATGAATGGAAACAAACGTGTGTATAAATGAAAATCCACCGAGGGAAGGCAGCCTTCCTACCCAGCTTCAGGTAGGGAGAGACTGAGACGAGCCTGCTTGTTCCTGTATCTACTTAAATACAAACCGTTCTATCTGTCTGTCGATACTTGCAGTCATGTGTGCTCTCTGTGTCCAGCAGATCAACATTATTATATTTTTAAGCGAGGTTTCTTTTTTTCCCCCTGCCTTCGTTTCAGGTGGAACCGGTTAATCTCAGCTTTGCGGTTTCAGATCCCTAGGACTGGAGTCGGCTCCCGTGCTGAGCGTTGCTTTTTCCATCAACAGAGGGCGCTCTGCGGTTTGCCAAGGAACCCGGCTATTTCGCGGTTCGGACTGGGCAGCGTAAAGCTTTCCCGCAAGCCGGGTTTGTAGTTTTATCCAGTAAGAGGCAGAAGCTCTTCCAACTAGCCTGTGTATAATTTACTGGAAATGCTACTGATCACTGAAACAAGATACGTGAATAAAAGGGAATCCCAAAAGTTGGATGCACGTGATCCCAAAAGTGAGGCTGCTGCTTTTAACCCAACCAGTTAGTACTGAAAGTGATCATATGCATAGAATTGAGATTGAAGGCTCAAATTCCTCCACCTTGGGAAACCTGGGCGACAGTTTCATTTATGTGATCTGCCTCAGCCTGGAGCGCGGGAGTGTCTTTAGTGTCCCTGGTTGTTTCCTACTTTAATATAATATATTATAACCGTTTTATACCTAATCCCAGACAAATGCAATAATTCCTCCTGAGGTAACATGCCTAGGTCCTAATTGACACATTAGGATGTCTCTGGGAAGCTTTTTCTTTGCTGTAAGTTAGAGAGACGATTCCAGACGCCAATGTTATTAATTTCTCACCAGTCAAAAGCACTAAATTTCAACTGAAAACTTGAGAGAATGAAAAAAGATGTAATTCAAGAAAATTAGATTTTCTCGGAGTATTTGTTCAAGATCTACATTATGGCTGTATAATTTATTAGATGTTTCAACACATAACCGTAATCAGCTAACACTAAGATTGCATTCACTCTGCTTGGCAGCAAAATTTTTTTTTTAAAAAAAATACCTTATAGCCACTGTGAACGCGGGAGCAGCAACCCTAACAGACGCCAGAATCAACATGTTTGAAAGAAGTGGACGCATCATCATAGCCCATTATTTCAAATGAGAATGTTCCATCTCAAGAACTAGAGTGACACCACCAATAATAGAATAAACGGGAATGGAAAAATCACGCGGCGTGACAGCAGCGGCTCCGAACTAGAACGTAAGAGCGGTGTAACGTACAGATGTGTTCAGAGGTCCTCCTCTGAGACAGTGTGCTCCGGGGCCACAAAAGGAAAGAAACGCCTGCTTGCCTTCCGTGGAGGGCCTGCTTGTGTAATACTGAGGATGATAAAATGAGTATTTAAGAGCTAAGACAGGGCAATCCAGCTAACCATCCCTCTGCGGCTGCCAATTGGAGGATACGAGCCATTCTCCTCCTTTTGCAAGTCTGTTTGCTAGCAGCTGTTCCAACATTCATAAAGACCATTCCCACTGATTGCAAAATAACCATAAATTTATTTACGCATATTTTTGAGTTGGAGGCATAAAAATAATTATATGTCTGATTAAATCCACTCGTGCCTTCATGTCTTACTAAATCTATAATAGATGTGAATTGTTACCATGTACCTCATCTAAGTGCATAAATAATGCCACACTCACGGAGACTCTTGCTTTGCAGCAACAGAGTTCACGGCAGTCATCTACACTGATGTAGCTGGACTGTATCACGAATACCATTTATTTTAGAGATTCGTATGGATTCTGTAACATATGATTGCTCTAGAGAAAGCTGAAATGTTCTTTTCTATCATTAGTTCAGTTTCTTAAAATATATGAAATTATTTTATAAATTGTCTTAATGAGCTTGTCACGAGACGCAAATGGTGGACTGAAATCCCATGCTTTTAAATGTGTAACCATGAAAAAAAAATCATGTATTTCCTTCGCAGGTGACTGGATTCTTTCCCATGGGAGTGGCTCCCTTATTCACACCCACCTGCATCCCACCCTTTCCCACCATTCTGTCCACCTCCGCCCACCCCCTCTGCCACTTTGAGCCAAGGTAATTTAAATGGTTGCAGTATTTGGAGAAGGCTCTAAGGGACTTCAGACATAGGAAGCATGATCCTCAGACACACTGGTTTGGTTCTGTTCTTTTGATTGAGACTCAGCTTATAATAACTTCAGTCACATACTATTTAACCGCATTTGTTATAGCACAACACTGGTAACACTTCATTTTGAGTGTCCAAGCATTGTTAATTCATTGGTATTCCTTGTAACAACAGAGATCATAATGAACTCATCTGGTATTCTTGCAGATGCCATAAGTACTTCGATAGGACTTCTACTACATTTCAGCATTAATTAAACAAACTCCCTAATTTTCATAGGAAAACAGGGATATTCTGTATTTCCTAAGTCTGTGTCTTTCAATGGTATATACACATGGCTAATTATTAAGCCATACATATGATTATTTGTATAAATCTTTATGAACATATTTTATATGCAAAACAGATAACAAACTAAGATAAATGTCTGGGGTTTTTGTTTATCTTCCTTTTTGTGTGTCAGCATTTCAGAAATTCAGAGAAGTGACCTTTGCACCACATCCCTCAAGTAAGGAAGGAAGCAGCCCCGCTCAGACACAGATAAATAACCGCAGGCGACTTTCCAGGCTGTGTTCGTCCCCAGACTGCTGATGCCTATGCCCAGGTTGCCACTGTGCATGTGACTTACTAGGTCAGCCCAAATGCTAGCCCCGTTTGCATCCCTAGCTGGAAGCTTGAAGTGGCTTACCAAAGAAGAATACAAAACCATTTAAAAAAAAGATCTAGAATTTACAAACCTTCACTCGCATCAAGGTTTCTGAAATCATAACAGGGGCTTTCGATGTGTTCGTAAAAGTAGCCAACCCCGCTTCCTTTTTCCTCGCCCGCCACACCCATCCCTGAATGAAAGAACAATCATGCTTCCAGGCTCTTGCAGGAGGCTTTCAGAGTCGCATCCATAAGTGCCGGGAAGAAGGGGGAGCGTGGGTTAACGGGAGTAGGGGATAGTAGGGGCTGAGGAGATGGGGTCTGTGTTAATGTGAGGCTTTTGTCGCTGTGTATCTTGTTTGGCTTGGTGGGGAGGGGCCTCACCACTGACTCTCAGGCAACAGCCTTAGGAAGCCAACCTTTATGGGAAGCTATATCCTCCGAGGCTGCGACTTTAAGCGGAGTATGGCATAGCTTAACTCTTTAAGCATCTGAGTGTGTCTTGAGACCGGAATCTTTAAATAGCACTTACATCTCGGCATTATTTGCTCACTATTTCTCATTTGCAATATGAATGGAAAATCACTGGTTTCAAAGCTCCATCTTTGCCAGAGAAACTGTCACAGCCCTGAGCTGGACTCACCGCACTTCTGGCAGCTAATCTAAAAAAACCCGATGCTTTTAAAATGTTTTAAATCAACCTTGGCACTGTAAGACCCCAAACAGAGCACGGAACAGAGGTGTGTGTGGCTGGTGAACATGTTTATTTTTTTCCAGAACAAGCAGAGAGGTGCTGTAATTTTTCTACCATACCCCAGGCAGTAAGAAGAGAAAATTCACTTCACAATTCTAAATATCGGAGAGCAGGCGGATGTGGGTTTTTCTCTTTCGGCTTGCAACTCCTGTTCCCTTTAACAGAACCATACATCAAGGCGTGGGGAGACAGAACAGATTTCTGTTTTGCAGCTTGAAGAATTGCATACTATTCTGACTCTCCTTGACACCTGGATACAGTAGAACAGTTTAAAATGTTGCTTCCTGTGAATTCTAGGCTTTATCTGATTTCAACTTTTAAGGCAGACCTCTCTCATAACACAGAAAGTTCTTCCAAAGTAGGCATCTTGCTCATTTCTGTAGGCTACAGTCTGTGCTCAGAGCACAGTATCTTTGTGCTAGAACCTCAGTGCCGGTTACCTTGATGTTGCCTGTTAAACAGTGGCAGATTCTGTTTTGCCACCAGCAGCAAACAATTTAATTGGGAACAGAAAATAGCTGCCTGCTCCATTTCCCCCTGCAAGCGGCGGCTCCTTGTCTACACAATAAGAAACCACCACTATAAAAATCTCTGTTTTTGAGCTGTTTCACAGGAAACTCCTCAACCCCACTTGTTTCACCTCGCTTTCTCGGCAACAATTTCGTCTTTCTTTCTAAAAAGACCTTAGGTATGTAAGGCCGTTTGTAAATTACACAGTGCTGGTAATATCATGAAGTATCCCGACTGCAGTTTATGGGCAGATGAAGGGGAATGAGTTGTAACAAGAATAAATTACACAAGATACACTGGATGAAGAAACTCTGGAGCCAGGAAAATTATTAAACTTCAGAGTGGCACTTAATGGGGACACTAAATGGGGTGACCTTCTGAATGGATGGCCGCAGTAAGCGGGATTCTCAGGGAACTGTCTGCCCTTATCTGATGAGGAGATTAGAGACCCCAGGACCATAAGCCCAGAGAGAGGAACAGGTGCATGGACATTACCAAATTTGGTGACTTTACCGACAAACAATGGTCCCTCAAGAACTGAGGTGAGTGTCTGACACGAATTTGTGTGCTGTCGAAACTAATATCATCTGTGGTTTGGGATGACACGGTACAGGCCTAATTTTGCCTTCTTCCAAATGCAGCTGCCTTAACGAGTAAACGCTTGCATCATCCCTATAATTGGTGCACAGCTCTGACGAGAGATGAGAAGCAGAAAGCCAGTAACATGAAGTAGCTCTCTCCCTCTGCAGTGCTTGATCTGGGAAATGGGTGGTGATTTCTGATTGTCCTATAACAACAACTAACTAGCTGTGTCTTTTTGATTGAGGTAGAACTGACATGTAAGAATATCCTCAAGCCTTCTATGTACAACTCAGTGTGTTGGCTATGCATATACCCCCATGACTAGCACCCAGAAAGTTCTGTCCTGCCCCATCTAGTTCATCTCCCTCCACAGCTAGTCATGCTGGCTAGCTGTGAACTAGCTGTGAACGTTCCTGGAATACACACGTGCCAGAACACATGCTGCTGTGTCAGCATTTGTCAAACTCATTACTAGTTGTGATTATCAGCACCTTGGGGATGAAAGAGCCGGGGAATGGGTTGATCTGTATTTTAAACCCTGACCCCAGTGTCCAGTTGTCTCACCCCTCCCCTTTTTTTTAATTCTGTGGTGCTCTGCACGATTGGCCTTCACAAGTGGAGTGCTGGCTCTGTGATTGCTTGGCTGGGCAGCCTCTCCACGGCTGCCCACAGAAAGCAGATAACCCCCCTCAAAATTGCCACAGCCCAGATTCCACAAAAAAAAAAAAAAAACAAGATCAATAACTACTTAGAGCAGGTAAATCCCGACAACCTGAGTTCAATCTATGAGACTCACAGAAGGTAAGGAGGGAAGCTGGCCCCCAAAATCATCCTTTGGCCTTCAACACCCACAATAGCATGCAGTGCATATACAAGTATGCACATCGTAATAAAGAAAGAATATAGCATAATTTAAACACCATTTCTGTGTTTGCCATGAGGGCTCAATGAGAAAATTCTCTTGTGCTCAGTACAGGTTCTGCTTCCTAAACAGTTAGAGCAAGTGAGGCAGTACCTGAGGCAGCAGTGGTGGCACATGCCCACAACCCTAGCACATGGCAGAGACAGAAAGATCACCTTCAGATCAGAACCAAAGCCACAGAGTGAGCTCCTGGCCTGCCAGAGCTACATAGCAAGACCCTGTCTCAGTCAACAGACAAACAGCAACAGAAAGAGCCGCTGGGATAGCCCATCTTAGAAGAGAGAAACACTACTGTGAGCAGGCATGACAGATAACGCACGTGCATGTAGTCTCAGCATTTGGAAGGTGCAGACAGGAAGAGCAGGCATTCCAGACCAGTCAAAGCAATGTGAGATCCTGCCAAAGAAAGCAATTACATCTGGAGACTGGAGACATGATTCTGGGGTTATGCGTTCTTGCTGCTCTTGCGGAGGACTTGGGTGCACTTCCCAGCAACCATTTTGGGTGACTCACAACTGCCACTAACTCCAGCTGTAGGACATCTGAGGTGGCCTTAGTTTGCTTTCTCTATCAGGGGATAAAACAACATGACCAAAAGAAGCTGGTGTAGGAAAGGTTTTATTTCAGCTCCCGTCATGGAAGGAGGTCAACGCCACTCAAAGACAGCCTGGATACAGGAAGTGAAGCGGAGACCATGGGTTATGCCTGTTTTGTTATACAAGCCAGGATCACCTTCCCAGGGGTGGTAGCATCCAGAATGATGGCGCCTCCCACATCAATTACCAAGAAAATGGCCGCACAGCCTTGCCTACATGTCAATCTTATGGAAGCAGTTTTTCAATTGAGATTTTCTCCTCCCAGGTATTTCTATGTTCTGTATGTCAAGTTGCCAAGAACTAACCAGGAGATGGGTCCTCTTCTGGCCTGCACACGCAACTGCTCACATGTTGTACAAAGTACACACAGATGTAAATGAAAATAGAATAATTTTTTTAAAATCCAAATCATGAAAAATGACAACAAATAGAAATTTTCAGAACATTTTCTGTGAATTTTACAACTCTTTAGAAACAGCTGTCATGGGAGCAGGAAGCTTGCTTTCAGAACTGGACAGGCACTGGACTCTCAAACATCCTCCACATTCCCAATGCTCAGGCCCCCGATAGCAGCACAGTGCAGCCCTGAGGAGGGAGGCCTGGCTGGTAGAGGAGGTAGGCCAGTGGGGCAGGGTTCCAAACTGACTGCATGGATGGAGCTGCGTTTACTGTCACGTGACCCAGTATAGTGTGCTGCTCTCTTAAGCTGAGAGACAGAACAATCCATTCCTCTCTCTTGTTGCTTCTGCCGTGGGTTTTGTCACAGGAATGAGAAACATGACTCATGTTAAGAGTTTATGAATGATTTTTTTTTTTTTTGTTTTTCGAGACAGGGTTTCTCTGTGGCTTTGGAGCCTGTCCTGGAACTAGCTCTGTAGACCAGGCTGGTCTCGAACTCACAGAGATCCGCCTGCCTCTGCCTCCCGAGCGCTGGGATTAAAGGCATGCGCCACCACCGCCCGGCTATGAATGATTTTTTTAAACAGCAAAACTAAAGAAAGTCTTGTGATCTGCTTAAGATCGGTGGAAAGGCTGGGTCTGGAATGGCAGTGGTGCATGCCCGCAATTCCAGCATGGTAAAAGGAGGATTAGGAGATTGAGCTCAGCCTGGGTTAAATGATCCTGTCTCTGAAAAACTCGAATAAATAAGCAAACAAACAAACAAAATAATGAGGAAACCAATATTTCTGTTTCAGAGTACCAGGCAATTGGTTCTTTGTGTGCTGCCCAACCAGCCTCTGAAAATGCTGATTGACATAACTAGAGATGCAGTTTCCAGCTGGTACCCAAGACTCAGCCAGAAACTCTGGGGCTGAGGTTAGCATCCTGTATTTTAGTGCTGTGTCTTCCAGGATATGTGAGTGATCTGCTCACACTGGAGATACTGAAAGTGCAGTCCAGGGATCAGGGTGCCCACTTCACCTGGAAGCCTGCAGCCATGCAGAATCACAGGTCAAGTACATCCTGAATAACATGTGTACAGTTAAAACCGGGAAGCACTGAGATAGGACAGCCATGGATGAGAGCACCAAAGACTAAACGCTTTGCCACATCCTTTCGCTGAAATGTTTCAGACCGATGGAAATCACAAAGCTTCCTCTGGGTCAAGGTGGATGGTAGCAAGGACTGACTTCTAGTTAAAACCAGTGTATGCATAAACTGTCAACCACAGCTTCCTGCTTCCAAATAACTGCAACTTCTTACTATTTTTCTTATGATGGTTGAACTTGTCAACTTGATTGGATCTGGGATCAACTAAGGCCCATGGTGAGTCTGTGAAGGTGTTTCACGGAGAGACTAAGAGAAGGAAGAGGACACCACCCTGCCAAGAATAGGCAGTACCTTCCTAATGGTAGCCCCTACATAAAGGCATGATAGGGGAAATCAGGGCTGCCTTTACCTGCCTGCCTTTACTCCTTGAAGGTGAATGCATCTACCCTATTGCTACCTCGGCCTCTTCAGCCTTTAGCAGATGGAAGACCAGCAGCTCTCCAGGAATCTTCAGGGCTTTCAGTGCCAGATTAGAACCACTGAGAGACCTGATTTTATGAACTGAACAGCTCCTGGACTTTCGGTTTCTCCACTGTACAAACAGCTATTGTTGGATACTCAGACTTTATAAACTTACCTAACAAATACCCTTGTAATGTGTAACAGCAGTGTGTAATCTGCCTCTCTGGAGATCTGATGAGTATAAGGCTGGCTTTTCTCAGGATGCTCAATCAGAAGCACACTGAACCTCCATCGGCTCACCTTTGAAGCTGCTTGCTGCTCTGATTTCAGTATGAACTTTACAGTTTAGTCTTGTCTGATTCTAACACCATTTCAGTCAGATTTTTAATAGTGTCCAGTTCTCTACTGAAATTTCTTTAAGTGGTGAAACATAGTTTTAAACTTATTCCTGAAATATAGATCTACGAGCAAGTCCAAAAACTCTAGTGAAGTTCTGGCCTTTATTTAATTTTGCCTTTTCGATTCAGAAAATGAAGTGGATACTTGTATTGTATTTACTACAATTGAATGTTCTATCTACACTGTATATGTTTAAGAGGTGCATCTGTGCTGTGTTGTACTTAGCCATGTTGGCAGAGATGAGCATATAACAAGGCGTTGTAATCATTTATGCTCTGCTTCAGAAAAGTAAGCATTAAGTCAGTGTTTTAGTACTAGGCATGGGTTTCTTTCTTTATAAAGCAGAAGAGAAAATAAACACCCAACTATAGAGATATTTTGTATAGGGGATAATTTGGTAAGCTGGTCAAAGAAAACCAACGTTCCCTGTCTTATCAGTTGAAGTTGCCTTAAGTTCCAAAGCCTTTGGGTGATGTGGGGAAAATGTCTATATTCTGTCAATTATATTTTAAATAAACACTGATTGGCCAGTAGCCAGGCAGGAAGTATAGGTGGAACAACCAGACAGGAAGTAGAGGTGGGCCAATGAGAACAGAATTCTGGGAAGAGAAAAGCAGTTGTAAGCCTGCCACAAAAGAAGCAAGATGTGACTGCCTCGCTGAAAAAGGTACTGAGCCACGTGGCTAGCATAGACAAGAATAATGGGCTAATATAAGTTATAAGAGTTCATAAAAAGCCTGAGCTAATAGGCCAATCGGTTTATAATTAATGTAGACCTCTGTGTAATTTCTTTTGGACTTAATGACAGCGGGAACTGGGCAGGACAGAGACCCCTCAGATAATATTTGGGTTTCACATATTCAATATATTTTGAATAAATACACATAAGAATTGTTGGGTGGGAGATTTCTCTAATATAAAACACTCCACCCTGGAAGCAAGTTCACTAAGAAATCAGGAAATTTCTAAAGAAAGCTCCTTAACACAGGAAGCAGAGAACTGGAAAGTCTAAAACTCATCAGACACACAAAGCTCTATCTTCCCCAAGGTTATATAAGCAGTAAGAGGTTACTGAGGAGAAACTCTCAATTTGTTCAGCTGTCTGCAAGCTGCTCAGACAGCTCCAGATTCCTGCTTTCCTGAGGCATCACCCACAGTGGGATGAACTTCTGACAATGTTATTTTTTGTGGTTCTTGCTACTGTGGGTAACCCCACCCTTACCCCTCTGAGTAGTAACCCCTCACCCTCACTGGCTCCTATGAGCAACCCCTCACTCTCACTCCTTTTGAAATGACAACGTTGGAAAAACTTTTTCCATGTTACATATTACCCATGAACATCTTTAACCTTTAATTTTGGCAACGATCAGTTTTGCTGGGCTACCCTGTAATGAGAATGTGAAGAGTTGACCACACAGATGGGGCAGTGGATTTTGGCATAACCTCCATGGAGACCGGTGTGTGGCAGCTGCTAAGACGAAAAAGCATATAACCCTTGGCCTAGTAAGTCCTTCTCTAGAAATTTAGGTCAAAGTGTTTATTTATACTCCTCTGATACTCGGGGAGGTGTCATTTGTGAGAGCATTTGTTTGTCAATACCTGAGTGACTGACTTTTGCTTTAGCTATGTAAGAGAATACAATGCAGCTATTAAACTTGGTGTACATTGGTGTGAGACAATCCTAAAGAGACATTAAGAATAGATCATGTCTGTATTAATCTCATATATAATACCTCTAAGACACTATAGGAAAAGCTGATACGGTATGAACGAATGAAGAGCTCAAAGTGGGAGGGAAATTATCTCCCTATTTTTTCCTTTTGGCGCCTTTTGAATTTTGTAGTCTTAGAATCTATTTACTGTTCAAATAAATTTTAAAAACTTAATCTCATAGGAATCTCATATGAGAAGTAAACTTGAAATAAACAGGGTTAGTTCAGTTGTGCTCAATTATTTTATCAACCCCCAAATCAAAAGTCTAAATTACCTGTTTCTGAATGTAAACTCATCACAGGCTGAGGCTGCAAAGATGTCCCATTGGCTAAGAGCTCTTCCAGAGAACCTAAAACAGGCAGCTCACTCACACCTGCATGTAACTGTGGTCCCAGGGGACCTGGCCTCTGAGGGTACTGAACGCATGGGATGCACATACAAGCACCCAGGCACATACAAATGCATAAAATAAATAAAACAAAAAAAGTACTTTAATCAGGCTTGGTGGCACATACTTTTAATCCCAGGAATGGGGAAGCAAAGGCAGGGAATCTCTTTAAGTTTGAGGTTAGCCTTGTCTAAGTAGAGTTCCAGGACAGCCAGGGATATAAAATAAAACTCTCAAATAACATCAAACAAACAAACAACAACAAAAGGACAACTTATCACAGTTTGAATTTACCTTATCTAAAATGCTTAGGACCAGAAGTGTTTTGGATTTCAGATTTTGAGAATTTGTGTATACAGAATGAGATATCCTGGGTATCAGACCCAAGTCAAAACACAAAGATCATGCATGTATTATATATGCCTTCTATATAAAGCTTAAATATTTTGTAAAATATTTCTTACAAAGCCTGAATTGTGATTACTGCTCATCCTATGTGTCAGGGGTGGAAATTTCTACTTCAGGACACTATGTTAGCAGTCAATTTTTTTAAAATTTTGGAGCATTTCTGATTTGTACCTTTTAGAATAAGCATAATCAGTCTGTGTATACCAAAGACAAATTTCCCATCATCCTGGGCCACACAAGCTCCAGAACAGAGGGGCTCTGCTTTTTAGCCACATATTTAAGGAAAAAATGTGAAAACTAAACACAGCCAGTTTTTCTTTTTTCCACATTTAGTAAGTTGCAATCATGTCTCTGTAAAGTTAGATAAAGGAAGTCTTGTAGCCATCGTTAAATGTCTTTACTATAAGATTTATTGCCATAATTATGACAGAGCAAATGATTTTTTTTCCTGGAAACAAAAATAGTTTTAAAAAGAAACTAGGTATTTTTTTCTATTCCCAGCAAAGTGTAGATACCCCGAAATTACATGGTGTCACAGAGCATGCCATAGTTAGAAAAAATGATGCCCTGCCTTTTCAGTCTTATTAAGAAAATTACACACTTAACTCTTTGTGCCTTTGAAGGATGCCTCTGTCTGATGAACTTTGTTATTAGAGCAGCATTCAGCTGGAAATTGTGTATTTAAACCAACTCATTTCAGAGTTAGCAAAGCAAGTTCTAAAATAAAGCAGAAATGTCATAGCAATAGATACACACTCTGCACAGTGGCTGGGCACTTCAAGGGTTTAAAGCTTTTTTATTTTTTTTAGTTTTATGTATTTTGTTCTATGGCTGTGAATATTTTGCTTATTTGTGTATATGTTTATTACACACCTGCCTGGTGCCCTCAGTGGTCAGAAAAGGGTTTCAGATTCCCTGGAACTGGAGTTAATAACAGTTGTGAGCCACCATGTGTGTGCTACGAAGTGAACCTGGGTCCTCTGCAGAATCAGAAAATTCAATGGCTGAGCTATCTCCAGCTCCACACTGCAAAGCTTTTCCTGGAGTGCATGGCAGCGGAAGAGCAAGAACTAGGAAGGATTTCCACTGAGCAGGGCTTCCCAACCTCTAATACAGTTCATGCTGTGCTGACCCCACCCATAACATCATTTCTGTTGCTACTTCAGAACCGTAATTTTGCTACTGTTATGAATTGTAAAATATTATGAATGTAAATGCTTTTGGAGACAGCTGTTTGTGAAGGGCTTGTAGCCCACAGGTTGAGAACCACCGCACGAGGCGCTTGCTAACTGGGTTATATACGTACTGCCTCCAGCAGAAACCAGGCCATTTTCTTCATTGCCTTCTGCACACCCGAGAGGGCCCTGCCTCCCATGTTCTCACGATCTTTTATGTTTTCCTTTCCTTTCTTATCCACTGTTTGTACCACAGCTCTGGTCTCTTTACAAGGTGTTGGGGACAAAAGAAGAAGTGGGATGCAGGTTTTTCCTCCAAGAATTTGGAGGTTTGTAAAGAAAGGTTGGAGGGTGGTGAACACAGAGAAAGATAAAAGCAATGACATTTACCCTTGCAGTCCCCATGGAGGCCATGTGATTTAGCCTGAAGTGAGGCCCGTTTGGGTGTCTAGGGGAGAGAGACTGTGGAGAACCAAGACCAAGTTTCAGAGAGAAAGAGTAGCTCCTTGGCCCTGTTCACCTGCCACGCATAAGGTTCCAGCTTCAACAGAAGGAAGGTAAGATTTAAAGGAGAAAAGGAAAGAGGGAGGAGAGGAGGGAGGGAGAGGAGAAGAAGCAGGTCAGGTTGACTGGGGGCACTATGGTACTGGAAAGGAGTTTTGTTGACTTGTTGAGATTCTCTCTCTCTCTCATGTGCTCTCATGTTTCCTCGTGTATTTGTGTTCATGGGATTTGGGGAACATCAAGAAAATTCCAGGTGGAGTACACAATAATAAACTAATATGGAAATGAGGAATACCCAGATGATGGTTGAGGATGGACACCAGTCAGCTTCACAATGCTGCTACTAAAAGATACAATTAAAGTTGGGAGAGAGGGGAAAGGTGTGTCAGACCAAACAGCAGGGTCCACACCGGAGATTCCCAGCAACTCAAATGTGTGAGCCATGGGGAATGTGAGCATGATGTAGCGGCAGCCATGGAAGCAACTACTTACACCAGAAGATGCACTGCAGTTCTTCAGGGTGCTTGTTGTAACAGACAGGAAAAGGAGGAACTGAAAGTGCAGTGGCAGTCGTAAGCAGATTGTTTTCTCAGATACTGCTTGTGCAGAGCTGGGAGCCGTGCTACGGGCCACATCTGGCAAACGCAGCTCATGGAAACATCACTAGCCTTCAGGGAGGCAGATCTGAAGTCTGGCGAAGCTGCAGACAGTGCTTTTCTCCTTGAAAATTCTTTCCAAATATGGATATTTTTTCAAAATAAAATACATAGGCTAGACAATTAAAATTAACTATTAATGCCTCATAAAGTAAAGCCTAGCCATGCTGCAAAACCAGTGATTGTGTGTAGGGAAGCAGACACGGCTAGGGAAGACTTTGGCCCAGCCGTTCAGCACTGTGGCAAAACACCTGGGCAAAAGAAGAAAGAAGGATATTCCCAGCTGTGTTCAGAAGTCTCATCCCCTGGTCACCTGCCTGCCTTACTTCTGGGCCTATGTGTGAGCAGGCAGAACATGGGGGTGGAGGGGCAGGCATAAGGGCAAAACAGACAGGAGGCACAGGGACAGGGCATGATCAGGAGCAAGGATGTCCTTCCCAAGACATCCAACCACGTTCCATAGTCCATGGTGACATCAAGTAGCTGACCCATCAATGACTTCAGTCAGAGCCACCAGAGTCACCATTCAGTGACTGGACAGCCAACTGAGGACCGAGCCTTCAGCACATGGTTTTTAGAGGACTGTGAACATCTACATCTATGAACAGGATAAGATGTCTTCAAGTAATTTATTAGCTATTTTTTCTTTCACTGTCGGTTACATTCACACTGGTTGTATCTCTATAAAGGCCTTCGGTTTCTTGACCTTTCACCAGCTTCCCCAAGTGAAACCATGACCATGAGAATAGCTCTCCACAGACTGGAGAGATGATTCGGCATTGAAGAGCTCTGGCTGCTCTTCCAGCGGACCCAGGTTCAGTTCCCAGCACCCACATGACAGTTCAAACCGTCTGTAACTCCAAGATCTGACACCCTCACATAGGCATACATGCAGGCAAAATACCAATGCACAAAAAATAATTAAATTTTAAAAAAGTAAGTATCTCTCCACTTGTCTCTGTGACCCCAGCAGCCTCCGGGCAACTTTTGGTCTCTGTGAATTTGACTATCCTAGGTCTCTCCTGTCCGTAGGGATTTATTTTTCATTTATTAGTTTTGATGTGAAGTTTCTAAACTGCCTTCATTTGTGCTCCACTGAGAACCCACACATATGTTCATGACTAGATTTAGCCCGAGCAGATGAAGTCTACACGCTCAACTCTTTCTCAGTCTTAAAGTCTGGTCCACAGACAAGAAGAAGAGAGTTAAATTTCAAACTTAGCGACTTTCTATAACTTAGTTCCTGGGTGGACTTGGTCTGCCTCTGTGACCCTTTGACGAGCAGAAACTGTTCTTGCTGGCTACGGGGATCTCAAGCTCCCATTTCTGATGCCTAGTGTCCCTCTCCAGGAAGGATAAAGTGGCCGCTCTTGTAAGTATGCAGGTACTAATCTTACTCCCAGGAAGTGAAGGGACCATGAAAATGGAGAGGACACAGAGAAACCATTCCCAGCTATTTCTTTTACAATATAAACTGAGTGGCTTCAAATCTTTCCTGCCTCCAGTCAAACAACATTGCTACATTATGTTATAGCCTGACTGAACAACAAAATGCCCAAAGACTAAAGAAATGGAGGTTTTAATCTGCTGGTTGTGTGTGCTTTCAATCTTTTGGTTTTTTTTTTATGCAAGAGTTACTTACCTGCTTGTGTTATTAATTCAGTTCAGTTAAGCAGAAAGAAATTCTCTAGAATAGTTGTTGCCATTATTCTAATTAGTGTTTAGCCTCTGCATCATTGGGGGAAATGTCTTTTGATGTATTTCTTGTGGTTGAAAAATAATGCATGTAAATGATTTCAAGTGTAGATATTTTAAAGTAGAAAATTTAGTAGTTATTCATAAAACATTACCACCAAGGGATAATGAATGCTGATTTGGGGGGCATTTTCTTAGAAATATATATTAAATATGCAGATGGTATCCTCTTTGTACTAAAATGTATCACATTTTCCCAAGCCGCCCATTGTTTTCAGAAGTAAAAAATTAGCTGCAATAATGCTCCATAACATGATTTGTACTTAATTATTTTCCTGTTTCTCTTATTTTAGGGAATTACTGATAGGGAGAAGCAGTTTGCCCTGATTGTTCAGAGCTAAATCCAGCATCTTCTCTGCCTTTGTTTGATCATTATGATTCCAGGCAACTATATAAACTGCATAACATCCAAGGTGCTAAACCACAAAGCAAGATGAATTCAGAGAATTATTTGAGGATCGTCCATGAATGTGTGTTCATCAGCTTTCTGTTGCTATGGTGAGGTACCCAAGACAATGGAATGGAAAGGGAAAAAAGGAATGCCTGTCCCGGTTTCTGTCTTTCAGGCTTTGAGCCACGCTTATGTGGTCCTATTCCTTTGAGCCTGTGGTGGCTTGGAATGTCACATCACAGGCATGTGGCACAGGAGGCTGCCCACCTAAGGCCATGAAAAGAGGATGCACCCAATGTCCTCATCAGGGGTATACCCTCAGTGACCAAAATTCCATTGACCGGAGTCCACCCCCCAAGGAACTCCTGCCACTTGGAGCTGAGGGAGGGAGCACTGCCTCACTTGCACCAGATAGTTTTCAATTATTATGCTGTTTATATCCAACAGCAAAGCAAATTTACAGTTTTTCTTCCATAATTTTCCCAGTTAGCATACTTATATCTCTGTATTTGTCTCAGGTTAATTTTTCCTGTTTGTCTTGTGTTCAGGAGAAGTTCAGTTCTTCCATCTGTTAAAATCATGAGGAAATTGTCCTTAATGTTCCTCATACCTGGGACTCTCAGTGTCCCAAAAGTACTGATTTGTGGCCAAGAGCATGAGCAAATAACCAAATCAAAGGAAATTCAAGTCTAGAGACAGTCGGAGTATTGGGGCTCCGAGCTCATCATGGATGCTCTCCCTGACGTTCTCCAAGAACTGTCCCGTCTTTAGCTGTTGCTGTATAGAAGTCATGTGATTTGCTGTTGGCAGTTCTCATCTTGAGAGCATGTTCTCTGCTTCCCGTCACTGTTAGAATTGCACCTTACAGCATGTCAAGCCAGGAGGAGAGCTGACACACCCTTGTGAAGGTATGAGAGCCCAGCAGAATCCAGGTGACTGAAATAAAAGGCATGCAGATATTCTCTGTGCACAGAAGCTTGCCTAAAAGGTGACCAAGACTGGCCTGGGCATCTTGCTTAGTGGCTTCATGCTAGAATACTTTCCTAGCACACATGAGGCCCTGGGCATGACCATCTTCACTATTAGAAATGTTACCTCTTCTTAAATGCACAGATAAGGGCTAAAGTACCAAGGTTCTGTTTCTAGACCCTGGGTGGAAGAAAATCTTGAGGGCAGGCGTATTGTAATCCTCCACAGTGAACATGGCACCGTCTCAATAAAGCTTACAAAATGCTTTCCTTTGATTGAGGCAGTTTTTTTTTTTACCATGTGCCAAATCAAAACAAAACAAAGCCACAACAACCAAAAAAATCCATTGCTTAAGGATATTCAAAACAAATGGCCAGCTTGATTATTAAATGACAATGTCAAAATTTGGGAAGCATCTTATTAAGCGTGGTCATGTCAAGTGCCCCAATGCCACAGACCCATGGGGATGACAGAGCCTTATCCTGGACCAGTACAGATGTTATGAATGGTGAACTTTTAGCTAAAACCAGTGCGCATAGAAAGTGTGTACCACAGCTTCCTCCTCCTAGGTGTTTCTAGCCTGAGGCTCCCCCTACAGAGACCTCTAGAGAGATTAGCCAAAGCAGCCTCCTCTTTGGTCCATAAACAATGAGCCAATCTATTCCATTTAGATGTATTTTGAAAAATTTTAAAAATAAAAGAGTTTCTGGTGCCGGGTCGAGGTGTGCTGAAGGCGAGAGCTCCCAAGTCCACAAACACTGAGTCTCTAGGGTGTATTTCAGCCTCAGGAACCTCACTCCCACGGTATGGCAAGATGATGCACATTATCCATGAACAAGACACTAAGGGGGAAAATATCTTCTTACCTTGGCGGGCTCAAAAGGTCCAGCTGCAAACATCATCCAAAAAGATTCCAACGAGTAGAATTTTACCAAGAAAGAAGGACAAGATAAAATAAGAACTCAGCAAGAAGACAGTCTGAGGAAGACATGGGTTCTATCCCTGGATGTCTAAGTTTCCTTCACATATGTAGCAGGGTAGATGGAAGTAACTTTTAAAGGTAGTTTAATTTTTAATTTTATTTACATATATGAGTGTTTTGCCTGCAAGTCTGCCTGGTGTCCACAGAGGCCATCATATCCCACTGGAACTGGTGTTATAGATGGCTACAAGCTACCATGTGGGTATTGAAAATTGATCCCTGGTCTGTTTTAGGAGCAGTCAGTACTCTCAACGGCTGAGCTATCACTCCAGCTCAAATGAAAGTGATTTTAACAAGGCAGAATCTCTCAAGATATGAGACCGGAAAGTGCTTTAACCAGTTCTGGTTCCTAATACTGCCTGAACATTACTAGCAGACAGATCATCCCCTTCCCATTATTTATCTGGGCTGCAAACAAATAAAAATCTGATCACCTGGATGGTGGATGATTATTTTGTGAGTCGGTTCCACTTGTTGCAGGCACAAACATCAAAGTGCTAACCATTATTCAGGCTAGACTGAGGATGTCAGTTTTCATGGTATGACCAGACAAGAAGCTCCCAGAAGGGTCATTACCTCTCACTTGGGGTTGTTTATTTTACAAGTGTCAAGGAATTAAATGTGTTGTATTCTGGAGAAATCAACTAAATGGGTGATTCTTTTCTTGATGTCTCTGTTCCTAACACAACACATAATATTGAATGCTTATGGGCTAGGGCACAGGGCTGGAGAAGATGCACTCTGATCAGTGTAGACTGTTAGGAATTGAGATTTTAGAACAGTGTAGACTTCAGTTCCTGATAAGAGGTCCACGAGAACCACAGCTATGTATGTAGAGTGATTAAGTCTTGGCTACCGAAAGAGACAAGGGGCTGGCACTGAGCTCTGGGAGGGATATTTTCTAAGTAGGAATGAAGGGAGGAAGTTCATGTAAGGACTGAGGATAAGGCTTACAAACCAGGGCTCTTGGTTCTGTCCATATGCAATTGTAGGCACAGCACCTGTTCTCAGAGCTTTCTCCATATAGGTCCTATACTGTTGACTCTAGAGTACTTCTTCATTAGAAGCTAGTTATCTCTACAAAATAGCTGAAAATAGAGTCTAAATAAATACCAATATGGGTCATGCTGTCAGGCTCATATCCTGCATCCACAGTTATTCATTAGATATTTGGCTGGGGAAGTTACTTAGTCTCTCTAGATGTCAGTGCTCCTAGCAGTAAGAAGGGTATCTAAACTAACTCAGAGATAACTACCAGGACAGTGCCTGTCATGTAGTGACCACTCAACAAAGGACAACTGTCATCTTGCAATGTGACACAGTAACCTTTGGAAATTTTATTACACTTACTTCAGGGGTGCTCCATACAAGTGAACCAAGTTGATGAATGACTTGATTATGTGATTGATTTCCACATTTCCCATGCTGTCTCTGCTTTCATTTTCTGTCCAGCCACTATGGTGATCATTCTCAAAACAGCCTAGTGTGGAATGATTCCACTGGAGGAGAGACAGGTATGGAGTGAGAAGATGGTGGACTTTCTGTGAGTAGACAGACACAGTAGACAGATGAGTACAGTAGACAGACACAGTAGACAGACACAATAGACAGATGAATACAGTGGACAGATACAGTAGACAGATGAGTACAGTGGACAGATACAGTAGACAGATGAGTACAGTAGACAGACACAATAGACAGATGAATATAGTAGATAGATACAGTAGACAGATGAATACAGTGGACAGATACAGTAGACAGATGAATACAGTGGACAGATACAGTAGACAGATGAATATAGTAGACAGATACAGTAGACAGATGAATACAGTGGACAGATACAGTAGACAGACACAGTAGACAGATGAATACAGTGGACAGATACAGTAGACAAACAGATGAATACAGTAGACAGATGAATACAGTAGAAAAGTGAACCCCTGAATCATTGTAGGATGCTTAATGGGGGACCTGGATAAGGAGGCATTGAAATCCATTTTTCTTTAAGTGCGATCTCTGCAACCATGATTAATTCTTTTTTGGTATAAGTAGTGTGACCCATCATGTGTGATGCTAACTAACCTTCTGGGTCCCTTTTCCGATAGATTTGTGTACCTATAGCTAGCCCTCTGAGTACACAGGCATGTATGTGAACAAGTTTCCTTCTGATATGAGCTTCCATATGGTTAGGATAAATTCTGCCCTCAATTCTGTATGACATTGCTGGCAGAAGGACCCAGTTGCTAGATAATTGTTTGAGGCACGAACAGCAGCCCCTGGATTCCAACATTGATTTGCTGGTCTTCTGTCATCTTCTATAAAGTAAAGATCCTGTTTCTTGACATTTTTGATAGAGATATCTTCAAAGAGGGAGTTGGTTAAGAATGAACATTTTAGTAAAACTGCTTGCTGTTCCACAGCCACTCCTGCGTTGGGAAGATGCAGAGTCAATTTAGCAGCTTCAGCAGTAGCTGACTTTGGAAGGAATGATATGCTCAGGTCTCTTTAAATGCAGATTGCATAGGGAGCTGGCACCAGGGCTGTGATTTTGCAGATTGCAACCTGGTCTGACTTCCAAACACAGGGTCTTTAGCCTTCAAATAGGGAGCAGCAAGGCTCTGCATCTTGACTCCCTTTAAGGGCTTCCCAGTTCATTTCTGTAATGTATGCGGGACGCTTCCATTTCCCTAATTTTCTTGTCACTCTTGTTGTTCAGAACAGGTATGAAAGAACACAGCTAAATGCCATCACTGTGGGGAAAGTTCCCTACTACAAGGACAGCCTCTCCTCCCCAGTGTCACTGCCAGATGCCAGAAATGGAAGCTGCAAGCTTCCTTCCAGGAAGTCAGTATCCTCGAAGTCACAAGTCGGTAGGAGGAAATCCAGTTCCTGAGTGAAGTGATTCAGGGGAGAGTGTATACAAGAGTCTCCCTGTACAGCTTTGTGCAGAGTGGAGATTTGGTGATCAGGAAAAGCACCAAATGTGTCCAATTAATAAATTTTAAATTGAAAAAGTTTGTATGTCTAGTTCATTTGTAAATTAGTTTACTAAGTATTTACTTAGCATCTGGTATAGGTCAGGCACTAAGTGATGAAAACAATCACCAACTGGGTGTGGTGTCACAGCCCTTGAGGCAGGAGGGTTCCAAGTTCAAGGCCTACCTGAGCTGCAGACTGAGTACAAGATTAGCCTACGCAACTTAGTGAGAAAGGATTCTGAAATAAATACCAAAACCAAAACCAAACTGGTGAGATGCATTTTACTGGCTAGATGAATGTTTTTACAGCACGTGTGTGGCCCTGCATCTAATTCCCAATACCACCCAAATCCTAAGTCCTATATAACACGGTGATGGTAAGTTAACCACACTCGGTGCAGGGCAGCAGAACGCGATGATAGTGGAAGTGTGAAGTATTGGCATTTGATACTGTCTTGGCAACAACAGGAGGTTACTCAAGAAAGCAAAGACCCCAGCAGAAATCAAAAGTGTATGTTGCAATTGTTTAGGTAAACGGGAGAGAGGAGGAGAACTGTGGGCAGAGGGAGATGCACCACGAGATGCTCAGTGACTGCCTGCAGCCATGGGCAGAACTGCGTCCTGTGCAGACCGGAGTCTGTGTGTTGGATTTATGTCCACATACACCAACTTTCCATGCAACACCAGGAAAGGCAATCTAATACCTGAGATGGTGTGAGGGACTGGTACGTGGATTGCTCAGACAATGTGAATACATGGGACAGTGAGAGTAGTCATGTCCTACGTGTGTCCAATAGAATGTAGCTCAACCCAAAATGTATGAATCCTTACTCTCTGGAATCTTCCACATAATACTTTCAGACTGCAAATGACTAAGTGTATCTAAAAGCATGCAAAGAAAGTCTCAGCTAAAGGGAACTACTGTATGTACACATGCTGTGTGAGAGGAAGGTGGCCAGCTTGCGGGGCTCAAGGGGATGAACATGAAGCAGAATGGATAGCGTGGGGAAGCTGGCTGGAAGCGCGGGGCCCCATCCTTTTGGCCTTTTAGGCCATTATAATTATTTTGTTGGTCCTGAGATTAATAAAAAGACTTGAAATAGTTTTGGGATTTAAAAACTGATGGTGTCATAAATCAGCCAGGATGGTTTCCCTGCTCTCATGCTGGGAACACAGCAGAGTTTCCAGGGAGCAGGTCTAGATTCTACGTGTCCACTCCAGGGGCTGCAGCTGTGGTCCTCATAGCATTCGCTCTTGCCTGCAACTCAGTGGGCATTCAGAGACCTTGGTCACTTCCTGTCAGGTCTCTGATCACAGACAGGCTGCTATTCTTCAAATAGAGACGCCAAGGACATACTTAAAACAGAAGGTGTGCAAGGGGCCGTCGAAGGGGTTAAGTGCCAGGTACAGCAGTGATTTGCCACTTTATCGTGTTACCAATAAAGCT